>NC_080193.1:35962757-36265787 GCF_030028045.1 Hippopotamus amphibius kiboko
TCCCAGGTGGCACAGTGGTGAAGAATCCGCCTGCCAATGCAGGGGACACGGCTTCGAGTCCTGGTCCCGGAAAATCCCACATACCCTGGAGCAACTAAACCCATGTGTTGCGACTATTGAGCCCAGGTGCCTAGAGCCCATGCTCTGCAACAAGAGAAGCCACCGCAGTGAGAAGCCTGTGCACCACAACGAAGAGGAGCCCCTGCTCGCTACAACTAGAGAAAGCCCGAGTGCAGCAATGAAGGCCCAACACTGCCATAAATTAATCTATTTATTTATTTATTAAAAACAAACAAACAAAAATCAATGTTGTGTTTGTTTCAGGGGTACAGCAAAGTGATTCGGTTATACATATATGTAAATTCATTCTTTTTTTAGATTCTTTTCTCATTTAGGTTATCACAGAATATTGAGTAGAGTTCCCTATGCTATGCAGCAGGCCCTTGTTGGTTATCTATCTTATACATAGTAGTGTGGGTATGTTCATCCCAAGGTCCTGATTTGTCCCTCCCCCACCACATTTACCCTTTGGTAACCATGTTTGTTTTTGATATCTGTAAGTCTGTTTCTGTTTTGTAAATAAGTTAATTTGTATCATCTTTTTAAAATTAGATTCCACATATATGTGATATTATATGGCATTTGTCTCTGTCTGAATTACTTCACTCAGTATGATCATCTCTAGGTCCATCTGTGTTGCTGCAAATGGCATTATTTCATTCTTTTTTGTGGCCGAGTAATATTCCATTACATATGTGTACCACATCTTCTGTATCCGTTCCTCTGTCAATGGACATTTAGGTTGCTTCCACATCTTGGCTATTGCAAATAGTGCTGCAGTGAACGTGGGGGTACAAGTATCTTTTCAGATTATGGTTTTCTCTGGATATATGCCCAGGAGGGGGATTGCTGGATCATATGGTAGCTTTATTTTTAGTTTTTTAAGGAACCTCCTACTGTTCTCCATAGTGGCTGCACCAATTTACATTTCCACCAACAGTGTAGGAGGGTTCCCTTTTCTCCACACCCTCTCCAGCACTTATTGCTTGTGGACTTTTTGATGATGGCCACTCTGACCGGTGTGAGGGATACCTCATTGTCTATACCCCTTTAAAGCGGTGATGGAATTTGCAGGCCGGGCTCAATTTTACTGCTTGGTGGAGCAGATAACGCCCAGCTAACAGGGGAAGCACAAGCTGCATGACCGTCTGACATTTCCTGGTCGGGGATACCATCTCTCTACCAGGCCCATCATAACGCCAAGGGATCCTGGTCAAAATCAGAAGAGTTGCTTCCTGAATAGATTGTAGCCTTGCTCCAGAATCTTAGGGTTTCTGCTGATTCTCCAATCAGTGATCTACTAGAGCAACTTGGCACCATTGGACCTATTGGGTTATAAGGCCCAAAGAGCAGAGCTGTTTACATTAGAGCCTGGACCAGATTAAGAGTCTTCTGCTCTGAGTCCCACCCAGAACTGGGAACCTTACAGCTCACTCAGTAAATGAATCAGAAGAGCACAATCAAACATAGCATTTCATTCTTTCCACATTCTTTCCAAAGCCCAAAGGAGTTCGCAAAGCATCATTCCTCCTTCTTTGTAGTAGAAGATATAGTGAGTCAATTTCTCCTTCACTTTGGAGGAAGTATCTCAATATGTTTGAGACACCAGAATCCAGAAACTTCAGTGAGGCAGCCAAGCCCCTGAATTTTCATGGGATTTATTGCCAATCCTACAGCGCACATGTTTCTTGCAAAAGCAAGTACCTGTTTAAGTACCTGTTACTTTCTACTCTCCATGACCTGTGGGCTTGAGGTCAGCAAGGCAGTAGACTAGCATTATATCATGTGGGGGGATGAGCGCATTAGAGTGACTTGTACCAGGAGACTGATGTAATCCAGAGAGCAGAGGATGAAGATGCACTGCGATCCTTTTCAGGTGAACTCTAACTACTGAATTCCTGTTGCCTTTATGCTCAGAGGGACTTCAAAAAAGAAAAGGTTTACCAGCTCTGATGCCACGGGCTGTGTCACTTTATCAAGACATCTCATTTAAATAACAGCTGAAATTGAAGTCGCCACTTGAATAAGCTTAACTGATCTGTAGTTATTCTCCAAGGTGGATCTGTGATCTGTATCAACTAAACAGGCAAGCTGTGTGAGAGTGTAACTGACATCACTACTGCTGGATTTTTCTCACATATTCCCTGCAGGCGCGAATATCTGAAATTCTGCAAGGATGTGGCATTGTACGGGCTGATAGCTTTGATAGGGAGGTGGAATTCGAGAAGATTCCACGTGGCCCTTCCCAACTATAATCATCACTATTCTACAAACTAAGGAGTCAATGTGGAGATTCTGTCAGTTCCTAAGCATGTCCAATCAAACTAGTCACTCAAAAAAGTGACGAATAAACACGGGGTAGATTCTGGTTCCCATCGCCTTCTTGAGTCAAAACTCCAGTTATCACCTCAGCCGCAAAATCCTCTAGCTGGTAGACCACAGTGATGTTTTAAGTTTCTGGGAATCAGTCTTAGCTCAGAGCCAATGTTCAATAGCCCTTTCTTCAGTGCAGAATTACCCTTCCAGTGACCCAGGTCACTTTGTGGTAGGTCAGGAGGAAGATTCACATTCCTGCAAGGTCCTGCTCTAGGGGCGATGGATTCTTTCCATGGGTTCTGGGTCTATGCATTGAATCAGGTCTAGGGACTGATTGGTTAAGAGGCCATGTCTCTCTGCTATGACGACCCAAGTTATGTCTAAGAAGATTTTAGTAGACTGCCTGTCTATTTCAGCCTAAGGTCCCTAAAATCAAAGCCATAACCAAGATTCCTGCGGGTCAGACCATCATCAAGCTAGCCCCACCCTCTCTAAGGGTCACCACGCCCACTACCTCTGATGGTCCAGTGCCATTGCCCAGCCTCTGCTGCTCAGCCTCCTCCATCCTTGAAATCAGTGCCTGTTCAACCATGCCATCTCTGACCCCATCTCTGGTCTTCAGAGAATAAGCATCACGGCATTTTCCAAAGATGCTAGCACATCCCTCACCAATGTGTTTCTGGTGTAAGAGGTGCCCTCTTGGGGAACAAAGTTAAGGGAGGATTCCTGCATAATCGATTTACTTCAGAATTGTCATTTTATGAGGAATTTCTGGTGTTTCAATGGTGTCCACACTGTGTCCAGGTTTCCATCACCAGCCAAAGAAGATAATTTCCTCCAGCCACCTGGGAGGCACGTTGGACCTGCATCTCCAGGAAGGACCCTTGTGGGTATCCCCTGATGTAAAGCCAATTGGTTTGAAAGATGCTTAGAAATAGAATCCACAAAACACGCTGATAGTGTACATGTGAAATGTGAGGAAGAGGAGATTTCAGAGATGATGCCCTGATTTTGTCAGGAGCAGCTGATGGACATGATGCAGGTAAAGTGACGGATGCAGGTTTGAGGTCAGTGCTGCTGTGATGCCCTCTTGGCAGAAGTGGAAACAAATGGCTGAAGGATGTACGCAACCTGCCTGAGAGCACACAGCTGTTAAGTGAGAGTGTGGGACTGAGCCCACGTGCCCGTGCTCTGCCCACCCCCACCCCCCACTGAAGCCCTTCCTGCTCCTATGCCTCCTCCTACCCAGGTCTCCCTAAGCTCTAGGCCATGAGTTTGGAAGAGTCCATGCTAAGCACTTTGCATACTTTTTAAACTTAAAACTCTCCGCATCCCTGTGAAGTAGATTCAATCATCCCCAATATTCCAGATGCGGGAACTGAAGCTAATTAACTGCTTAAGTCTACAAATGACTGGTGCTGGCTTCTGCACTTGATCTCACCAGGCTATTAGGAAGATCAAAACAGGAAGGGTTTGTGAAAGTTCTTTGAAAAGTTCGCTTCCCCAGGTATAATACAAAATCAACTGTACACGGTCTTCTCTGTGGCTTCTTGCTCAGCGGCTCAGCAGCTCTGGTGAGCATTACAGCCAAGGGGACTTTTCCTGTGGCTCAGGGGTAGGTGCCCAGGGTCCACCCCATGACTTCAAGGGAGTGGCCAACAGCAGTGGCCAGAAGCCTGCTTCCAGAGTTAATGGGGAAGTCCACAGCCTAGGCCTGCTTGGGTCAAGGACCACCCTCTGCTCCGCCCAGTGTTATGGAGAGGGCGGGGCCAGGGGAGGGGAGGGGACTCGACCGGCTCCTGGATTCGGAGGGAGGAAAGGGTTTTGCGGTGGCATGGTTTCCCTCCCTGCCCTATGGAAGAAGGGGCTGCCCCTCATGATGGTTGATTTCACACGTCACTTTGACTGCTCTAAGGGATGCCCAGAGAGCTGTTAAAAACATTATTTCTGAGTGTGTCCAGAAGGGTGTTTCTAGAAGAGATTAACATTTGAATCAGTAGACCTGAGCCAAGACCACTGTTACCCACGTGGGTGGGCATCACCCGATGCCTGGAGGGCCTACATATAACAAAAATATAGAGGAAGGGTGAATTTGCTCTTTCTGCATGAGCTGGGATGCCCATTTTCTCCTGCCCGCCAATGTCGGCTCCCCAGATTCTTGGGGACGTGGACCCTGGCCTTACACGAGCAACACCCTCACTCACACAGAACGGGTTTGCAGGGCGTCAGCCCCAGATGAGGAGCTCCACTGTGGGCTCCCCTAATTCACAGGGCTTCCAACTTGGACTGAACTCCAGTTTCTGGTTCCTCACCTTTCAGGTGGCTGATCTTGGCACTCCTTGGCCCCCTAATCTGCAGAACCAAGTTCTGTAATAAGGGAGGGATCTGTATGAAGGGGAAACACCCCTGCATTGGGCTGACGGCCACCACGTCAGCTTTCTGCCAGCTGCAGAAACCAGGGACAACTTCCCTCTGTCCTTCTCTCCTGGCCCCATCCTGAGAGTAGCCATGTGCTTCACCCCAGCCCCAGGAGGGAGTGTGTGTCTCAGAAGAGACCCCTTTGGGTCCTCCCCACTATGGGGTCAAGTCTGAGTGGGGAGTGAAGTAAGATATATTGAGTATGGAATGGAAGGTTTAATTCAGAATCTTCTACTAACTAAAAGTTGCTTAATCTGCTTGTCTCGTTGTTAAGGATCCAATAACCTTGCTAGCCCACAGCCCTGGGTTGTAGAGTTAAGCCTCTCAAAAAGGACCCTCTTCTGTGTAACTACCCCCTACATGATCTGGAACACAGCCTGCCCAGGTGGACACTGCTTCCCACAGCCTCCTGTAGAGGGGACCCTGCAGGTCCCAAATCCCTCCTGTTAGCCTTGGCTGTGACCCTGGGCCCTGCAGCCGGTGCAGAGAGGAAAGGAGGGGATGCTGGATGCTGACAGAGCTCGATGACACACTCCCATCCTGGTGACAGCGACCAGATGGCAGAGCCCTGTCCCGAGACCACCCAGCGCTCACCATGGAGTATGCCTGTCCATCATGGGCCAGCAAATTAGCCCTTCGGGACTGCCGTTTGCAGCCCAGGGCTTGGTTCTTTAAGCTGTGTCCTCTTTGTCGTCGACTATTTGTCCATCAGAGATAGGTGTGAAAAATCCAAACCTAACACCTTCCCCAGGAAGCGGGGGACGAGGTCAGAGGCTGGTGGCTTGGCAGGATTCTGCTTGCTCCTTTTGGCCTCTGCCCCGGCTGCACGGCCCAACGGCCCTGAACGTAGGGCCCGGCAGTCAGCGCCAGCCCTGTGACCACAGCCACCTGTAGTCAAGGCCCGAGGGTGGAAACCAGGCCTCGCGCATTTCAGCACACATTTCAGTGATGGTGCTCATCTGCTGGGAAAGTCGCAGCTTCTATCACTTCCTGTCTTTAAGCTTCACATGTCATGGAGGCGCGGGGCTGCCCCAGTCCAGGTCCAGCCCTCCACTCCCTGCAGGACCCAAGAGCCTGGAGCTGTCTCTCAAAGGCTTCATGCAAAGGGCAGCGAGTCCAAAGAAGGATGAGGTTCAGGGTAACTCGGGGAGCATGCAGTGGCGGGGAGGGGGCACCCAGGATAAGATTCGCGGATGTGTCGGGCGAAACCCCAGGGAGGTCTCCTGCGTCTAGGCGCTGGGCTGCGGCCAAGGATGAGACCATGACAGGTCAGCAGGACTGTGGCCTCAGGAGCTTCCTGTCTGAGAAAATACAGGAGAGAGCCAGTATTGTCCCTGGGACCCCAAATCCTGTTCCCCCATCTCTGCCTGGCAAACCCCAACTTATCCTCAGCCTCTCTGTGAAGCACCACCTCACCTGTACCCCTCACCAGATGGCACGGGGGACCCTCCTCTGATCCCTCCCGGGCCCTGACATGACCATAATAAGGGTATCAGATATTAACTCATGTTATCCTCATCTTAGTTCTATAGAGACATTAGCATCTTCATCTTTGAGATGAGGACATTGAGGCACAGAGGGGTTAAGTACGTTGTCCAAAGTCACACAGCAACTTCCTCTATAGCAGAAAACTCTTGTAACTGTTGACAGGTCTGACTCCCTTCCTGCCCAGGAGAGATTCCAGATTCCAAGTGGGCCTCCCGCACCTGGCATCACGGTGCTTTTCTGGGCCGGAGTCCAAGGGATGTTTGTCCAGCAAAGAGTGTACACTGGCCCACAAACCCAGCAGCCCTCCCTGAACCCCCAGCCAGTGGCGGGCACGGCAGCGATGCCCATCAGGTGACGTTACCTCTGCTTCTCTGGCTGCTGCCCTCCCTTCCCGGGGGAGGGGGGTGACAGCAGGGCACAGCCTTTGGCAGCAAGAAAACAAACCTCCCACATTTCTCAGAACTGGATGCCCTTCTGGCTCTCAGACGTGAAGGAATTCTTCCAAGAGGGACCAGGAAGAGGCAAGAAGGCTGTAGACAACACGGAGTGGCAGTGCAAACACGGGCCAGGCCTCATGAAACACACTCTGGACCTTCGCCCCGACGTCAGCCCCCTGCACCTGGACATCACTGCCCTGGTCTGCGCAGGCAGGTGGCTGGTCCCACACCTGGGGACAGGGAGTCTTGGGCACAAGCCCCTCAGCCCAGGTGGCTTCCATCCTCACGACAGGCCAGCTTCTTCTCTTCCTGGGTTCCCAGGTCTGTTTCTCATGACAGTGCCTTCCCAGGTGCCTGACTTTCCAGAATTCTTGCACTTAAGTACATACCACAGGGCTGATCTGACTTTATTTTTTATTTTATTTACTTACTTCATTTTTTATTTATTTTAAAATTTTATTTATGTATGTATTTGTGTATGTATGTATGTATGTATTTTGGTTTTGGCCATGCCACACCACTTGTGGGATCTTAGTTCCCTCACCAGGGATGGAACCCGTGCCCCCTGCAGTGGAAGCACAAAGTCCTAACCACTGGACCACCAGGGAAGTCCCAGGGTCGATCTGATTTTAATCATGTCTTCATAGGCTGGATGTACCCCTGCTCTTGTCTTCCTCTGTTTTCCTAACAGATTCATCAACAAAGAGTGGGTAAACACAGTCCGTGGTCCCCGCCAGCTTCTCTGCAAACACAGGCACACAGAGCCGCTCACGAGCTATGCACACACGTATGCACAGATGGGCTTGGGAGTTCTGAGCTCTCCCAGTCCCCTCCTCACACAGAGCTCTCCCAGCAAGTTGGGGATGAGAAAGGGTCTCCATTAGTCATGGGTGGCTTCCGCAGAAGCCATCACCTCAATACTCTCAAATAATGGGGAACTCAAGTTTCCAGCACCAGCAAGGCCATCACAGCCATGATCAGTCAGAATGAGGTTCAGCCAATAAAAGTGGCTTAAACCAGTGTTTCTCAAAGATCACGCAGGGATCTTATTAACCTGCAGTGTTGATTCAGCGGGTCTGGGTGGGACACAAGATTGTGTATTTCTAACAAGTTTCAAGGAGATACCAATGCTGCTGGTCCTTGGAACACACTTTGAGTAGCAAGAGCTTAAACAAGATAGCTCCTTTCTCTCTCATGTTCTTAAAGTCCAGAGGGAGTCAACCCAGGGGCTGTGGGATGCCCTCTGGTCTCATAGACTCACGTTGCTCCACCACGTGTGATTTCCATCTTCAAGGCAATTCTCATGATCCAAGATGGCTGCTGGAGCTCCAGCTATCACACTGCATTTCATCCAGCCTCTTTCTCATAAAGCAAGAACCGACAGAAGGGTTTGCCCCTTCCCTACGAGAACACATCCTAATTTGCACATTTCCACTAATATCCACTAGCCACAGTAAATCTACATGGCCTAATTTATCCCTCCCCCACTTTCCCCTTTGGTAACCATAAGTTTGTTTTCTACATCTGTGAGTCTGTTTCTATTTTGTAAAGTTCATTTGTATCTTTTTTTTAGATTCCACATATAAGTGATGTCATGTGGTATTTGTCTTTCTCTTTCTGACTGACTTCACTTAGTATGATCATCTCCAGGTCCATCCATGCTGCTGCAAATGGCATGATTTCAATCTTTTTTTATGGCTGAGTAGTATTCCATTGTATATGCGTACCACGCCTTCTTTATCCATTCATCTGTCTGCACTGCTCCCACACTCTTTGCGCAGATGCCTCCATCAATGCTCACACGTTTGCACACAGAGCATCCCAAGACCCTCCAGCGTCCCAGGTGCCAGGCCTGATGGTGAGGATTGAGGGCCATTGCACATGAGGGCCTGCCCTCGAGATGCCCACGGTCTGGTGGGGAGACAGGTGAGTCTGTAGACAATTTTAACCTGGTTTGGTAAGTGCCACAGGTGAGGGACAGCGAGCACAGATGCCCGTAGGGCCCAGAAGCCAGCTCCTCGTGCAACATCAGAGGGGTGAAGACAGGGGAGGTGGCCACAGTACAGGCAGCTCCAGTCCACTCTCAGGGGAACCTTAAGGTCTCTTCTCCAACACGGCCCTGGAATGAACCTGCAGGCTGAGACCTCCCTGCAGTGCCAGCCTTGAATGGTCCTAGGGGGTGGGTGACGCCGGGCCCCCCACTGCCCCCTCCTCCTGCGCCAGGACCTGGTGTTCTCTTGCCCTCCCTCTTGTGTCTGTCCCAGCCGCTCTGTACCCGGACCCCCTTTCTGAGGACTGCGTGGGGTGAGGCGGGCTCTGTCTCCGATGACATGAAATGATGGCAGATGAGGAGGGTTTCCAAAGAGGCCCCTCTCTCTCCACTTCTGCCCGAGGTCTTAGCGCAGCAGGGTTTTCCCAGCCCTGCATGGTGCCCAGTGTGAAGCATCTTCAATGTTTTTTACTCAACAACCCCTTCTCTCAGCATGTGCTCATCACCGGGGATCCAGAAACTCACGAAGCCCTGGGCCTTGCCCACCCCCAGCTCTGTGCTGACCAGTGGGCCTGGCCTCAAGGGTGACACACATCCTGACGGACATTCCTAAGTCCTGAAGTCCCGATCTGGGGACTCCCGGAAACACCAGACCCCAGGGAGCCTCCGCCCGCAACATGCCCGCCCTCACACTCTCTGGAGAACAAACAGTGCACTGGGAAGGGGGGTGGGGGTGGCAGGGAGGGGACGATGTGATGCTGGGAAGGAGGCAGGTAGGAGGGGGCACGGGAGGGACAGGACTAAAGCCACTTGTCCCTGTTTACTCACCGCCGAGCCAGAAACTCTCTGAACTTACTGGAAAGCTCCTGGGACTTTGTTTTCCTGAAACGAGACAAAAACAGGTTGGACTTCTCCAGTGTTTACTCGAAGACTTAATTACCTAATTATGAAGCAGGTTGCCTGGCAGGCTGGCAAAGGTCAAGGTGGGGCAAATGCATCTGCTTCTCACGTGAGCCCTGCGAAGTCTCGGGGAGGGGGGCGCCCTCCCCAAGACTAGAGGAGAAGGCCAAGGAGGGGCGGGAAGGGTCCTGGCTGTGGAGGAGGACAGGGCTGGTCGGAATGCTGTGCAGCTCTGAGCAGCTTACTTAACCTCTCTGAACCAGTCTTCATCTGCTAAGTGGAAATAAGAATACTTCCTCCACTGGGTTGTTGGTTAAACAGTGGTGGCCTGGCACCCAGGACCAGGCAAAGGTGGCTCCTGTTAGTCACAAAGTCCTCATCTGGTCAGGCCACTGGGGACTTAGATGTTCTGGAGACCCACCTACCACATTCAAGCTCCTTCACAGATCGTTCCACCCCAGCAGGTACCCTCACTGCCCACCGAGAGTCTGCTCCCAGCCTCACTGCCCCCAGACACCAACAGCACAACTTCAAGATGGCAGGTGATGTTATCGGCAGATGTGAAATTGCCACTGATGATGGGAAACTCTGCCAGCTGCTGGCAGAAGGTTTTCCCAGTTCCTCTTGGCCATGTCATGACTCAGTTTCCCTCTGCTCTCGTCTTCCTGAACTCCCGAGATGCCATGTGCATGTCCTGCTCCCCGATGGCATCGTGCTGCCTCTCCCTTCAGTCCCCAGGACCGCCACCACGTTGATGCTCGGCCCCCGGCACCGTGGATTGGGAAGAGACACAGACCTGAGTACACGGAAATTCCTGCTGGGACTCACGGCCACGCAGGTGGCTCAGAACACATTTACATGCACTTTTAGATTCACGTGAAAATGAAAACACACCATTTTTTAGTTCTCAAGAAGCTGCTGATCCCAGTCTGGGAAAGTCTGGATTGGGGCCATCAGGACCCGGCGCCGTCCCACCTGACCCTCTTCCCCACACATAACACCTCTGGTTCCTGACGCTCTGGGAGCAAGCGTGGGTGTTGGCCCAGAGCCTTTAGTGTGACCACAGGTAGATCGCAAACAGTGGACGTAAGCGTTCCCCTGTCCTGTCTCCAAGTCTGTGCTATGACATTGCAGCTCCTTCCTCCAGGGGTGGGAGGGAGGTGTCTGCTCCCCAGCCCCTGAGCCAGGCTGGCCAGAGGCTTGCTCTGCCCAGCGAACACAGGAAGCGGAGGTGCTGGGTCTGAGCCAGGCCTGAGGCTGGTGGGCTTCCCTCCTCATTCACCCCTTGCTTCCTCCCTCTAAACCCAGAGTCCTTGGTGTTGGTAAAGTGACTTGGAAACCACAGCCCCTTCCCCCGTGGGAGAAGCACCTGGGTCCTGTTTCCGGTGGAGAAAGGGTGCTAAGCGGGTGGTGAGGGATGCTGGAAATGTACAGGCCTCCAGCCCCGAGCTGGAAAGGGGGACACAGGGCCATGCTGGGCCTCCTTCCTCGTTGGAGAAGAAACTCCGGCAAGATGGGAGGCTGACTACCTCCCAGACAGAGTGCCTTGGCCCCCTGCATTATGTCTGGATGGGGAAGGGGACCAACACCCCCTCCGCACAGAAGCCCCCGCTCTTCTGGTGGCAGCAGAAGGGAGGTGTCATTCTGCAGAAGGGATGCTCCCAGCCCAGAGATGCTGTGTCCCTTTCCCAAGCTACGGAGCAAACGGAGGGCAGGCCTGGACCATCTCGTGAGCAGACACATCCTCAGCCTCTCACCAGGAAATGCAGGGCCCTGCTCCTGCCCTGCCACCTGCACCTCCCCATGAACTGCTTATATCTAAGAGTCTCTCTTAAAGACAGGAGCTCCTAGGGAGCTGGAGTCCTGCCCACTTCATTTCTCCATCTTCCTGGTGTCCAGCACTGTATCCGGCCAGTGGAGGAGCCAGGACAAGGCTGCTGAAGGAGCTCTTTTGACTCCCTAGCCCTGGGTGCAAAGGTCAAAGTCTCCTGGCACAGAACATGCACCTCGCTTATAGATGAGTGGTTGTCTATAAATGTACCTTTGTGAGTATTCGTGTGTGTGTGTGTGTGTGTGTGTGTGTGTGTACATGTGCACGCATCCTTGTTACTGGATTGTGAGTTCCTTGATGGCATGGGCTGTGACATAAATGATGGATAGGTAGATATATAGATACATAGATGATAGATAGACAGATAGATGATAGACAGATAGATAGGTAGATGATAGATAGATGAAAGATGATAGATATGGATAGATAGATATAGATAAATTGGGTAGGTAGACAGATTGGTGGGTGGATAGATGACGGGAAGGATAGATAGATAGATCCAGCTGTTCATCCCCTATGACACCAGGATAGCAGCTTGTTGGTAATGGACTCAGATGACATGGAAGGAAGGCAGAATCCAGGGCAGTCCTCGTCCTTGGAAGGACAGAGGAGCAGGGAAGGCCCGGCAGCAGCAAAGGCTCAGGGCTTGAACCTAGAGGGCCCAGTGTGGTCTCAGCCACTCAGTTTCTCTGACCTTGCCTTTTCTTCTGCGTAGGAAGGGAACGGTGAGAGCAGGCTCTGCCTGTCGAGGATACACGGGACCGCCACCCCCCCAAGCCGCAGCTGCAAACCCAGGAGAGGAAGCGGCTCCTCGGCAGGGGTCTGTGAGTATGCAACCGGGCTCCGGGTGTGGGGCCGGTGTTCAGCAATGGTGGTCACCCCGCTGCTGCTGCTGCCAGGGTCCTTGTCTAGAAGGTGTGGAGCTCCAGCCCTTCCAGCAGTTTGGAAGATCAGAGGGATACACGTGGAGACGCAACTGTGCTGGAGGGTGCAGGGTGCAGAGAGGGGCTGAGGTGACAAAGGCTCCCTCTGGAGAGCACGGGGCTCGGGGAGGACAGAGCTCCTCGGAGGAGGTGCAGAGGGTTTGTGAGGAAACCCTTTCCTTCCCCTCTGACTCCCGTGAACGGGGAGGTGTCGGAGGGAGGTGTTGGCAAGGCAAAAAGAAGAGAAATCCTTTAAAAATAATGACAACAAAATGACAGTTCTTGGGGAGATGCCAGAGTTTGCTAGCCTGTGGACGTGTTCCCCCAGGAAGGGGTTGGGGGCCTGGCCACTGGAGACAGCCTCCAACACAGCAGGGGGAGGGCCCTGGCTTCATTTGTGGATGCAGACCTGGAGTGGGGACCAAGGCCACCTGACCAGGGACAGGGAATGGGGCCTGGGGTCTCCATAGCCCTGGGTCCCCAAACAGGCAAACAGAGCTAGACAGCCAGGGGTCCTGGGTTCTTCCGGTCTAGTTAGGCCTCTTGTTCCTTCTGAGCCCTGAGATAATGTGCTTCCCCTTGGCCACCTACCTGTGCATCCAAGAGCCCAGCTGACACCATCCAGTCCTTGTGTTGGAGGGACAGTCCTGTCTGCTCAGCCAGCTCAGGGAAACCGGTCACCCTCAGCCCCTCTACCAAAGCCACCAGGGTTTGGTGTGGGCTGCCCCTCCTCATCACCTGCCCTGGCCCCATGGCTAGAGACAATCAGGCCTGCCTGGCCCGGGGCAGCCGACCCATGGGTGGCTGGTACCCAACAGTGGTCAGTCATAAGCTGTTGTCCATGAATCTGAATTTGGACAGAATTTTCCAGGAGGTGAAATTCTAGATGCAGAGGGACTACTTAGCAAAGTGGAGCAGATGAGGGGGATGCAGGAGTTTTTTTGTGGGAAAGGAAGAGATACTGAAGGAGGGAGGGAAGGAGAGGCCCTGGAGGAGAGAGAGAGAGCCCAACCGCCTAAAATACCCTCCGTGGGGTCCCAGTACCAGTCCCCACAAATCCTTACATGAAATCTTATCCTGTTAAAAAAATTATGGACTTTACTTTTTTAGCCATTTGTATTTTGAAAAATAATATATAGAGAGAAATATGCATAAAATAACTCTTCAGCTTAACAAATTATTAATGAACTAAATTATCGGCCAGTTGGAAAATGGAGATTACAGCTGCCACAAGCCCTTCCCAGTCAGCAACACCCCTTCCCAGCAAAGGCGGCCAGCATTGGGCCTTGAGGCTTTTCTTTATGTCTTCTAGAGCCACCCAAGCAAGTGACTTTAAACACTGTAGTTTTAGGAGTTTTTTTGTTTTTGTTTTTTATAAATTTATTTTTTAATTTTTATTTTTATTTTCTTATTTTTTGGCTGGTTTGGGTCTTTGTTGCTCTGCACAGGCTTTCTCTAGTTGTGGTGAGCGGGGGCTACTCTTCGTTTTGGTGCACAGGCTTCTCAGTGCGGCGCCTTCTCTTGCTTTGGAGCACAGGTTCTAGGCGCACTAACTTCAGTAGTTGTGGCACATGGGCTCAATAGTTGTGGCTTGAGGGCTCTAGAGTGCAGGCTCAGTAGTTGTGGTGCACAGGCTTAGTTGCTCTGCGGCATGTGGGATCTTCCTGGACCAGGGATCGGACCCGTGTCCCCTGCATTGGCAGGCAGATTCTTAACCCCTGCACCACCAGGAAGCCCAACACTGGAGTTTAATTCTGCCAGCTTTGCAGCTTTACAGAAATGAATCGTACCTGTGTGTTCTTTTGAGTTCAGCTTCTTTCATGCAGTGTAATGAGATTAAATGACGTTTTTTTTGCCTGTGGTTTAGCTCATTCATTCTAGGGCTGCTGGCTGTTCCAGGGACCTCACTGCAATGTGTGCACGCATCTTCCTGTTGACTGACATGGGAGTTGTTTCCAGGTGGACACTGTTACAAATCACCCTTCCTGTCCTAGCGTCCAATTTTCTGTAGGTGCCCTAAGAAGATCTCTGATTTTTACCCCCAATAAGCAACTTGAACAGAAGGAAACAGCAGCCAACTTGAAAATGGGGAAATCCAGGGAAATCCTAGTCCTTATGAGGGACCCCATCCCAGACCTTTTAGGGACTGGAGATTCAGATTCACTTCACTTTCTGGGCCAAGAAATCAACACAGATTTCTTGAGCATGTGGAGTCTAAAAGGAAGAGGAGGAGGCCACGGAGGACAGGGCCTCAGGCTTCCAGAAGGAAGCAGTCTTTGGGATGGGCTGAGATGGAAGATTCGTTTAGAGTAAACTGGAAATTATTTAATTCAGTCTTTTGTACAGAAACCCTGCCAAACATCCGAGTCTCCTGGCTCCCTTGTCTTCCCAAGCCAGGTGGGAGCAGAAGACTCTCCACACCCATCCAAAGGAGCAGCTGGTCACACCTGTCTGGACACTGGAACCCACTGTCCGCATCTGAGGGCCATGGAGGGATCATTGATCCCTCAGCAAGCCACAGTCAGGGCTGGGACCCACATCCAGACCCTCTCTTGAATTTGTCCCTCTGGCCCTGCTGGATTTTTCAAGTCCCCATCCTACAGCTATACAGACCACATCCCAAGCATGTATACACAGCACCAGCAGAGCCCAGCCTGGGAACGCAATCTGATTCCCATCCTTGGAACCCAACACCCAAATGTTCATCCACAAGAACTCAGATTGGACAGCATCATCGCAGGAAATTCACGAGCGGATTTGTTTTGTGCATCACCTTCTAGGCAGTGGCTGCTGAGTGCCAAGCTCCATCCTGTGTGGTCCCCACCCACTGGCCTCCATCGCCCTCAGGTGCAGACAGTGGGTTCCAGTGTCCAGACAGGTGTGACCAGCTGCTCCTTTGGATGGGTGTGGAGAGCCTTCTGCTCCCACCTGGCTTGGGAAGACAAGGGAGCCAGGAGACTCGGATGTTTGGCGGGGTTTCTGTACAAAGGACTGAATTAAATAATTTCCAGGTTACTCTAAACAAATCTTCCATCTCAGCCCATCCCAAAGACTGCTTCCTTCTGGAGGCCTGAGGCCCTGTCCTCCGTGGCCTCCTCCCCTTCTCCCCTCTGGCCTCAGCGTTTCTCTCTGTAGAATGGGGAGCAGACTAGGAGACCTCTAAGGGCCATTCTCTCTCCAACATTCTGTGACTCTACACATGCTCTGGGGAGGAGAAGGCCTCAAAAATGAGACTGTCCGGGACTTCCCTGGTGGAGCAGTGGTTAAGAATCCACCTGCCAATGAAGGGAACACAGGTTTGAGCCCTGGGCTGGGAAGATCCCACATGCCACAGAGTAACTAAGCCCATGAACCACAACTACAGAGCCTGCGCTCTAGAGCCTACGAGCCACAACTACTGAGCCCACGTGCCACAGCTACTGAAGCCCTCATGCCCTAGAGCCCGTGCTCCACAACAAGAGAAGCCACAGCAATGAGAAACCTGCGCACCGCATGGAAGAGTAGCCCCTACTTGCCGCAACTAGAGAAAGCCAGCACACAGCAACAAAGACCCAATGCAGCCAATAAAAATACATACATACACACATACATACATACATACAATTTATTTTTTAAAAAAGAGAGCGATTGTCCAACATGAGAAGACTTTTATAATCAGGGCTGGGTGTCATAAACCAGAGCCTTTCAGGAAGACTGACTGGCTAGCAAAGGTTCGGTTGTGAGAGCCCAAATAAACTTAGCCCTGCACTCATGGCCTGTGCTTTGCAGATGGCTTTTATGGCTCGAAGACAACACACACACGCGAATAAACTCGACACCTCACCACACAACTTACTTCTTCACTTTGGATGTGAGGAGCATCTCTCCAAGGGGTACAGCTAGCTCGAGCTCATAATCCATGGAATGGGTATAACAATTTATTCAGCCAGTGCCCCATTCATGCGCATACAGGTTATTTCCAGGTTTTTTTTGTTTTGTAAACGGTGATGTAATAGACACCCTCGTACATACATTCTCACGTACTGCGGTTTCTACCATACAGGTCAGGTCACGTCAAGCGCCTCTTCCAAGATAAAACGCAAACTCCTCAGCTTGGGTTTCCAAGCACGATCTGGCCCTGCTGCCTCGTCTGAGCTCAACTTGGATCACTCTCGTGCCCGTCAGCATCAGTTACGCCAGCCCGATTGTAAGGCCTTGACCTTGCCAAGCCCAATCCTGCCTTGAGGTCCCTGTGCCAGCTGTTCCCTCTCCTGGAAGGCTCTTCCTTGATCATCAGTGACTTCTTCCTTGCTGTTCAGAGCTCAGGTTAAATGTCACCTCCTCCGGGAAGCCTTCCTGCTTGTGTCTTTTTTTTTTTCATTTTTGGAGTATGATTACTTTACAATGTTGTGTTAGTTTCTGCTGTAAAATTAAGTGAATCAGCTATATGTATACATATATCCCCTCCCTCTTGCACCTCCCACCCACAACCCACCCCCATTCCACCCATCTAGGTTATCACAGAGCATCGAGCTGAGCTTCCTATGCTATATAGCAGGTTCCCATTAGCTATCTATTTTAGGCATGGTAGTGTATATATGTCAGTCCTGATCCCCAGTTATCCCATTCTCTCCCCCACCCATGTCCAGGTGTCAGTTCTCTACATCTATATCTCTATTCCTGTCATGTAAGTAGGTTCATCTGTACCATTTTTCTAGATTCCACGTATATGCATTAATATACGACATTTGTTTTTCTCTTTATGACTTACTGCACTCTGTGTGACAGTCTCTAGGTCCATCTACATCTCTACAAATGACCCAATTTCATTCCTTTTTACAGCTGAGTAATATTCCATTGTATATATGTGCCACATCTTCTTTATCCATTCATCTGTTGATGGGCATTTAGGTTGCTTCCATGTCCTGGCTGTTGTAAACAGTGCTGCAGTGAACACTGGGGTACATGTGTCCTTTAGAATTATGGTTTTCTCAGGGTACATGCCTAGGAGTGGGATTGCTGGGCCATATGGTAACTCTATTTTTAGTTTTTTAAGGAACTTCCATACTGTGGCTGTATCAATTTACATTCCCAACAGTGCAGGAGGGTTCCCTTTTCTCCACACCCTCTCCAGCTTTTACTGTTTGTAGATTTTCTGATGATGCTCATTCTAACTGGTGTGAGGTGATACCTCATTGTAGTTTTGACTTGCATTTCTCTAATAATCAGTGATGTTGAGCATCTTTTCATGTTCCTCTTGGCCATCTGTATGTCTTCTTTGGTGAAATGTCTATTTAGGTCTTCCACCCATTTTTTAATTGGGTTGTTTGTTTTTTTATATTGAGCTCCATGAGCTGTTTGTGTATTTTAAAAAGATGCAGTTGTCAAAACTAACACAACATTGTAAATCAACTATACTCCAATAAAATAAAAATTAAAATAACAATAATAATAATAAAAAGATACGGTTGACCCTTGAATGATGTGAAGGCTGGGGCCCGGGACCCTCCACAAAGTTGAAAATCCGTGTATAATTTATAGTTGGCCCTCTGTATATGTGGTTCCTCCAAATCCATGATTCTGTATCCATGGGTTCAAGCAACCTTGGTTCACGTAGTACTGTCATATTTACTGTTGAAAATAACTCTCATATACAAGTGGACCCACACAGTTCAAATCAGTGTGGTTCAAGGTCAACTCCTCGTACCTGGGAAAGTGACTTTATTTGAAAACAGTCTTTGCGGATGTAGTCAAGATGAGGTCATACTGGACTCGGAAGAACCCTAATCCAGTTACTGGTGTTCATATAAGAAGAGGTTGTTTGGACAAAGAGACATGGAGAGGAGTAGGCCACATGACAACAGAGATCGGAGAGATGCATCTACAAGCCAAAGGCCACCAAGGGTTGCTGGTGGCCACTAGGAGCAAGGAGAGAGGCAGGATTCTCCCTCAGAACCTCCAGAAGGACCCAACCTTGATTCTGGACTTTTGCTCTCCAGGATTGTGGAGGGATATATCCCAGTTGTTGTAAGCCACTCAGTTCATGATAATTTGTCATGGAATTCCTAGGAAACTCATACACAGCCCTAATTCCGACCCAGTACATCTCTAGTTCCTTTGTTTCTTTATGGTCTGCCTCTCCCACGAGAACATCAGCCCTGTGAGAGCAGGACCCCTTCTGTCCTGTTCATGGTTACACCCTCAGTGCCTACACATTATCATTTTCGGAATGAAGTGACACTGGGTTACGTCTGAAAGAACTAGGTTCCTGGAGGTGAGATCACGGACCCGCAATGTAAGCACATGTTAACTTTAACGGCCCAGCAGATTACCTTCCCCCAAGTGTCATCGCGTTGCCCTCCTCCCGGGGGGACGAGGGTGCTCATTTCCCACATCCTTCGGCCCTGGACAGTGTGACTGTTTTTACTATTTGCCATCTGGAGGCTGTACAAGGGATCTCATTGCTGTTCTTTCATTTTCCTGACTATTGAGAAAGATGACGACATTTTCATAGATTTATGTACTGTTGCAGTTTACTTGTGAATTGCTTATTCATAGCTTTGTCTTTTTTTTTGGCCTTGTGGCATGCGGGATCCTAGTTCCCCAACCAGGGATCGAACCTGTGCCCCCTGCATTGGAAGCGCAGAGTCTTAACCACTGGACCAGCAGGCAAGTCCCATCTTTGTCCATTTTTTAGCTGGTAGAAAAATGCCCTCCCCTCCTTCAAAATTGTTTGTGTCCCAATCCCCAGAACTTGTGAATATATTAGGTTACGTAGCAGAGGGGAACTAAGGTTGGAGGTGGAATTAAGGTTGCTAATCAGTGGACCCTAATGTGGGGAAGATCACCCTGGATCACCTGGGTGGGCCCAGTGTCATCACAAGCGTCCTTAAAGGTTGCAAGAGGAGGCAGAAGAGAGAGACCCAGAGAGACGGCAGCACAGGGACTCAGCCTGCTGTTGCTGGCTTTGAAGACAGAGGAAAGGCACCAAGGGCCGGGGATCCTCGACAGCCTCTGGAAGCTAGAAAAGGCAAGGAAACAGATTTTCCTTAAGCCTCTAGAAGGAATGCAGAGTTGCTAACACTTTGATTTTAGCCCAGTGAGACTCCTTTTGGATTTCTGACCTTCAGAACTACAAGATAATAAGTCTGTGTTATTTTAAGCTGCTAAGTTTGTGACAATTTGTTAGAGCACCAGCAAGAAGTTAGTGCACTGTGCTGCACGTAACAAATGCTGGAGAAAAGGGAGCTCTCCTGCACTGTAGGTGGGGATGTAAGTTGGCGCAGCCACTATGGAGAACAGTATGGAGGTTCCTCAGAAAACTGAAAATAGAGCTACCATATGATCCAGCAATCCCACTCCTGGGCACATATCCAAACAAAACTATCATTCAAAAAGATACATGCGCCCCTATGTTCATTGCAGCACTATTTACAGTAGCCAAAACATGGAAGCAACCTAAATGTCCATCAACAGATGAATGGATAAAGAAGAAGTGGTACATATATACAATGGAACACTACTCAGCCATAAAAAAGAACAAAATAGTGCCATTTGCAGCAACATGGAAGCAACTAGAAATTATCACACTAAATGAAATGTCAGAAAGAGAAAGACAAATACCATGTGATATCACTTATATGTGGAATCTAAAATATGACACAAATGAACTTATCTACAAAACAGAAACAGACTCACAGACATAGAAAACAGGCTTGTGGTTGCCAAGGGGGAAGGGATGGGAGTTTGGGATTAGCACATGCAAACTATTATAAACAGAATGGATAAACAGCAAGGTCCTACTGTAGAGCACAAGGAACTATATTCAATATCCTGTGACAAACCATAATGGAAAAGAACATAAGAAAGAATATATATATATAAAATGGTCACTTTGCTGTACAGCAGAAATTAACACAACATTGTAAATCAACTATACTAAGATAAAAAATTTTTTAAAAAAAGAGGTGAGTGCATTATGTTTGAATTTTCTTATCAATTCACAGAAGCCTGTTGTAGATTAGCGATATAAATGCTTTATTTTCTTGCCTCCATGCTACCCTCACCTTCTGGTACTGGAATTACTGGTTTATAACCTACCTCCTTCTTCCTTGAGCCCTCAAGGACAGGGTCCATACTTCATCTTGGCACTTCTAACAAACCAGCACCTGGCAGGTGCACCAAAAGTGTGAAATGAATAAAAGAACTGGTGAACTACAGTAATGTCTTCAGGTTCAGTCACCCCTGCACCACCCCCATCCCCGTGCTCCACAAACACTGAGATTTCGGATAACAGGGAGGCCCAGGTATTGTCCCATTTCTTGGCCGTTTCCCAGGCTTAGCTCAGAGGTGAGGCTGATCATCAATTCCCCAGATGACTGGGTCCCTGCCTCTCACTTTCCAGGTGGAGTTTGGACAGGCAGTGGCTGGAGAGAGTCTTGTGCTCAGCCGGAAGCAGAGGCTGGAGAGCTGGTGTACTCTGGGAAGAGGACACAGGTGGAATGGGTAGGATTCCTGAACCCCCGAGGATTCCTGTGTGTTACAGACAGGACATTCTCCCAAGAAGATGAGAATGGGGTCGCTGAGACCCTATCGTGTGGTTCAGCAGAACCGGAGTGATCTGAAGTCTGGGATGCAACAGAGGTGCTGGAATATCGCTTCCAAGATTAGATGATAAGAGACTGTCTTGGGATCACTCACGCTGCATCACGAGCAGCCGCACGAGGCAGTCTTTGCAGCAAGGAATGGCAACTTCATGCCAACAACCACATGAGTGAGCTTGGAAGCAAATTTTCAGCTCCAGCTGAGCCTGGAGATGCCTTCAACTCTGTCCCACAGCTGAACACAATCTCATGAGAGATTCCAAGCCAGAATCACCCAGCTAAGCTACTCCTGGATTCCTGACGTCCAGAAACTGTGAAATAATAATGTGTGTTATTTAAAGCCATTAAGTTTTGGAGTAATTTGTTATGAGGGGATAGTAACAATAGCGTTGGAAATCCTTTTCCTTCACAGTTCTGGAAGCTTTGCTCTGAGGCAAAGTTTCTAGCTTTCCAGTGTTTACGCCGAGAAGTACCAAACGATGCCCCCGGAAGTTGTGGGACCTTCTCTTCATCCCACGTGTCCTGAAATTGCACGATAGTTTGCCTTCTTGGGTCTACATTGTCCATTGCGCTGGGTCCCGGTGGCCATTTCAGTCTGGAAATTCATTTCTTTCAGTGCTGGGGAATTTTCTGGAATTATTTCATTGACAATTTCCTCTGCTTTCTAGTCCTGAAACTCCTTTTGTTCATATTTTGAACCCTGGGGACTCATCCTTAATTTCTTACTCACTGTCCTCTTGTCCTCTGTTTTCCATGACTGTGTTTTTTCCTGGCTTTCTGAATAATTTCTTTATCCCCTAATCTTTTAATAAAGCTTTTTATTTTCTTTCTTATTCTGTGTTCTCTTTGCTTTGTTTTTATGGAGTGTTCCCTTTTCATAGCATCTTGTTCTTATGTTGTGGCTGCAATATCTTCTCTTATCACTCTAAAAATATCAATACTAGAGCTACAGAAAAAAAATTGGGGGGGGTTGTTTAATTAAGTTTCCTTCTCTGTGCATAGTGTCTGTTCTTGCCGGTTGGTTTTGTTTTCTTTGCTCTCTTTCCTCATGTTGGAATTTTCCTCAGATGTCTTGGTTCATTTGTTGATATTTAAGAGTGGAACACTCAAGAATCAACTGGAAGCTCTTAGGCTTTATTGGGTAGAATATAGTAGGCAACAGCCAACCTTGTGTCATGCGGCACCAACGAGAAAATAAAACTGGATACGTTACAGAAATCGTATTGTAAAGACATTGGAGCTCTATGGAAGGTAAGAGGGCAAAATGAAACTAAAATTCCAGAGATGGAAGACTTCTTCCTAGTCCTTTTCTTCCATGAGACCATGGCTGAGTCAGGGTCCACACTGAGTGTTGGGCGGAGAGGTCCACTAGGGGGAGGGAGAATCCAACAGAGCTTTGGACAGCCATGTGGATGAGCCTGAATGGCCTTACTGGGTGGAAGCTCAAAGGTTGGGGGATGAAGTCTTGCTCACTGTCTGGCATCTGGGCTGGGGCTCCTTGGGCCTCCGTGTGTCTCTGTGTGCTCTCCCTGGCACGGCGGCTTCAGGGGAGACAGTTCTTACATGTTGGCTCAGGGGTCCCAAAAGCACGAGTCCAAGAGGAAGAAGGAGCCAGGGCAGAAGCTGTATCACTTCTTACGACCTAGCCTTGGAAGTCACATCACCTGTCTCCTTGAAGCGGGCACCGAAGCCCACCCAGGTTTGAGGGAAGGAGAATAGACCCCACCTCTTGACAGGAGAGGGTCAATTTTCTCACGGAGCTTGTGGGACAGGAAATACTGGGATAGCCACTTTGATACACACTACCCTAATATTTAAGTAGACCATGTCCTCAAAAAGCTATTGTATTCATTCCCTGTTGCTGTCACCGCAAGTGTGGGGCTTTAAAAAACACAAACGTATTACGGTATGACTCTGCAGGCCAAACTCCAAAATGGGTCAGAAGTCCAGCTGGCCAAATCAAGGCCACACCTCCTCTGGAGGCTCCCAGGAGAATCCACATCCTTGCCTTTTTCTGGTTCCCTTGGCTTGGGGTCCCCTCCTCCATCTCCACAGCCCATCACTTTCCTTCCACTGTCACATCTTCTCTGACTTTGACCCCCTCACCTCTCTCATAAGGACCTCTGTGATGACTTTGGGCCCAGCTGGATAACTCAGCAAGTCTCCCATCTGCAAAGTCCCTTTGGCCACGCAAGGTACCACGCTCACAGAATCTGGGGACTAGGATGTAGACATCTTCGGTGGGGGACATTATTCTGTCCCCAGTGTTCACATGCATAGAGCTGCTTGTATGTGTCTTTCTCGGGTGGCAGAGTCCTGAGGGGCTGCTCCAGTGGAGCTAAGAATGCCTCACACATCCCTGGGGTGGCCACCCTCCGGCCAGAAGCTTCCTTCAATCTGTACAGACCACCCTGGGTTTGCAGAAGCTTGGGCCTGGCATCAGCTCTAACACCTTGCTTCCTGGATGGGTCAGCCTGCTCTCTGCTCCTGGAATTCTGAGCAAATACAGCTCTGTGGCCTCTCACAAGCCTGTTCCCAATCCAGAGCATCTATCTGGCACTGTGACACAGAGCCCTCTTTACACATCTCCAAGTCCTTGGGTAACACACTGACCCTCTTTAGGTTTTAATGCGGGAAGTAACACAAGCTGAGAGGAATAGGTGATCAGAGCCAAGTCCCACCTGTATTTAAATTCATTTCTTTTAATGGGCTCCTGATGGACAGATCAGGGAGGAGACAGTATGAGGGAGTTAAATGGTAAAAGCCTCTCAGGAGGAGGCCTCCTCAGACTCCACCCAGGGCACCTCACCCAGGTTGGGCCACCCCCACACTTCAGCACCCCCTCTCCAGACCCTAACATCCCTACCTCCCCTGCTCCCATCACCACTGCACCCTTCCACTTCCTCCCGCCTACCAAGTCTCCTCTTCCCACATGTCAAAGGCACTCATTTCATCTCTCTCTCTTCTATAATGAGAAATTTCAAAACTGCAGACAAGTGTAGAGAACAAAATAGCACACACCCATTTACCACCTGCTCAATGGTGATAATTTTAACAAAGTTTGCTTCCGATTTTTTTTTAAGGCATAAAACAGTACAGGTATAATTGAAGTACCCTGTGCGTCCCTTGTGAGTTCCCCTGTCCTCCCTAAACTGAACCCTTCCACCCCTAGAGGAAACCACTCTCCCGACTTGAATGTGTCCAAAAAGAGTGTGTCCACATTCTTTCCACATACAGATGCCTCCATAAACAATAGGTTACAGACATGCCCCAGAGCTACCTACAAATTCAGTGTAATCTCTATGAACATGGCAACAGCTTTTTTCACAGAAATGGAAAAGCTGATCCTCAGATTCCCACAGAATTGCAAGAGTCCTTGGACAGGCAAACGATCTGGAAAAAAGAAGAATAAGGTTAGGGGGAGGTGTCTCACGCTTTCTGACTTCAAAACTTACTACAAAGCTCCAGTAATTAAAACAGTATAGTATTGGCATAAGGACAGTTACATGGACCAATGAAATGGAATAGACAGCCCAAAACTAAACCCTCCTATATCCGGCCAACTGATTTTTGACAAGCGTGCTAAGATAATTCGTTGGGGGAAAGGACAATCTTTTCAACAAATGGCACTGGGAAAACCGGATATCTGCATGCAAAAGAATTTGGGCCCCTTATCTAACACCATACACAGAAACCTACTCAATATGGATCAAAGACCCAAACTTAAGGACTAAAACTTTAACATTCTTCTGAGAAAACCTCAGCATTGAATTTGGCAACAATCTCATGGATCTGACACCAAAACTATAGGTAACAAAAGAAAAGATAGACAGATTGGATTCCATCAAAATTTAGTCTGTTTTACAGAGAAAGACAAATACCATATTATATCGCTTATATGTGGAATCTAAAAAAGTGATATGAATAAACTTACTTACAAAACAGAAATAGACCCACAGACATAGAAAACAAACTTACGGTTACTAAAGCGGAAAGGGGTGGGGGAGGGATAAGTTAGGAGTTTGGGATTAACACACACACACTACTATATATAAAATAGGTAACCGACAAGGACCTACTGTATCACACAGGGAACTCTACTCAGTATCTTATAATAACTTATAAGGGAAAAGAATCTGAAAAAAAACACAGGTGAATCACTGTGCTGTACACCTGAAACTAACACAGCATTGTAAATCACCTATACCTCAATTTAAAAATATTCTTAATTAAAAAAAAAAGATGTATGGTTCGTCTGAGGGAGGGCGGTTGGCTGGGGCCTGCAGGACGCCGCTTCCGTGAGGGGCTCGACCGCGGTCAACCCAACTGGCTCGTTGCTTTGCTGGTCGCCACTCCCCCCGTCGCCCCACAAAGACGCGACAGCAGCGCGGCACCCACTCCCCTCGGGCTTGTGGGCGCTGCTCTGAGCAGCATCACCCTTTATACCAGAAAGCTGACGGGCACTATGGGGAAAAAACAAAACAAGAAGGAAGTGGAGGAGGTGCTAGAAGAGGAGGAAGAAGAATACGTGGTGGAGAAAGTTCTCGGCCGTGGAGTGGTAAAGGGCAAAGTGGAGTACCTCCTACAGTGGAAGGGGCTCTCAGGGGAGGACAGCACACCGGAGCTGGAGGAGAACCTGGATTGCCCCGACCTCATTGCCGAGTTCCTGCAGTCACAGACAACAGCACGTGAGACAGATACATCAGAGGGAGGCAGGCGCAAAGCTGATGCTGTTTCGGAAGACAAGGGGGAGGAGAGCAAACCAAAGAAGAAGAAAGAAGAGTCATAAAAGCCACGGGGCTTTGTCCGGGGTTTGGAACCGGAGCGGATTATTGGAGCTACAGACTCCAGGGGAGGACTCATGTTCTTGATGAAATGGAAGAACTCTGATGAGGCTGACCTGGTCCCTGCCAAGAAAGCCAATGTCAATTGCCCACAGGTTGGCATATCCTTCCTTCTATGAGGAAAGGCTGACGTGGCATTCCTACCCCTCGGAGGAGGATGACAGAAAAGATGACAAGAGTGAACTCTCCTGAGTACCAGCCCCTGTCACATCGGACTGTGGGTTTCAGGTGGGGAAAGGAGGAGTTCTACTTGTCCTGACACCATAGAGATGGCTTGAGAAGATGTCCTTTGAAGAGCGAGTATAGTTTCTGTGCCCTACAGCAGCCCAAGTGCTTTAAAGCAGTTCCATGCTGTACAGTTTGCCCACCCATCCTGGTGGAGGGGAAGGAGGGTCAGTGTTTCAAGGCAACACATTCTGAACTTTGCTGAGAAAAGCAAAGGGCCTTCTATGAATGCAGACTGGGATGTGGGAGAGCAAAAGATACTGTAGATCTTCAAAGAGCATCTCCACAACCCACAGCCTTCTTCCCAATAGTGTTAACTCTGCATTTTTACAGCATAGCATGTGTGTAGTTTTTGGCAATTACTGGTGTATTATTTGGGGTGGGAGGGATGGGGTGGGAAAGAAGGAAGACGGGTTAGGAACATTTTTGTTAAAATTTGGGGCCTGATTGGGGAAATGGTTAAACAAAGGAAAGAACAACTAATGATGATTTGGTTCTGTGTCCAGAATATTTTTTCCTTTCAAAATATATCATTGGTAACCTGAATGAGGACTGTCAGAGACTGTTTAAAAGCTGTGAATGCCTGAAACTTAGAAGCCAAGGTGTTCCCTGCCTGAGCTTAATGCTGTTCCCAACAAAGGACTAAGCCAGTTAAGAAGTTACCAAAGCTGCCATTTGGGGGATGGAAACTGGTTGAGGAGGAAATCTTATTGGAGTGTATACACAGGCAGATCATTCTGTCTTAGAGGTGCTAATTCTTGAAATTGACAAGAAGGCCCTTTCTTTTTCAATTATGAAGTTGTAAATATCAGCTTCTTCATCCAAGCCACTGGCTGAAGTATTTGGGGAAGGGCCAAAGGTGGTACAGGAGGTGGGAGAATAGGGAAAGATAAGGGCCGGTGCTCTTAGGGTGGAAAACTCTTGGAGCCTCTGTTTTTTGAACTTTGAAACCATTGGTGGCAGGTTTCAGTCACTGACAGCACAATTTCACTGAATCACTTCAAGAGTTTGAATGATTTCAAAAGCCCTGGTCTCAGGAGAAGATTAAATTTTCATATTGGGGCAGTGGTTCACTTAAAAACAAATTTGTTTAATCCTAGGAATTAACTAAAACCCAAAACACTGTCTTGAATCATGAGATCCATCAGTTCTTGACATCGTCTAGACGTGCATCTAGAACTCTGTTGTAAAATCTTTTTAGGCATGTGTTAGGTTTCTGTGAGAACTTTTGTTTAAACGTAAACTTCATACCAACACTGTCAGTTTTTGTCTTAATAAAACTATAGATTTATTTAAAAAAATTTAAGAACATAGAGCTAAAAAAAGAGGATGTGAAAAGAGAATACAAAAAGATGTATTACTCACAAGAGCCTGGAAAGTTCCCAAGCAGGTCCAAAAATGGCTTAAGAGAGAAGGGAAAGGAGACTGGCTTTAGAGTCATTGGAGGGTGGGGCTGGGGGTGAGGGTTCCCATGCATGGACCAGGGCTTGTATGATTGGAACTTCCTGATGAAGCAGCACCCGGCTTTCTGATGAGATGGACGGATCTAAGACAGGAGGGAAGAGAGAGTGGTGGGGCTTGAAAGATGTCAGCAGTCAAGTATCAACAGTGGAGCCAGACTCCGTATTACAATCTGTGCCATGGACTGAAGGCGTGTGTCCCCTCAAATTTACCCACTGAAGCCCTAACCCTCAATGTATTGGGAGGTGGGAGATTTGGGAGGTAATTCTGTTTAGATGAGGCCATGTGGATGGTGTCCTGATGATGGGATTCGTGCCCTCATAAGAAGAGGAAGAGAAACAGAGCATTATCTCTCCACCAGGCAAGGACACAGAGAGAAGCAGCCATCTACAAGCCAGAAAGGAAGAGCTTACCAGAAGCAGAAGTCTGATTTTGGACCCCCAGCCTCCAGAACTCTGAGAAATAAATGTCCGTTGTTTAAGCCCCGCAGGCTGTGGTATTTTGTGATGGCAGCCTGAGCTGATTGAGACACTCTGTAAGTCTGCTGCTATTGTATTTTTTTCTCATGTCTATTGGTCTCATGTTTTCCACCTACTCACATGTTATATATATATATATATATATATATATATTTTTTTTTTTTTTTTTTTTTTTTGGCCAAGCTGGGTCTTATATGTGGCATGCAGGATCTTCGTTGCAGCATGTGGACTCTTAGTTGCAGCACGCCAGATGTAATTCCCTGACCAGGGATCGAACCTGGGCCCCCTGCATTGGGAGTGCAGATTCTTACCCACTGGACCACCAGGGACGTCCCTTGTAATTTTTACATTGAATTTGAGATAGATATATAAAAGAATCATAGAACTTAAAGTCACTCTTCCCCAGACAGGATTCCCCCCTCCTCTGTTAGGCAGGCAAGGTGAGCGGCTCATCACTTCAATCTGATCAGAAATTGAGCTGGGCTGGACTGGATTCCAGTGTCAGTCAGTCCACCTCTGGTCTCAGATGTACCAAGAGGCAGACACGTCCTGCATTTCTTGCCTCTTCCTCCTTCTAGCAGCTGAAAGAGGAAGCTTCCTCCTTCTCACGCATGGCTTCCCTACGTTTTTGACTCTAAGACAGGCAAGTCTTTGTCTCTTTGGCAAAAAAATGTTCTGCATTTCTGAGATTTTAAGCTTAGCTCTTTCACCCTCCTTCACCTGCAAAGTATCTGGCAAATGTCTTGAGGAGAATACATATCATAAGTTTCTTTTTTTATTGAAGTATAGTGGATGTGCAGTGTTGTGTTAATTTCTGCTGTACAGCAAAGTGATTAGGTTATACATATATACACATTCTTTTTCATATTCTTTTCCATTATGGTTTACCACAGATACTGAATATAGTTCCCTATGCTCTACAGTAGGATCTTGTTGTTTACCCATTCTATATATAATAGTGTGCATCTGCTAACCCTACCTCCCACTCCATCCCTCCCCCAATCCCCCTCCCCCTTGGCAACCGTAAGTCTGTCCTCTATGTCTGTGAGTCTGTTTCTGCTTCATAGATAAGTTCATTTGTGTCATATTTTTTATTCCACATGTAAGTGATATCACATTGTATTTGTCTTTCACTGTCTGACTTGCTTCGCTTAATATTATCATTTCTGGTTGCATCCATGTTACTGCAAATGGCATTATTTCATTCTTTTTTATGGCTGAGTAATATCCCATTGTGTATATGTACCACATCTTCTTTATCCATTCATCAGTAGTTGGACATTTAGGTTGTTTCCATGTCTTGGCTACTGTAAAGAGTGCTGCTATTATCATACATTTCTTGATGACCTTTTCCTCTAGTTGAATTTTGCCTCCCTAGGACTGAAAAGCTGTGCCTTGATAGCCCAGCCCCCAGCATCCTATACTACACTAGCACACAGTGTCCACTGGGAAAGTGTAGAGCACCGCAATTCTCTAGTCATTCAGCCTCGTCCACGTGACTGTCCAAAGCTCTGCTAGATTCTCCCTCCCCTAGTAGACCTCTCTGCCCAACACTCAGTCTGGACACTGACTCCACGATGGCCTTATGGAGGAAAAGGACTAGTAGTCCCAACTCACCTAGGAAGAGTTTTTCCATCTCTGGAATTTTAGTTTCGTTTTGCCTTCTTACCTTCCACAGAGCTCCAATGTCTATAAAATATGATTTATGTAATTTATCCGGTTTTTTCCTAGTTGGTGAAGCGTGAGAAAAGGTTGGCTGCTACCTACTACATTCCACCCCAGAGTAGAACCTCTCTGGCTGCTGCGTTTTAACTGCTGCCTATCATGGGACTAGCCTTACTGAAGGAGGGAAGAAATGTAGTCAAGACAAGAATACAGCTTGGTAGATGGTTTAGCTAGTTGAACAGCTCCAGTGGAATTTCCAAATATTTTTCTTTCTCACTCATGCTAGGGAATTAATGCCTTCCTCTCATACATGGAGATTTGAATTTTAAGACTCTCATGGCTGAAGCAATGCTTAACGCAACAAAATAATTGTCAGTGGTGGTGTTTCACCCAACTGCAGTGAGTTGAAGAATAAAAGAAGGTAAGTTTGGGCAAGCGATCTCATTGTCATCCTTTAAGTCTTTCTCGCTTGGCAAATACAATCCGCATCTACTCCTCGTGCTGGCTCAGGATCTGAAGAAACAGCAGAATAACTGAAAGAGGGTGAGTTTGGAGTCAGACAGACTTGCTCTTAAACCCCTGTGTTACCTTAAGGAAATGACTTAAACTCTCTTAAGTTAGTTCTGGTTTCTTCCTCTGTAAAGTAAGACAAACAAGGCCCACCTCCCAGGGTTGTTGTGAGAATTATGTGAGGTCTAAAGTACCCCCCAACACAGGAAACATCTATACATTGTCCTTCTTGGTCCTCACTTGTCCTCAGCTTACTCTTCAGCAAAATTAAGATGGTTCCAGCCATGCAGATTGTGTGGTTCTGTGAGACCAGGTAGGTGAAGGGATTTGCAAATGGAAAATACTATGTACGACAATTTGGTGCTCGTGGTGGCTGAGGCACCAGGTGACTTATCTCATAGCAAAGTCCAAAAGCTGTTCTGGTTAATTTTTTAAGCTTTATTTTATTATTATTATTATTTTTGGCAGCGCAGCTTGCAGGATCTTAGTTCCCCAACCAGGGACTGAACCCATGCTCCCTGCAGTGGAAGCACGGAGTCCTAACCACTGGATCACCAGGGAAGTCCCTGTTCTGGTTGATTTTTGTTTCTCTAGGCTCTTCATTGTCAGCACCATCCTCAATTCCATCCATCTTCAAAAATCAGCTAAGCGCCATCTCCCATGGGAAGCCTCCTTGCAGGTGACTCAGCTAGTACCTAGTGTGCTGGTACTTCAGAGACCGGTGGGCTATTGTCACCCATCTAATCCCTAGGATACTCTCACCCATCCCCATTAGGTTGCCACAGTGGTGCAGTGCCTGGACTCACACAAAACAGCCATCAAGTCACATCCCACCTCTGCAACTTACTAGCTGGGCAACTTCGGGCAAGTCCCTTAAACTTTCCGCCATCACTTTCATTATCTATAAACCAGGGACATAATTATATGGGCACACCTCCAAGGTACCACAGGTTCCATTCCAGACAGGTGCAATAAAGCAAATATCACAGTAAAGTGAGTCATATGAATTTTTTGGATCCCTAGTGCATATAAAAGTTTTGTTTACATTATACTGTAATCTATTAAGTGTGCATCATGTCTTAAAAAAATGCACATACCTTAATTCAAAAATACTTACTAAAAAACGCTAACCAGCATCTGAGCGTTCAGGGAGTTGCAGTAGTGACATCAAACACTGCTGATCACAGACCACCATAACAAATGGGAGAATAAGGAAAAAGACAAATTGAAATATTTCTTGAATTACCAACATGTGACACAGAGGCACAAAGTCAGCAAATGTTGGGGAAATGGTGCGGATAGGCTTGCTCAAGGGCAGGGTTGCCACAAACCTTCAACGTGTAAAAAGCGCAGTATCTGTGCAGTACAGTGAAACGAGGTCTGGTTGCACCGAAGTTTCAGGACTGTTGTAAGCAATGGATGAAAGAGCAGGAAGCCTGGTGTACATGGCAGATACCTGCAAACGGCAACTATCCCTCTCCCTGGGTCCTTGACCCTTCCCGCGCCCACGTGCCGAGCTCTGCGCTAGGTTAGCGTCTACAATCTCTCCGCAGCCAAATCTACTTGCTGCCCAGCTCACCAAAGAAAGGCGCCCCCTCGGCTTCCCCATCTCCCTGGCAACAGGGGGCGCGGCTTTAAGGGGGCTGGGCCATGGGCCAGTCGGAACCAATGAGAGCACGGGAAGGCCACCAAGGCGCCAATGGGCGAGGGGCGGGGCCGGACCCGGCCCTCTGGATGCCCAGTGCAGGGGCTCCCGGCCGGCCTGCGCTGTCCCGGCGGGTGCGGGCAGAGCGCCGGGCCAGTCACAGGCTTCCACCCCCTTCCCAGCCCGGGAGAGCACGAATAAATTAGCTATTCTTAGCAGCGCCTGAAAGGGAGCCCTTTCTGTCTAGTAAGGAAGACAAAGTTTTGTATCTGTTTCTCAAACCCAAGCAGTACAGTGATGTGGTCTGCCCGGTTCTGCGTCAGTGACACCCGGGCAGGCCCGGGGTGCTGAGTACCCAAAGGGGCCTCCTGGGCAAAACCCATGTGGTTTCTGCTCTGCTGGGCTTTGGCGAGGAGAAAAGATCATCTGTGGGGGTGGGGAATCCCCGGAGTGCTGGCAGCAGGTGGCTTGAGCCCTCCCCCAGCTTGATCCCTGGGCCCTTCCCTTGGCGGAGGGCGCCTCTGGACTGGCCTAAAGTGGGCGGGGGCTTGGGGCTGCCAGTGGCCCCTGCGGACGTCACAACCTCAGCCTGAGCCCTGCTGGGCCCAGTTGCTTCTGCGTCCCCCTCACCCACCACCCCTGCCCCTGGGCTCCTCCCTGCTCCTCACACAGAGCCCTTCCCCCACGTTCCTGCTTCTCTTCCTTCTGGCCTCAGCTTCCCTGATCACCCACCTGCAGGAGAGTGCCCTGGCCCCATCACTCTCCAGCACATCACCTGCATCTCCTTTCCAGGGTTCATCCCAGTATGGAATCATTAATTCATCTGTTCTCTGTCTACTCCCCAGCTAGAGTTTGGGCAGCTCCGCCAGGCTGGGGACCGTGCTGTCTCATTCACTGTGTGTCCCAGGACACAGAGCAGACGCTCAACAAATACACATTGAATGAGTGAATGAATGAATCCAAAGGTGGTACTGAAGTGCCTCCTGGAAACATTCTTGTTGCTGACTGATGAGTCTGACTGACAGTCTTCTTCTCCACATTCACCTGCAGGGAGACATATCACTAGTGGTGGACCTGTGTGGGGTCCTGTATTAAGTGACACCATGGTCCAAACGCATCTGTACGATGCTTTCTCTCACAACTAAAAGGAGGGAAAGTCTCTGCCCGCATCTCATACCTTGGGGATTTTCTAGAGCTGTGGTGGATGGATGCCCAGAATCCCTGAATATCTTGCTGATATTTTATTAAGTTGAGAGTGTCTACACTTGTCAAAATAATAATAAAGTCACCATCATATGCTGAGTGTCTGCTATGTTCCTATACCAGGCATTTCCCTTTCTCAGCTCAGGATAACATGATGAAATGCCATGGACTGGGTGGCTTAAATAAGAGACATTAACTTCTCACAGTTTGAGAGGCTGGGAAGTCCAAGATCAAGGTCTCAGCAGATTCAGTTCTTGGTAAGGGCCCACTTCTTCACTGGCAGGTGACCACCTCCTTGCTGTGTCCTCACATGGCAGAGAGGGCTCTGTTCTCTCCTCTGTTTTTTTCCCCTATTTATTTATTTATTTACTGGCTGTGTTGGGTCTTCATTGCTGCACACAGGGTTTCTCTAGTTGCAGTGAGCAGGGGCTACTCTTCATTGTGGTGTGCAGCTTCTCATTGCAGTGGCTTCTTGTGTTGTGAAGTACAGGCTCTCAGCACTCTCTAGGCTCTAGGATTCAGTAGTTGTGGCACATGGGCTCAGTAGTTGTGGCTCATGGGCTCTAGAGCACAGGCTCAGTTGTTATATCGCATGGGCTTCATTGCTCCATGGCATGTGGGATCTTCCTGGAGCAGGGATTGAACCCGTGTCCCCTGCACTGGCAGGCAGATTCTTAACCACTGTACCACCTAGGAAGTCCTCTCCTCTTCTTATAAGGGCACAAATTCCATTGTGGGGTCCCCACCCTCACGACCCTATGGAAACCTAATTACCTCCCAAAGGCCCCACCTCCTAATACATTGGGGGTTAGGGTTTCAATATAAAAATTTGAGGGGCATAAACACGCAGTCCGCAACATCCCCTACAAAAACTATAGTCTCTACAGAACTAACACCAAGTAAGTGATTAATCTCCTTTAGTAGGACTTGGGTGCAGGGAGGTGAAATGACTCACTCGAAGTCACACAGTAAAACCAAAGGTCAGTGGCCTCCCCCTGCAGTAAGCTGCCCCCTCAAACCTGCTAGCTCACCCCTGTCACACAAAGATCACACAACAGGCCCCGGACTCTGCTCTGCCTGGTCAATTAATCATGGAACTCGTGGCTGGAAAAAACAAAACAAAACAAAAAACAAATTTTAAAAAACCTCAGAAAAATGACATCCCGGATTGGATGGTACCTTTTGCCCTAAGCATCCCACTTTGGGATTTGCTCATTTATTCCTTCATCCCACAAGGGTTTGTTGAGAATCTCCTCTGTATCCGGGGATACACAGTGAACAAGACAGCAGAGAGTCTCCGGCTCCACAGGTGTGTTTCTGAAATTCAGGGGCAAGTGCGTCAGAAGGACCATCCAGGCAGGGCCCACATCCCAAGGCCCAACAGGGCCACAGAGTTTGCTGCTCCTCTGCCCCCAGCATCTCCCCCAACACCCACCTTCCCTCCAGCAGCCACCACCGCCCCACACCTCCCTTTTGTTTCTTTATTTGTTTTACCGCATCGAAGGAGTTTTTAATGGGGGAAAGGGCCTAGGGATGGGGTTGTTTGAGGACAAGGAAACGAGCCACTTACTGTGATGAATGTTCTTGAAAAGCAATTTATTTTTTCACGGGTAGCTCACTGGGCTCGGGAACAAAAGTGCTTTGGCTGCCTATCAAATATTAACAGAGGCGAACTGTTTTCTCAGTGGTTCTCTTTCCCCACACACGCTCACTCGCGCCTCTCCCTAGGCATGACAGAAATGACATCGAGTTCAAGGGCTCCCTGGGGTCCCCTCCCAGGATAAAGTGGCAGCTGCTTTCAAGGGCTCTGGGACCCTCTACCTCCCACACACCCTCTCCCCTCTCCACTGCAAGGACATTCCCCCCGACTCTGTGGGAGGGGAAGGAGTGGGTCCCCAGGAAACCAGAGGTCAAGTGGAAACCCTGGACGTACCAGTGCTGCCCTCAGCTTAGCAAGAGAGGAAGTAGCCCTGCCTCTTTGCCCCTGGACCCCAACCACAGCCCCCACCGAAGCAGCCATCCTGATGTCTTTCCCTTGTTTTCAGCCCCCCTCCCCAACCCTGAGCAGATTCACTTCCCACCAAGGATGCACTCCCAGGCATTGGAGTGTGTCTGTGGGGAAGACCTCTCAGGCCACTTATATTCTAACAACTCCCTGGGACCCCACTTTTGCCAAATGATGGTTATGTCTGGCTGACTGAGGGAGGCCTTTTCATCCCTGGGAAATAGGACAGCTAAAGCAAAGCAGGGCCCTCCCAGGACCAGGAAGAGCAACAGTGTCTGAAACTTATCGTGATGAGAGCCTGAGTTTTAGCAATAATTCCAGGAAGACAGAAGTCTCCTGCTAGCTTGCATCCTGCGGGAAGGACCAAACCAATCCAATCCCCGCCTCTCACTCCTGCTCCCCTTTGAGCGGACTCCTGCTGTTCCATTTGCCAAAGGGACAGTTGTCAGAAACAAGAGGCTAGCGGAGGGGAACCCTCAGTCTGGACAGAGAGCAGACCTCCGCGTGTATTTACATTGGCCGTGTATGTGGAAGAGTGACCTACCTTCCCCAGGAGAGGGCTGGGGTCAGGGACTTGGGTTTGTTCTCCTGAAGGGGGACTGATGTTTCTCATCTCAGTGATTATGGAATAGAAGCCTTTATATACTCTGAAAAGAACTTGAGACAAGGAGCAGGGGGTGAGCTTCCTTTTGCCCACTCTGCCAGCCTCAGTGCTGGAGCTGGACAGATCTCTGGACTGAGGCCCCCAAATCCAACTCCTAGCAGGGCTGCGGAGGCGGGGCATGGAAGGGTCAGGCCTGGGCTCTCCTCCTTCTTTCTGGGACTGGTAGCCAGGCTCCAAAGAGGGCCTCCGATGAGCTTGACCTCCTGGTATCACCCACTTTCAGAGTCCCCTCCCCTTCACTGTGGGCTGCCCTTGCGGGTAGCTTTGTTTAGCAGAAAGTGATGGCAATGATGCTTGGGCTTCCGAGACTAAGTCCTAAAAAGCCTTGCAGCTTCTGCTAAGGTCTCCTGGGTGATGTATCTGGAGGTAGTCGGACTCCATGTAAGAAGGCTGACTCCCTTGAGACTGCCTGGCTTGGAGGAATTCTACATAGAGAGGCCATACGTGGAGACAGCTACCTGGCTGGTCCCCAGCTCTCCCAGCCTCCCCCGCTGGATGCCAGGCATGCCAGTGACACAGCCCTGTAGGATGACCTGCCCAGTGGAGCCTCAGGACTGCAGCTCAAGCCACTACCTCATGCCAACAACAAGAGAGACCTCGAGTGAAAACCACCCAGCTGAGCCCAATCAACTCCCGAAAGAAAATAACTCACCATTGTGAGCCACTACGTTTCACAGTGTTTTGAAATGTAGCACAGAAACCCGGGCCTGGAGAAGCAAGAGCTTTGCAAGAAATTCACCAGGCCAACTAGCCAATGGTTTCAAGCAGTGGCTTTGAACTCACTCAGTTAAGGAATCTTTTGTTCATTGGAAATCATGATTAGAACTCTGATATGTACAAGAGATAAAAGCACAGTAGTGGCTCTATTTTTAAAAAGGTGGGAGAGGCAATCTCTCCTTTCCCCACCTGCCCAGCAGCAGCCCCAGGCAATAAATGAGGCTCGCCAGCCCTCCCAGGACTCTCACAAAACAAAACAAAACAAAACAAAACACCTCACAAGGGGCTTCTTCAGCCACGCTCCGCTGGTCCACAGAGTACCCTGATGGGGCCTCCTGTACTTCTGAAAGTAACACACTCTGGGTTTTCCCTTTTCCAGCCCCCAAGTCCTCTGGCAATGCCCTGCTGTCCTTCACCAAAGGACACCAGTGGTCCAGACAGCAGCCCTGAGATGTTAGAACACCTTTTCTGGCAAGAGACTTTGTTTTCAAGAGATGCTGTTATCAGCTCACCTTTTACACACAGAAGAGGCAAGTAGATATATTCCCTATTGTAACAACGGGGAAACTGAATGAGGCCAAAGCAGGTCAAGCTCTCAGTCGAGCAGGAGGAGAGATTTCTGCAGCCCCAGGCCAAGCCTCTCCTCACAGCAGCATGGGCTGCTCCCCTACCCCTGTGTGCATGAAAGCAGTGGCCGTGGGCCTGTGGGCAGGGCACACCTTGCTCCTCCAAAGCCAAGCCATGCTGAACCCCAACTCTTCCCCCGGACCTCACTCATGGGGCAGAGTCCCCAGCAAGGCCCCTCCCTCTCTGGCTTGTCCTACACGATGCTGGAGACTCCTCTCCTCCACGAGAGGCGATGACCGTGGCCCTCCCCACGGAAACGGTATGTCCCACATCGATCTCGCTCCCTTTTCATCCTTATCTCCATATCCCCCCAAACTCTGTTTTTCCCATCTTGCTGACTGCTGCTTGGGGAGGGCGAGCCCTTGCATAACAAGCTCTTGACTTGTCTCCAAAGCCAAGGATTGTTCCAATGGCTTTGACTTCAACCTCCCCATGTCTCCTTGAGAAGATGAACCGTGCTTTTGTACCACAGGACATGCCAGGAATAGCTCCTGCACAGTGCTTTCAGGAGGGGGTGGTTTGTGAGGAAGAGGCCGCAGCTTAGCAAGACATCTAAAAGGTACCATTAAGATGATGGACGCCTTTTTCCATGGTGCCTTGGGCAAGCCGTTGTGCTTTATTACTCATCTCTTCCACAGGGAGGTCACAGTGTAAGAGTGTCCTGTGCTCCTTTGGCCGGGACACACACTCTAGGGACCACACTCGCATCCTGGGGAAGAGAGGATGATGGAGCAGGGCCTCAGGCTGTTCTATCTCTGCATACTTGCCTGGACACAGGGCTCAGGCAAAACAGACAAGGGTCCCTTCCATGCTCCTATAGCCACATCACAGCAGCATTTCTCCCTCCCCACCATCACCTTCTCCCCAGATTGCCAGATTTTCCCAACTGTCTGCAACTTCCTGTCAAGGGAAAAATCCCGGAGGCAAAACCAGATTTCTGACCAATTTAGAAATGTCTGAACACACTCCACAAACAACAATAATGATAACCTCCAATTACCCTGTCGTTACAACAGCCAAGAACTGTCCTGGGCACTTGACATCCCCTGCAGAGCCGGCTTGGCCATCTCACTTGTCCAGCATCTTGGGGAAATTCAGAAACTTGCTACTTGGTATGTACATGGCAGAGCTGGGATTTGAAATGACGCCTGGCTGGTTCTAAAGCATTCACGTTCTTCCCATTGGTGATGCTGCCTGTGTGATTCAGGGGCAGAATCTAAGGCAGAAACGAGTCTGGATTCAAGACTGGGATGAACTGGGTCAGCCTGAGCCAAACAGTGGGGGTTGGCAGCCTCCCTGCCTCCAGCCAGCAGGCCCTGGCTGGCCTCCACCAGGCAGACATGCAGGATGTGGAACTGGACAGGTCCTTGGGGAGAATCCAGTGGAAGAAAGGAAATCAGGAGCTAAGGACCCGCCATGTGGTAGGGCCATCCCAACAGGAAACTGGTGATCCCTAGGGAAAGCCCATGAGATGGGGCTTGCCTGACCCATTTCACAGATGAGGAAGTAAAGGCTCACCAGGGTCACAGGACCAAGGAGACAGGCAGATGTGAGGCCAATCCTGTTGACTCCAAGGACTGTGCTTTCCCACCACTACCCCACACTGCTTCTGTGTGGAAAGAGCCTGAATTTGACCCCAGAGGGACCCACCTCCCTATTGCTGAATACCACTCTCAGGGCACTAAGCAAACAAGACCATGTGATGTCTGCTTGCTCCCCAAATCACCTTTAGGCTTGTATGGGATAACATCTGGGTGATTATTATGAAAAAGAACAGTTTTGAATTCCCTCATTGTCCAGAAATGGATTCCATTGCTGTGCTTTAAAAATTCTTTTCACCTCCTTTGATATGTTAAACCTTCTCTCCTGAAATATTATAATTATCTTTGTTGACACCATCGACTAGCTTTTTAAGGTCCTTGTGTGTAAATACAGCAAAGATAAATTTCAGACCAACTCCCACCTGAATCATTCCAAGCCTGGAATGCTGAGGGGTCTGGGTGAGCGAGCTTAGGCTGCACCTGGAGTTGAGAGGAGGAATACATTACCCCTGACCTTTCCAAGAGGCACTGGATGACTGAGCCCAGTCCACTGGGAAACAGTCTGATGGGATGAGACTTTCCCCGTCCCCTCCCGGCTCTGTGACCTGAACCTGGGGATGGATTGTGCTCGGAGATAGGCAGGCACGGGGCAAGGTTCACGCCTGGGTCCATGCTTGACGCCTTCAGTCTGCAGCTTGGGGCCACCCTTCACCCTCCCTGCTCTCTGCCCCGGGACGCAGACCCATCTGGGCTCCCTGGCCCTCCACCTTCCTGTTGGATCTGGCCCCGGGAGGCCCAGCAGGGATGGGAGGAGACCGAGGCTGGGGTATTTATGTCTCTGAGGCTCCCTCCCAACAGGTCCCCCAGCCTAGAGATCCCCTCCACGCATCTCCCGCTGACCCCCTCCCCTCTCCGCAGGCTGCTGCACTGGTCTTTGCATGGGACCCCTGATACTAGGAATAGGAGCCACCACTTACAGAGGCTTCTCTGCTCAGTCATTTCATCTAAGTGATTGTGCATAATTCTTAGAGCAGCCCTTTGAGGAAGGCACCCCCATGTGTCAGATGAGGAAACCAAAGTGGCAGGCACTAAGCAGCTTGTTCAATGCACTCACGGGTAAACAGGGAGAGAGGATTAGAGAGTTTCCACTGAGCGGACCACCTCTCGGTGGAACCATGGCAGTAGCTCCCTGGAGCCAGTAACAAACCCCACCCCCACAGCAGCCATCCTTGTCACAGCACCAATGTGACGCTTTTCTAGACCCTTCTACTTCAACTCAAGATTCCTGGCCGCCTGGGTCTTCTGCAAATGCTGGACCACCCTTGCTGCCCATCAGTGCCAAGCTTGGGGCCCATTACTTGGCTAAAACACTTGCTGTCCGACTCAGAGGCAGTGCATTTTGAACTCGGCAGGATTGGAACCTAACGGTCTCAGCCCCGTCCCCACTTTTGTTCCTGGATCTGTGTCTCATTTGACCTTTTGGTCTCCTCTCCGCACTAACCTCTCACTTCTTTCTCTTCCCCTCTTGTTTCTCCATTTCCCAAAAGTGTTCACAAGTTTCTGGTAGATTAACAAAGAAAGAAATAGAACTACCTGCTTTATAGACGATGAATAAGGAATATCATCAGTGGACCTAAGAGTCAACATCAAATACATTGACACGATATTTAAATTAGCATATGAGGAAGAAAGTGTGATTAACAACTAAAGAAAGAATTAAATCTTCCTCGTGAAGTTTAGATCGGCACGATGTGCTCAAAAGAAACTGGACTTGGTAGAAACAATGGCTAAACACGCACACTCACACACATACATGCACAAGCACTCACAGCAGCAGAAGGCAAGTTATAAATGGACAAAAAAACTGACCTATGGGGCTTCCCTGGTGGCACAGTGGTTAAGAATCCACCTGCCAATGCAGGGGACGCAGGTTCGAGCCCTGGACCGGGAAGATCCCACATGCCACGGAGCTAAGCCTGTGCACCACAACTACTGGGCCTGCACTCTAGAGCCCACAGGCCACAACTATTGAGCCCAAGTGCCACAACTACTGAAGCCTGCATGCCTAGAGCCCATGCTCTGCAACGAGAAGCCATTTCAATGAGAAACCCATGCACTGCACTGAAGAGTAGCCCCCACTGGCCACAACTAAGAGAATGCCCACACACAGCAATGAAGACCCAATACAACCAATAATAATAATAGTAATAATAATAAATAATAATAATAATAAAAAATAAATCTTAAAAAAACTGACCTATGAATTAGTTGAAAATTTTTCTTATGGAATTGAAACTTATTGGATGAATATAATTTCAACAAAATAGCACAGGAGAAACAACAGAAATGGTTATTAGATCATATAAAAACCTAGAATTGAATTGGTGTGGTATTTGTTCTGAAAACTAGTTTCACAATGAGATTTCATCAGTGTTGATGTAATTCTACAAAAACATAAATATTCCAGTGGTTTTCGGGTCCAAATAGCCTCAGTATTAAAGGGGTAGAGTCAAAATGCCAGAACCAAAAGGCAGAGGACTTCAACTTGCCATCTCACCCCCAAAAGGCCCACCAGTGCCCTGCCTGGCATGCCTTCAGACCCGAACCACCACTGTAGACCATGCTCTTGACCCAGGCCCCACCCCAGTGTCTGACCCCCAGACTCACTTCCCCTTCACAGCCTCCTCTCACCCTCTGCCTCCTGGTACCTTTTACTTCTCAGTTTCCCTGACCCGTCTGGTCTTCCCCACTCTGATTATGTGTGGCGTGTTCGCTCAGCATCTCACTGCCCACCTGCCCAGGCGCGGACAAGCCCCAGTGACTGCTAAGTGATGTTAGCCCAAGAAGCATGGTTCCCACCACCTGCACCCCAGCCTGCCCCTCACCATGACCCTCCCTAGATGCCTCCTGGACCTCATGCAGACAAGCTTCCCAGAGCCCTGTCCTCAGCACTGGAGCTCCGGTGTAAGAGCTGGGCAGATTCACTGAGGACAGTAACCACAACAGAGCTAACTGTCTCAGGTACCTGGCAAAACCTGGATATTCTGAAATATATTACGTATATTATTTCCAAGCCTCCTAGCAATCCCACAGGGCAGGTATTAACCCCTTCTTTCAGAGAGGTAACTGGGGCTCAGAAAGATATGAACAACTTGCCCGAGTCCGCCCTGTTATTAAAGTGGAGGTGTAATTGGAAGCCATACCTAACTGGATTCTGAAGTCCGTTATGGTCTCCACTCTGGGGATGGCAGACCGCTGCTGACGACGACCAGCAAAGTAGAGCGATGGAAAAGAAACACCTGTTAGAAGGCTGAGAGCTCCCAAGACGTGAGGAGTTGGGGTGCAGAGACAGTGAGCAGAGAGGAGCCCAAAGCAGTGACCTCAGCATGGGGCCACTTTTCTCCAGAGGGTCCTGAGAAAGTGAGAACACAGATAAAAGACTGAACCAGGCTTCCCAGGGATCTGGGACAAACTCTGGAATTCAGGGTCCATGAAGGATGTCCTGGTAAACATCCCAGACTTTCAGTTGAGACCCAAAGCCCACATCCCACCCTACGAGTAAGAGTGAACCATTCGCACTGAGTCTGAAGCCCAACATTTAACTGGATTAAGGTGACCTGGGAGGGCAAAGCCCCCAGCCTCACAGGCTGCCAGAACCCAACATAAATCTTTTCTCAAAAACTGTAACATCGTCTCTTTCTGGAGTTCAAGATGTCGCAACGAGGATGTGGTGGGTCCTCTGGTGCGAAACTTCGAATTTCCCTGGGTCTTCCCGTTGGAGCCGTGATCAACTGTGCTGACAACACAGGAGCCAAAAATCTGTATGTCATCTCTGCCAAGGAGATCAAGGGACAACTAAATAGACTTCCTGCTGCCGGTGTGGGCGACATGGTGATGGCCACAGTCAAGAAAGGCAAACCAGAGCTCAGAAAGAAGGTACATCCAGCACTGGTAATTCGACAGCAAAAGTCATACTGGAGAAAAGATGGTGTGATTCTGTATTTTGAAGATAATGCAGGGGTCATAGTAAACAATAAAGGTGAGATAAAAGGTTCTGCCATCACAGGACAAGTTGCAAAGGAATGTGCAGACTTGTGGCCCAGGATTGCATCCAATGCTGGCGGCATTGCATGATTCTTTAGTGTATTTGTAAAAAATGATAATTATCATTATTTGTTCAAAAAAAAAAACCACCTGCAACATCATCCAAGATGAATAAGCTCTGGAGATCCACCATACAACACTGTATCTATAGTGAAGAACAATGGATTATACACTTAAAAATGTGTCAAGAGGGTAGATCTGATGTTAAGTGTTCTTACCACAATATAACACATTAAAAAAAATTGTAACATCATCCAGACTCTCAAATGAACACTGTTTAAAATACAATGTTTGGACACTTCCCTGGTGCCACAGTGGTTAAGAATCCGCCAGCCAATGCAGGGGTCACAGGTTCGGTCGCTGGTCTGGGAAGATCCCACATGCTACAGAGCAACTAAGCCTGTGTGCCACAACTATTGAGCCTGCACTCTAGAGCCTATGAGCCACAACTACTGAGACCATGAACCACAACTACCAAAGCCTGTGTGCCTAGAGCCTGTGCTCCACAACACTGCAACGAAGAGTAGCCCCCACTGGCTGCAACTAGAGAAAGCCCACACACAGCAATGAAAACCCAATGCAGCCAAAAATAAATAAATAAAATAATAAATCTTTTAAAAAATAATAAAATAAAAATCCTTTTAAAAAATAAATAAAATAAAATAATGTCTGGCATGCAATCAAAAATAATGAGGTATTTGATGACACAACCAAAAACTAGGGGAAAAAAATAGACACTAGAAACAACAGACCCACAAGAGTTGCAGATGGAGTTATCAGGCACAGACTTTAAATTCTTGCTAATATGTTCAAGGAAATGAAAGATAAGGTTAAAATTTCAGCAGAAACATAAACTATAAAAACTTTAAATTCTGAAACTGAAAAAAAAAGGAAATTGAGAACACAGTGGATAGATTCAAGAGCCAATTAGGCCTGGCTGCAGAGAGGATTAGTGACCTGGAAAGTACAAGAAAAGAAAATATCCAGAGGAAAGCTCAATGAAACAAAAGGATGGGACAAATGGAAAAGAACATAAGAGATATGTGAGATATGGTGATGATTCCAGGACTATAATTGGAACTTATGAAGCAGAAAAGAGGGAAAGTGGAGCAGGAGAACCTTCTGAAAAGAAAAGAGCTGAGGGAATTCCCTGGTGGTCCAATGGTTAGGACTCTGCACTTTCACTGACTGCTGAGGGCCTAAGTTCGATCCCTGGTTGGGGAACTAAGATCCCACAAGCTGTGGAGTGGCCAAAAAAAAAAAAAAAGAGAGAGAGAGAGAGAGGGAGAAGACCTGAGAACTTCCCCATGTGTGTGCTCTCCCCATTTAATCCATTCTAAATAATTCAAGTTTCTGGATTCTTTTGTCTTTGCTTTCCCTATTCTATTTCCCATCACCTGTTGTTCCTAATTGGTATCTTCTGAGATGAATTATGGTTCAGATATTGGCCACATGCAACATTAGCGAATTAGGAGGTGACATTTTCTGGGGGCTTTAGGGAACTGAGAAAGGATGATCTTTCCTCCCCTGGACAGTAGAATGCAAGGTTTGGAGGAAGCTAACATTATAGACACAGAGAAAGTGGGCTCCCCTCTCATTAGATCTCCCGATTAAGGCATACCTGAAGCCAACAACAACAACAACCACACACACACATCTCTCTGATTATTGGGGGCAATAAATTCCATTTAAGCCAATTTGAATCAGTTTGTGGGTACTTGCAATCAAAGCTACCCTAAGTGATATAAAATGTTGGAAGTAAAAATACTCTCCAGAAAGTTTGAAATTAAATTGATCTTGAAGTGTGTGCCAGGGCCTCTTGCACCCACTCCAATATTTAGTATTGTGATTTTGAATTCTGATAGGCAAAACAGTAATATTTTCTTTTTAGTTTAAATTTTCCCGTCTCTGATTTCCAGTGAAGTAGATTTTAAAATGTTCATAAACATTTGAATTTCCTCTGTTGTATATTTTTACTTTATGGCTATGACTTCCTAAGACCTTAGATTTCCATTTTCCCCCTTGTTTCCATTGTTCAATTTACTTCAATAAAAAAATGCTTTTGGGGGACTTCTCTGGTGGCACAGTGGTTAAGAATCTGCCTGCCAATGCAGAGGACACGGTTTGAGCCCTGGTCCGGGAAGATCCCACATGCCGAGGAGCAACTAAGCCCATGCACCATAACTACTGAGGCTGTGCTCTAGAGCCCTCGAGCCACAACTACTGAGCTCACAAGCCTCAACTACTGAAGCTCGCACCCCTAGAGCCCATGCTCCACAGCAAGAGAAGCCACCACAATGAGAAGACAAAAAATGCTTTTATATAAGCCTCACCAGACTGAGGGCCAAACATGAGTCATGAATGAAATTGACAGGGCTCTTTTCTGGAAAGACTGACCCTCTGGCAATGGTGGACAGACAATTTGGGCCAAAAGCTGGTGACAAGCTTGCAGGAGGAGATACAGGTTAGTTTTATTAGGACTCTTACCTTTTATGATCACTGAGTTATTTGGAATTATTTCTACCATCTAACCTTATGTTTTGTTTGTATATGCTTTTCCTTTGCTTATTTTTTCCCCTCTCTTTTCTTGTCTTCAGTTTACTGATTGAGTTTTCATTGTTGCTTTCTGTTCAACCAGTTTGAAAGTTATATGTTCTATTTCTATTCTTTTATATTTTAATATATATTCTAGTGCTAACCCACTATATTTTAAGATGCATCCCTAAGCCTAATCAGTCTCTATCATTCAGCCAAATGATACATGAAGTTTACAATTATTTAACTTTAATCAAGCAATTAACATTTATCATGTTATTGCTGTATAGTCTTTCACTTCCACCTCATTTTTAACCCCTTCAACAGATTCGCTTTTTTAATAATAATAATGCTTATTTAGATTTGCTAACATGCCTTCTAATGTCTTTGTTTAGTTTGCTACTTTCATCACACCCATTCCTCTGGACTTAATTTTCTTGTTACTGAAGAATATCCTTTATTAAATATCAGATGAGAGGCTGTGAGTAATAAACTCATTCAATTTTTGTTTGAAAACTGTCTTATTTCATCCTCGTTCATGAATGATTGCTTAGCTAGACAACAGTGATCAAATTGACAGTTTATTTTTCTTCAGTTCTGTGAAGATTTTATCCCATTGTCTCCTGACATCAGTTGTTTCTGCTGAGAAGTCTGCTGTCAGCCTAATTAGCATTCCTTTTTCATTTCTCTCTTTACTCTGCCTGCTGTGTTTGCAATTTTATAATGATGTGTCCAGCTGTTGATTTATTTTTATTTCAGTTTTTTGGAACTTGATGTGTTTCTTCACTTTTTCTTCACTATTCCCTCCTCTGGAGAGAATATGTATCTGGACTATTTCATTCTGTCTCCCAGTCTCTTAACATCATTGTTACATTTTTCTTTCTATCTCTTTTTGTTGAATTTTCTCAGACCTATTTACCAACTCCCTATTTCTCTCTATTTAAATGATCCATTGGGTTGTGAATGTTCGTTACTACATTTTTATTTCTCGAGATCTATTTGGTTATTGCTCACATTTTCTCACTTTATTTTAAGATTGTTTTTCTTATTTTATCTTTTTAAATGTCTTGATCATACTTATTTTACAGTCTCTTTTTGTTCAGTTCTAGATTATTCAATTATTTCTAGTTCTTAGAATAGAAATCTTCTCTTTATTGACTCTTCAGCACTATTTTAAGGGACAGGAAAATCCCACATAAAACAGACCTAAGCAAATGTAAGTTAATTGGTTCATCTAACTGAAAAGTCTGGGTTATCTTGGCTTTAGTCACAATTTGACTCAGGACCAAAACACAGGATCTAATTTCTCTCTCCTTTTTTTTTTTTTTTTTTACCTCTTGGACCCACTTCTGTGTTGGCTCTATTCTCAGACATATAATTCCTCATGAGCAACAAGAGAGCTACCAGCAAGCCAGCAAGAGAGAAGAACCTTTGCTCCCATAGCTCCTATGAGAGTCCTAATATTGCCTATGGTTGGTCCAGCTTAGATCATGTGCCCACATCTGCACCAAGGACTGTGGTCATGGGAAGGAAACAGGCTGATTGGCTTGGCCTGGGGTGGAGCCCCACCACCCCACCTCATATGGAGGAAGGGCAATCACCAAATGGGCCACTAGAAGAAGAAAGAATAACGAATGCTGGGAGGCATGGTGTGTGGGTGAGAGTAAGTTTCATTCAGTGTTGAACCTCTCATTGAAAGTCTTAATAAGTTTAGCCGGACTTTTATCTGATTCATGAGTTTGCCTTCTGCACATGTCCTCCCCCACACACACCAGCACACACACACACACATGCACATACACTGAGAAAACGGTCCCCAACAACAGCTCCATCTCCTGTCTTGGTACATGAGAAAGCCCAGCCCAGAAAGCTCCTCTCTCAGTGGTTTTCACTACAGCACTGGGGCTGAGATGCTCTGGCTAGATTAGACCCCAGGCCTCTCCCTGAATTCAACATGGTCACTTTGCCTGACTGCACCTGGGTCACATCCTTCCCCTGCAGCCAGAGACATGCACAGCCCCACAGAGCTGCACAGTCTGAGAGTGGAGGAGGGATGGTCCCTAAGGAAGGTGGGGTGTTTAACCCAGAGAAGGGGGACAGATGCTGTTAGACAGAAATAGTAGTTGTCCTCTTCAAAAAGAAACCCACCAATTCCCAAAGCCAGCTCATCCATTGCGCAGCTCGACCTGCCAAGCCCCGCTCGGCCTCTCTGGGCCCCCACCCCCAGCCTCACCATGCCATGGACACATTATGGTTTCTCTGGTATGTCCCATCCATAGATTTACTTTGAAGTTTTTCTCTAATTTCAGCCTGAGTAGTGAGCTCCCAAATGTGTCACCCCTTCTCCAACTTTGTTAGTCACTGGGATCATGAATTCTCATTGGTGCCTCTTTGGAAGTCCCTGGTCCAGAGCACAATGGATTCCATATTCCTCTGATCAAATGCCTTAATGACTCTGGGCCTCAGGCAAGCCCCTCCTTTCCCAAGATGAGCCCACAGTGTAGAGACCACCCTCACTTCTGTGACCTGGACCCTTCCTGTGTGATCAGACCGACCACTGCTGGTCCCAGCTTTGCCACTTAGAAGCGGTGAGAACTGTGATGAGTTACTCAGCTTCTCTGAGCCTCAGGTCCTCACCTGCAACATCAGTATAAAGCTGCTCATCTGCAAGGTCAGGGGGAGGAAGTACTAATGGCACTGTTGGTAAGGCAGCCCAGGCACCTTGCCTGGCTCAGGTTAGCCCTCCATGTGGGAGCTCATCCTTCTCTCCTCTCAATGACCCTGGCTTCTTGCTCAAGGACTGGCCAGTCCATGGCCTCCAGCTTTTAATAGCCACATGCCTTTGCATCGATATAACTGCCCACCTGTGACACCTGCTCCTCCCCTCTGGGATTTCCCTGCCAGTCCATCCCTTCCTGTGACCCCTGATCCATGAACTCTAGGCGTGGGTTCACCCGCCCCGGAACTGGGTGGGGTAAGAAGGAGAAGATGAGGACCAGTGACATGGAGGAGGTGATGGAGGTCACACCAGGAGATGTCGCTGGTAGTTTTTCCTTTCATCAGGAGAGAATATCTGTGGCTTCCACGTTGTCACAAAGCAAACAGAAGTGAGTCTCTTGCTTCACAGTCCAGGCAGCTCCTTTCATGGAGCTGACAGAGGCAAGCTTCCCTCCTACCCTCAGGAAGTTAGGGGCAAGCACCTCCCCCCATAGCCTCCCTCGCCCCGTGACATGACGTTATACTGGCTCACCCAGCCTGATGACACTCTGCAGTCACCTTTCCTGTGAGCAGAAGTCGCCACGTGGGTTTCTAGGTGGCTGAGCCACGTCCCTGCCACCTCCCCTCCCTGCCCCCCGCAGGACCCCAATCCCCTGACTCATGGGTCCTCCACCCATGGAGGGCTTCCTGATCTGCCTCTTTTGGGCAATCCTCCCAGCTTTGAAGGAACGCTTTTCTATTCACAGCAGCCCTTCCTAGGGCCTTGGGGGAGGCAGAGCCTGGGTGGGGGTGAGTGCTGGGTTCCACCCTCTTGCTGTGGTTTGAACCACAGCCCACACATTCCCAGGTCTGCCAGTGGGACCCTCAGACTATCCCTTGGTTTGGGGCTCCCTTGTGTAGCTAATGTTTACTTCCTTCTCCCCCCCACCTCCCCCTTCCCCAGCCTCCCCCTCCTCCTCCCCCTGCCTCCCCCTCCCCCTGCCTTCCCCTTCCCCCCTCCACCCCCCCACCCCCGCCTCCGTCGCACCCCTGCATGCTCCTCAAGTGACCACTTCTGGTCACAGTGCCTCTGACAAAGCTGTGATGAGCCCCACGGGGAGGGGGGCTGTGATGGGGGCTGGGCTCCCGTCTGACCCTTCCCTGCCCCTCACGTGCTTCTGCTGCACTGCCCACACTCCCGCTTGCAGAGCAGGACCAGCCTCGGTTTGGAGCCAGAAAGAGCCCTTCTCATAGGGGTGCAGGGCTTCGCTGTGAAGCCACAGGCAGTTTCACCCTGCTCTGAGCCTCTGCTTCCTCACTAACACGCACCTTGCACAGCGGCTGTGAGGCTTAAATGAGGAGAGGGGTCTGAAGGGATGGTTTCCAACACATCATCATCACACAGCCAGACCATGGTGGTTCAGGTTCATGACACTGACCACGCATGGGGCACGTGGAACGTAGATGAACTCATCCAATCTGCACTGCAAGATTCCACAAGGTGCCCATCCTCCAGATGAGGCGATCACTGCACAGAGAGGTCAAGTAATTGCACAGGGTCACACAGCTGGCGAGCTCAGGTGTCTGTCCCTTTCCCTCCAGGAGGAAACCGTCCCCATTTCTCCGAGAAACGTGTTCTGGTCTCTCATCGCCCTCCATGGTCGGTCTCCCCAGTCCCCACTACCCTCTGGCTCCGATGGTCACAACGACAGGGCTCTGGCCGGGCCGGGCCAGGCACCCACTCCCCTTGCTCCTCTGGCACTGGCCAGGCGGGTGGCTCAGCACTCAGGCCCACTCTGATCTGGGCAGAGGACTGGGTTTCTGAGAAGATGGTGTCACAGTCGGGTCTGGGACGGGGCCAGACAGTGCCTCTCAGCCCCCACCCCCGGGCAGGTGCTCTTGTGGGGGGGGGAGGCGAGTGCCAGGCCCACAGGTGCTCCCTGGGACATGTGGAAGGCGTGGCACCCCAGGCAAAGGGCCCGGGAAGAAGGTGCCTGTTGTCTCCTCTTTCTTCTTGGGGAACAAGTCCCCTTTGGAGCTTCTTGGCTGTGAGAGTTGAGAGATTCTTTCTCCAAGGCTTCTTCTTGACAGATTGATTTATCTGTTTCGGTAACTCAGCCTTCCTGAGAAAGGGGGCTGTATGCCAGGGCTGGCGTGGGGGCCCGTCGCCCAGCCCCTCGCAGCCTTGGACCCTCGGGCCACCTCCCTGCTCCCTGCTACTGACCAAGGGGATGGGGTTGAGGGCTGTGAGCCAGGAAGAGCACGAGACCCCGGGGCGGATGGTGGGCTCCTCCTGCTGCCCCCACCTCCCTCCTCAGCTCCCCAGGTGGGTCCTGGACCCATTTTCTGGATGGGAAAGTTGAGGAACTGACACCCACTGCCCAAGGGCACGGTGAGACCAGATGTGATGCTGAGACCAGATGTGATGCTGAGCTCCGTTGCCTCCACACGCCCCCCTACCCCCTGCAACTGAGGAAAGGACTCTGAGCCCCAAGGGAGGGTGGGCTACTGGGCCTGGGCTGAGATGGGTGTGGCCTCCCCCAGGTGGGGCAAGACTGCAGGCTGACAGCCCTACCCGACTGCCCCCTCACTGTCTCCCAATAGAAGTGCCTGCTTCCCACCCTTGCTGGGCTGTCCCCATCAGTGTCCACAGCCCCACGGGACTCAGAACAAACCCCAGCCCACCTCCTGTCTCCCCATCACACCGCCCGCTCCTCCAGGAGGGGACCAGGACCAAGTGGTGAGGGAAGGGAGGAGGGAGGGGTTGAGAGGGAGAAAGGACAGAACTCCCAGTGGGAGGCTCAGGGGTCCTAGGGCCACTGAGAAATCTACAAGGCAGCCTGTGCTTGAAAAAGCTAATGGAAATAAAATCAGAACAAAGTCAGGCCCCAATCTCTTTCCTGGGCGAGGACACTGCGCTTCTCCCCAGCCAAACGACACAGCCTGACCCTGGACCTGCTGGGTGGCAGGGGGAAGGGGAGGTGATGAGGCCGGGCATGAACTGGGGGTCTGAAGCCTGAGCAACCCAGACCCTTGCCCCCTAAGCTGTGTGCCGGTGGGCGTGTCACGTCTGCCTGCTGAGCCCTATTTTCCCATCTCTGTAAAGGGAAATCCTAGTTGTAAGGGGTCAACCAAAGTGACACTTGGGGTTACACTCCCTGCCGTGCTTTATGTATCATTGAAAATAACTCCAGGTTCTTTGGGGAGCAAGACAGGAATCTGTCGTTAGAAATAAAACACTGTGGAAAGCGGGGGAGGATAAATGAAGAGTTTGGCATCAACAGGTACACACCACTGTGTATAACACAGATGAACAGCAAAGACCTGCTGTACAGCACAGGGAACTCTACTCAATATTTTGTAATAACCTATAAGGGAAAAGGATCTGAAAAAAAATAGATACCTACATATATATATGTGTAGAACTGCATCGCTTTGCTGTACACCTGAAACTAACACGACATTGTCAATCAACTATGCTTCAATTGAAAAAGAAAAGAAAGAATCTAGCTCAATATCAAAAAAACAAACAACCCAATCAAAAAATGGGCAGAAGACCTAAATAGACATTTCTCCAAAGAAGACATACGGATGGCCAAGAGGCACATGAAAAGCTGCTCAACATCACTAATTATTAGAGGAACGCAAATCAAAACTACAATGAGGTATCACCTCACACCAGTCAGAATGGGCATCATCAGAAAATCTACAAACAGTAAATGCTGGAGAGGGTGCAGAGAAAAAGGAGCCCTCCTGCACTGTTGGTGGGAATGTAAATTGGTACAGCCACTATGGAGAACAGTATGGAGGTTCCTTGTAAAACTGAAAATAGAATTACCATATGACCCAGGAATCCCACTGCTGGGCATATACCCAGAGAACACCATAACTCAAAATCACACATGCACTCCAATGTTCAATGCAGCACTATTTACAATAGCCAGGACATGGAAGCAATCTAAATGTCCATCAACAGATGAATGGATAAAAAAGATGTGGTACATATGTACAATGGAATATTACTCAGCTGTAAAAAGCAATGAAACTGGGACATTTGTAGAGACATGAATGGACCTAGAGACTGTCTTACAGAGTGAAGTGAGTCAGAAAGAGAAAAACAAATATCGTATATTAACACATATATGTGGAATATAGAAAAATGGTACAAATCAACTGGTTTGCAAGGCAGAAATAGAGACCCAGATGTAGAGAACAAACATATGGACACCAAATGGGGAAAGCGGGGAGGGTTGGGGGGGGAATGAACTGGGAGATTGGGATAACAAACAGTACGCTCTAAATATATGCAGTTTGTTGTATGTTAACTGTATCTCAATAAAAGTTCTTTAAAAAAAAAAGAAAAAGAAAAGAAAGAAAGCACTGCGTGATCGGGGCAGCTGCTGGTCCCTGGTGGGCTCCTTTAAGGCTACGTCAGTCCCACCCCCGGAGCCCTTTCCTCCTCTCCAGGAGGGGCTTCTCGCCCTCCCATGCTGTCCTCAGGCCACCAGGTCTCCTGATGCACAGTGACCTTCCCAGGGCTGAGGCTGCACCTGCAGCAGCGGGCGGTGTCCGGGCCCCAACCTGGCCCCAGAGCTGCTCTCGACTGCCCAGGCGTCTCCCAGGCCTCAGGCCGCCTCAGGCTAGTCCCCAGGTGTCTGCACTGTGTGGCCTGGGGCCCTCACAGCGGCCTTGTTAGAGATTGGCTGACCCTAGCGAGCCCCCTCACAGCTGAGAAGATGGATGCCCATGGCCACACACCGGAACCCGCCCCTGGGGATCCCCCACAATCCTTCCACCTGGCCCCTTGCCCCCCACCTTGGGGATTTTCCCTTTATACCTCCATGTTTTGCTTCAAGTCCTTGCATTTTTGAAAACATAATTTTAACTTGTTTTTTAGTTATGATACAATATCCATGACATGAAATTTACCTTGTTAACCATTTCCAGTGCAGCTCGGTGACAAGGACATCTGCCATCACCACCTTCCACCTCCAGGATGTCCTCATCCTGCAAAACTGACACTCTGTCCCCGTCAAACCCACCTCAGCCCCTGGCAGCCACCATCCTCCTTTCCATCCCTAGGAACTGATGACTCCATGGGCCTCGTCTAGGTGCCAGCCCACAGTGTTTGTCTTTCTGTGAGTGGCTTCTTTCACTCAGCATAATGTCCTCAGGGTTCATCCACATAGCAGCAGGTGTCAGAATGTCCCTCCCTTTCAAGGATGAGTAACATCCTGGTGTGTGACTAGACCACATTTTCTTCATCCCTCCATGCGCTGAGGTCCTTCTGCTCTGTGAATCCAGGGCTGCCCAGCTGGGTCTTGCCCCTGTGGGGCTCTGCCCGCCACACCCTCCCCATCCATCGGAGCAGAAAAGGGAGACTGGCCGGGCGAGCTTCCTCTGCCCCCTTGGCCCTCTGGGAGGCCGCCCTGTGGGGCATCGACAGGCCTTGCTCTGCTGGCTGCCCTCCCGGCAGGCCCCATCCCCCGCCAGGCTCCTCCGCCCCTGGTTTCTCCCCACAGAGCCCCGAGTAGGATGTCAGGGACACACGTGTGGGAAGGGGACTCAAGGAACGTGCCAGACACACCCCGAGGAGTGCACGGGTCAGCCGAGGGGGGCCTTGGCCACGCCCTGGAGGCGCCTCTCACCCCACACCCCTCAGCGGCTCCAGGTCCAGTGCAGGTGCTTGGACGGCCCTGACCTCCAAATGGGGCTCAAGTCCTGGCCTGACCAGGACACCTTCCAGGTCTTCAGAACCCTGGTCCCCGCATCTGTCCTCTGCTGACCTAGGATGAGCTGAGGTGACCCGAGAGCAGAGGGACCCTTGAGCCTCAGCAGAAAAGAGTGGAAGAAACAGCAGGACACGCACTGTCCCCAGCTGCCGCAGGAGTTGTTCCTGAAAGACAGGCCCCAGGGCTCCAGCCACCAGCCACCAGCCACCAACTCAGGAGGGCTGTGTGCTTGGGACTCAGCCCCTCCCCTGGCTGGGCAGTCAGGTCAGGCCCGCGGTCCAGGTGCACAGAGGTGACCCCTGCCCGCACTTTGCTGGGAAACCTCGAGCCACCATGGTGACAGCACGGAACTCACACAGAGCCCAGCACTAATCAGTGTTCCCAGCACACAGGAAACAGACACGAAAGCTACAAGGGCACAGAGGATGGCACGGTCCAGCCCTGTGACACAGAAGGGCTGAGCTTCGGTGCTTATGACCTCTGTTTTAACAATTTGTTTAATTGTAACGTTCATTTAATGTGTGATGACTGCTCTCAGCATTCCTGATCATCTAACGACCGGCTGGTTCTCATCATCTCCAGAACCGCACTGCCCACCCCAGCTGCTCAACCTCCATGTAAAGGTTTCCAGCTGAGGCCGGCTTCACACCTGAAGCTGCAACTGGAAACCCCAACTCGCCGGTGGATGGTGGGTCCCACCGACATTTGCCCAGAGGAGACACTGAGGACAGTCACAGCCTCACACGGCTGGTGCTCTGGGAAGACGGTGCCACCCCCACTGTGGTCCCCAGGTGTCAGCTCCAGCTTTCAGAGAGCAGCCCAGGCCCAGGCCCCACACATGTGAGAATGAGGGCGCTGGGGCCTCTGATCCTTGCACCTGCTGAGGCCTCGCTCACCGAGCAGTCTCGGAGGGTCATCTTCTCACCCTGATTTCCCTGCGAGGAGAGACTGTGAAGCCCAGAGACATGTCCAGGCCCCTTGGTGGATGCTGTAAGTTAACCAGGTGGCACGTGGGTGACAAGCCAGCTGGCCACAGTGGCACAACTGGAGCACCCGTGACCTGAAGCCCAGGGGCAGCAGGTGAAATGGGTACCTCCTTGTAGGGGCCCTAGATCTTTCCTTTGGTTGTTTTCCACTTGGGCCCTGTCCTCTGCCTTCACAGAGCTTCTGCTCTAAAGGGGAAACAAATAAAGTGGAAAAGAGGTCGGGAGACTGGGGTTGCTTGTTCCATGATCTCATGTGATGAAAGAACACGCTCACACCCACTGAAAAGGGGGCCACTGATTCTGATGCAGATTAGGGCCGTTTGGTGGGGGGAGGGTTCTATTTTTCTTTTATAAATATGTTTGACTTTTTCATATAAATATGTTTCCCATCCTCCCATAGAGGAGTCTGCAAAATAAAAATCAATTCTGTTTGGTTTTGGGGGTTTTTTTAAGGTAAGATAACCCACTCATCCATCTTTAAAAGCAGCAAGTTACTGTTCTGACCTACAGTCCATCACTTCTTCAAATCTGACCTCAGTCTGCATCAGTGCAGACAGTCCAGCCAGCCTCCAAGCCTGTCTGAGCACCAGCTGTGAGCATCCTTCACTAGGAGCTGATGGCATGTGGTCAGTCCTTGAAGCGCTGCTTACAAAGAAGGGCTGGGGCAAAGGGAGGAGTGGGAGGCAGCCCTGGTGAGGTGGTGCAGGCGCGTCCCAGGAGAGCGCGGAGGAAAGCCCAGTTGTCAGGCCCAGATAAACCCAGGCGGCGGGGGGGGGGGGGGGGGGGGGGGTCCCCTGGCAGCCAGGAAAAGAACCAGTTTGCTTGAGTAACACTCCCCTCTACTGGTCACCTTGAGTATTGCAGGCAGGAACTCCTGAACCCTCGGATTGTGCGTTTTCACAACAAATCACTGATAAATAATAACACCTCCCTCCCTTAGCACCACCTGTTGGAAAGGATGAAAACAAGGCTGGATCTGACCCATCTGCTTTAGGGAATAAGAGGTGCAAGTCCCCAGAATTATCTCCAGACACCAAAACTTCCTTGGGAAGGAAGGAACACCAATCTTAGACAGAGGCCAGAGCTCGTGTGGAGAGACCCAGCCCACTGCTTGGCAGCATCCAGGCAGCACACTTAGAGCAGGCCTGTCAGGCACACGTTTGGACCTACACAGAGGCCACCTTTGCTTTGCCAGGGACTCCCTTCAACTCTGAGTCTTTGACCAAGAAATCAGACTTGCATCTTCTCAAGCCTCTAGATGCAATTACCAATGGGAGAAAATACAGGGACAGAAGAACGGGTTCAGCCACACCACAGGGATGCAACCCACAAAACCCAGACTTTCCTGTGGGAAACTCTATAGGACAAGTAGCCAGTTTCTCCAACAAATACTTTGTACAGGAAAAATGAAAAGGTGGAGAGCGACATTTGGATTAAAAGAGACTTGAGGGCTTTCCTAGGGGTGCAGAGGTTAAGAACTCGCTTGCCAATGCAGGGGACACGGGTTTGATCCCTGATCTGGGAAGATCCCACATGCCATGGAGCAACTAAGCTTGTGCACCACAACTACCGAGCCTGCATGCTACAACTTCTGAAGCCCGCACACCTACAGCCCATGCTCCACAACAAGAGAAGTCACTGCAATGAGAAGCTCTTGCACCGCAATGAAGAGTAGCCCCGCTCGCCACAACTAGAGAAAGTCTGTGCACAGCAATGAAGATAAAATATAAAATAAAATTAATTAATTAATTTTTTAAAAAAGAGAGACTTGAGAATGAAGTGATTGCCAGGGGATATTGTTGAGTAGAAAAACGAAAAGTGTGAATGAGTATCTACCACAGGAGATAAAAGGGAGTGAAAAGGGCAGTATACGTACACTCGCTGGTTTTTGCAAAGGAGACACAGGAAGGATAAACTGACACTACTGAGACTGGCTACCTGCAGGGGTGGGAACAGGCTGGAAAAGATGAGTGAACAGGCTGGAAGAACTAGAGACAGTGACATTTGAATACACTTATTTGAATAGTTCTGATTTTTAGAATCATGTTAAGAGAGTATGCACTCAAGACTTTTTTTTTTAAATCGTCAAGGATGGAAAGAAGCCCAAAATGGCATACAACCAGTACTCAATGAAGCTAAGAGTTTTACAAATGAATTACATACCTACACTACAGGGGAGGGAGGGGAAAACCCATTGAAGAAGCTTTGGGAAACCGTATTTTTATTATATCCCCTGAGGCTAAAAACATAAAGACCTGTATACATCTATTAAACCCTAGGGGGTAGGTGTATTTTTCATAGGGGTACAGGAAAGCAATTCTGGATACATGCCCAGGACTGGGATTGCTGGGTCACATAACAGCTTTATTTTTAGTTTTCTAAGGAACCTTCATACTGTTCTCCATAGTGGCTGCACCGATTTACATTCCCACCAACAGTGTAGGAGGGTTCCTTTTTCTCCACACCCTCTCCAGCGCTGGTTATTTGTAGATTTTTCTTTTGTAGACTTTTTGATGATGGCCATTCTGATTGGTGTGAGGTGGTACTTCATTGTAGTTTTGATTTGCATTTCTCTAATACTTAGCTGTGTTGAGCATCTTTTCATGTGCCTGTTGGCCATCGGGAAAGCAATTCTAAAACTAGTTTACGTGCATCCCAGAATCGAGCAAATGAGTACCTATATTGTGGATAATGAGATCCAAGTCACTCCAGGTTGGAGAGAGGAATTATAAAAAAGGAAAGGAGAAGCTGGAAGGAATCTTGGGGTGTTGGATTGGAGTTAAGGGTATCAGCATGAACCCATGGTTTTTATGTATACAGATACACATGCCGTATACACATATATATGATATACATACAATACACATAACTAATAGTATGTACATATAACTCATGGTTTTCAATATGTATACATATACATCGTATATATATATAACATACAGTAAACACATATATAATATATTAAATACATAAAATACACATAACTAATAGTACCTACATATACATCATGGTTTTAACATATACAGATATTATATATACGTGTGTGTACATATATACTTTTTTTTTTTTTACATACATATGTTTCCTAGTTCTGTCTTCTGAGAGGGCCCAGGAGCAATGAGTACACCCAGAGTGCAGATCTTGGTTCCTACAAACCATTCGCAATGAAACAAACCAGGGCTTCTCAGAGACACAGCTCATTCCAGGGCTGACGCAGCAAAGGTCCAAGATGAGACTGGAACATCTTGTGATGGCAGAGAGCAAGGAAACACACAAAAAATGATAAGGACACGTCAAAAGGATACTGAAGCTGAGTTGAAGGAGCTCCTAATGGCCAAATCTGGGACAATTTGAACAACAAAATAAAGGATGATAAATAAATAAACAAAATAAAGGATGATAGTAACGGCCCGTAAGTCATAGAATAAAATAAGAATCCATGAGTTACACTGATGTGAATAGATAAATGAATCAATACATAAGTAGGGGAGAAAGGAAAGCTCTTCCTCACGGAAGAAATCTCAAGTATTAAATGTAGAAAGAATGATGGACACAGAAAAATGACTAATTAATAAACACCTCAGCAATAATCATTTCAAGTGAGAATCAGCAATGAATGCTAAAATGTGTAGGCAAAAAAGATGAAAAACAAGACATTTACATAGTCTTAAATGATCTCTCCACAAGTACTTATTAATTACAAAGGGAAAAGATGGTAACTTTATAGTAGAGCAATCAGACGTCAAGTGCCCCCAAAAGGATACACTGAAGGGATGCAGCATTCCTGCCAAAAAACCCATAACCCAAATTTAATAACGAGGAAAGAGCAGAAAACCCCAAATTCTACAGAATAATGGCAGATACTCTTCCAGAAACAGATGAAACTAGACTGAAGAATGTTTCCAGATTAAAGGAGATAGTTGACCTGTAAATTTTAGGTAAGAGCTGTAGATGAGATCATAGTATTTCGAGCATGTTAATTTCCTGATTTTGATCATTGTACTGAGATTATGTAACACGGAAACATTTGAAGAATCTGGGTGAAGAGTATAATGGGAATTCTTTGTGCTATTTTTGCAACTTTCCTGTAAGTCTGAAATGATTTCAAAATGAAAAGTTGAAAAAGAAAGAAAAGGAGAATTCTAGAGGGGCCTCACTCAGTCACTCTGGGTGGATCCTGACCCAAACAGCCTGGAAAGGAAATTCTGCCCCCTCTCAGACAACTGGACGTCTGACCCTGGGTGTCTGCTGCTGCAGCCCTGGCCCTGCCGTCTTTTAGAGATGCGTACTGAAGTATTTTCGGATGAAATGATATGATGCCTGAGATTTGCTTCAAAATAAGGGAGGGGCGGCAGGAGGTGTGGGTGTGGCCAGGGCAGGCTGGCCGGGGTTAATTGCTGGCAAGGCTGCAGGGTGGGTACCCGTGTTCATAACACTGTTCTGTCCACTTTGGTATAAGTTCGAGATTCTCCAAAATAAAATGCATTGAGAACACGTCCCAGAGGCTGTTCTCAGCCTGGACAGGGGAAGGCAGGAAGCATGTTGGGGTCACAGGTGTTCCTCCCTGGACCGTTCCTCTCTTTGTGCCGGGCCTTCCTGGGCTCTGGCCAGGCTGTCTGGCAGCCTGTTCAGCGGCCTCCCACACCCCGATTTCAGGGGTTCGCAGTCACCTGCCCCCACCCCCCAGGGGAGCAGACTTCAGACCTGGGACCACTCATCACATCTCCTGGAAGCAGCCCCTCCCCCACTCTCTGCTCCCCTCCCTGTCCGTCTTGGCTGCAAGACAGCCAAACTCATCCCTTCTTTCTGTACTTCCTCTTCCTCAAGCTGGGCAGGGAGACTGCAGGGTGGAAAGCAAATGTCTTCTGCTCCCCTATGGGGGCGCCGTGGCCCAGGGAGGAGGCCATCTCTGTGGACAGAAGCATCCTCTGTAGCGCAGGATGTATGGCGTCCCTGACCCACCTTCTAAAAGCCACTCACAGCCCCAAGTCACTGGGACAACCAAAATGTGCCCACACCACTGGGAGCTGTCACCCTAGTCTCTCCTGGTCTTGGTCCTCCAAACATCTCCTGTAAACGGAAAGCACACGCCCAGTCAGATAGACGCTGGTGAGGAGGCAGCGGGAAGAGAACATTGTCTTTCCTATCCCCCTCCCCCCAACAAGACCAAGCAAGAAGAGGGATGTAGGGGTCCTGCATGGAGAAGCCCAAGATGGCCTCTCAGGACCCAAGAGCAGAGGGGCCCTGAGCGCACCCCCCATGGAGAGCTCTGAGGAGGGAAGGGCTGCAGCCTGCGTGCCAGCGATTCCTGTGCCTCCAAGAAGCCACCCCGAGAGTTCCCTGCCCAACCCCAAGGTGGCACAGAAGCTGTAGGGAAAGCTTGGAACCCGAAGGATGCTGGGAACGGTGACAGGGGAGCCTGACTTCGTGGGGCACAGATGGTACCCGAGACAAGATTCTCTGTCTCATACACACACACACACACACACACCCCATGCTCATTCTCACACTCACTATCACCCTCTAAACTTTGAGCCAGAGCCTGTGATCAGCAAGGAATCAGTATGCATTAAGGCTCATACTCTGGTGGAACAGACACATGAAATAGACACTAAGTTATAGAAAAGAAAACAAGGGGCTCCTCTGGCATCCCTTAGTTGGTATAAAAGATTAAAAAATATGCGGTCATCATTTCCTGCTGTAAGTCAAATCATTATGCTGGTCACCTTAAACAGTGCTATCTGTCAACTATATCTCCATAAAACTGGAAAAAATAAAAACATACAAGAGCACATTTAAAAAAAGATTTTAGAAGTAGGAGGCAGCAGTGCACCATGAAATGCCGGCCACGAAGAAAGGCTGCCTTGTGGGATCAGCCCAGAGCTGAGAAAATCTGACAAGCAGCTGGGGGGAAACACAGGCTGTCGGTGGGGGTCCATGGCCTCTCAATCTGGCACACACACCAAGCTGTAAGTCACTGGACCTTACAGGTAGGTTTTCCGGGATTGATGGGTGTAAATGTGGATTGAGAGAAAGTAAGTGTGTAATTCAGTTTTTACTATTTCCTCCTATGTCATGCATTTCAGTGTCACTGAATGTGTTTGGGGCAGCATGGATGGATAAGAAGTGTTGAGTTATGGGGACCTGGGAAAACATTAAACTTTTACAATTAATTATTACAAAACAATGCCCCATTTTAAAGCCTCCCTGCTGTCAATTTCCTGGAAGGTAACCGGAACACAGACCACTGCAGGTGCGCCCTCCGTACTCGACAGCTAGTGCTGGTGGGCTCATCCCGGCCCGAGCCTCACACACCTAGGTCCCTGGATAAGGGCTGGGTCAGGTTCACAAAACCCACCATCCCCGGATCCCCGTTCCCTGCCTTCTGAGCCACCCTTGATTTTTCTTCTGAAAGAAGAGCCGCAGTGGGATCAGATGTCCCAAGTGTGGCATCAGCGCGCCACCTGGTGCTCAGTGTGCACAGTACCGTTTCCCAACCATCTGTTCTCTGTGTGTGTGTGTGTGTGTGTGTGTGTGTGTGTGCACGCGCAAGAGAGACAGAGAGAGACAGAGAGAGAGAGAGAGAGAGAGAGAGACGACAGACAGACAGACCACAAGAGGAGGGTGGTCAGGAGCAGCTCGAGAAGGAGAAGCCTTTGCTAGACCTAGTTTCAAATCCCAACTCTGCTATTTACTTAGTAATTGACTTTGGACAAATCACTTAAGCTGGATGAGCTTGCTTTTTTCTCTGGAAATTGGGAATAACATCCCCTCCCCCATAAAGCTGTTGGGTGAGTATACAGGGCATACAGGAGCTTTCTGATCCTTCTACCCGTGGTCAGCAGTGATGCTGTCACATGAGATAGGGGGTCTTCTACCAACCAGGAGCCTGCTCCCTCCCCCATCCCACACCACCACCCAGAGCAACACTCAGTGACTGTCCAGCCCAGCACAGCTTGTGGCTCCCAAGCTTGGTCTCTGGCTTTAACCACTTCATACTTTAACTGAGGGCTGCTGTCTCCCTTTGGAGCTGATTCCATATCAAACAGCATTAAGGGAGGCTCATGAGAACTAAGCATGAGGACGGCCTGAGCGGGGCCTGGAGTGTGCCCCGGGGGCCCCTGCAGAGGCACAGGGAACAGAGAAAGACAGGAAAGCAGCAAACAAGAGCCAGGCCTGGTGGACAGAGGGGCTGCCAGGTGAGTCACTTCCATTAACTTGGGGCTGAACTGGGGTCACCGCAACTGGTAAAAATGGGCCCCAACTGCAAAGTCCGAGGTGGAGTCTCTTTTCTAATTAATTAATTATTTTTTTTTGGGGGGTACACCAGGTTCAATCAACTGTTTTTATACACATATCCCCATATTCCCTCCCTTCCTTGATGCCCCCCCTCGAGTCCCCCCCACCCTCCCTGCCCCAGTCCTCTAAGGCATCTTCCATCCTTGAGTTGGACTCCCTTTGTTATACAACAACTTCTGGAGTCTCTTTTCTTAGTAAGCCTCAAGGCCCCTTTCTCATCCACCATGATGTTTCATTAAAACTGGAGGAGAGGGCTTCCTAGGTGGCGCAGTGGTTGAGAATCTGCCTGCCAATGCAGGAGACATGGGTTCGATCCCTGCTCCAGGAAGATCCCACATGCCGCAGAGCAACTAAGCCCGTGCACCACAACTATTGAGCCTGCACTTTAGAGCTCGTGAGCCACAACTATTGAGCCCACGTACTGCAACTACTGAAGCCCACACGCCTGGAGCCCATGCTCCGCAACAAGAGAAGCCACGGCAATGAGAAGCCCACACACCACACCGAACAAGTAGCCCCCACTCACCACAACTAAAAAGAAAGCCCGCGCACAGCAAAAAAGACCCAACACAGCCACTAAAATAAATAAATAAATAAATTTATTTTAAAAACCCCCAAAAACTGGAGGAGATAAAACTCTAATTCAAAAAAAAATACATGCTCACAGCAGCACCATTTGCAACAGCCAAGACATGGAAACTACCTAAATGTCCATCAACAGATGAATGGATAAAGAAGATGTGGTACATACATACAATGGAATGTTACTCAGCCATAAAAAAGAATGGAATAATGCCATTTGTAGCAACATGGATGGATCTAGAGGTTATCATACTAAGTGAAGTAAGTCAGACAAAGACAAATATATGATATCACGTATATGTGGAATCCAAAGTATGACACAAATGAACTTAGCTATGAAACAGAAACAGACTCACAGACATAGAGAACAGCTTGTGGTTGCCAAGGGGGAGGGGGGCTGGGGGAGGAATGCCTGGGAGTTGGGGGTTTGCAGATGTAAACTATTATGTAGAAGATGGATACACAACAAGGTCCTACTGTAGAGCACAGGGGACTGTATTCAATACCCTGTGATAAATCACAATGGAAAAGAATATGAAAAAGAATGTGTATCTATGTATAACTAAATCACTTTTGGTGCACACCAGAAACTAGTACAGCATTGTAATCAACTATATTTCAATAAAATAATTTCTTTTTAAAAAAGACTAAAAGCATGGCTGGCCCCAGGGGTTTTGAATCAGGAATTAAGAGTCTGTAGTAGAAAATGACAGCTCATCCACAATGTACATCCCTAGAACTGTTAAAACTGAAAATTCTAATTCACTTGCTTTTTCTCATCTTTTTTCAAATTATCACCCTGTAGTATACCCTGATTTCTAGTTGTATATTTACACAACTTTTGTCAATTTTCTGGTCAATGTCAATTAGACCATGTCTCTTCAGGCTCAAGTCTGAGGTCAGTCTTTGGCCTAAAACAGCTCAGAACAATCTGGTCCTTCCTTCCTGTCTCCTGGACAATCCCAGACAGGGCCACCAGCCCATCACCTCCCAGCATCTTCCCTCTGCTATTGCCTACAAGCTCTGACCTGTTTCCTAGATCTTCTGGTCCCCTCTGTGAACCCATGGAGCCCTCCTCAGGTCAGGATTTCTAGATATTGAAATCAATAGGGCTGCAAGGGAAATCAATGATGCAGAAAAACAGTTGTCATTGTCTTGTACATGCAAAGGAGTGGCAACTGCAAAGGTGTTCTTAACAGCCTGTAACGACTGCACTGTGAGATGAAAATATCTGAGACTAAGGACAGAGCCATGGGTCCTGCTAATGAAACTGTTTTCTTTTCCTTTTTTTTAAACCCACATACTGGAAGGGACCGTGACATTTCAGTTAGAGGTTCACAAAAAATGTAAAAGTGTAATTTTTTCCCATCCAAGCTGCGACCACCCTGAATTTTCTCCGGGGACCCTCAGGGTCCAGGGGCCCAGATAAAGACGCCCTGAGCCGGTGGTCACTGACCTGCCATGAGAACACGATTGTGCCCGTGGGGGACCCTTGCAGGCAGGAACTCCTCGCAGAGTGGCAGCCAGGGCAGAGCACGGCCCTCGGAGCACGGGAGGCTGTTCTGACACCTCGCTGTCCTGGTTTCATTGCCATATGCAGCCTGGTAGCCTGGACCAGGTGGAGGGGCGCTTGTGCCCTCACCTTGAGTAGAGGGGAGAGTCGTAACTGGACAGGGTGCCCTGGGTCCTCTGGGTCCTGCTGATGCTGTTTCCTGATCTGTGTGTAGCACCCTGGTGATCTTTGCATCTTAATAGAAGTTAAACTTCTATGAAAACTTTAAAAAAGAAAGGCAAGGAGGGGATGGGGGGCTGACCATAGGGTCTTTTTAGGAAGAGACAGCCCTGAGCATGGAGTCTGAGGAGAAAGGGGAAGGTTTGGAGCTGTCCCTGGAGGAGACGGGAGGGGACGCTGAGCCGGGACAGACTGCAGGGGGTGGGGAGGGATGGGGGAGGCCTGAGGGTGGAGCAGGCTTTGATGGTGCTCTGTATCCTGAGCAGGGAGGGCCAGGCGGGAATGCAGGAACTGCCCCCCTGTTGCCATGGTGATGGAACCCTGACCTGGTCCAAGGGGGCCATCCTTCAATCATAAACCAGGTGTTAGGGCAGGGGCTGGGGTACCAAGATGACCAAGACAGACACAGTCAGCACTCTCCCAGGGCCCACTGGGCCGAGCGGGGCAGAGAGAAGGGCACACAGTTCAAGGGCCATGTGACTAGCCCAGGAGGTCAGGGAGGAGGGAACACAAGCTGAGACCCAGGGGAAGAGTCAGTCGTGGCCAAAAAGAGAGAGGAGGCTGCCCGAGGCCCTCTGGGGAGACTGCAGAGCAATTGCCAAACCCCATTTCACACTGTGAGTTAGAGATCACATCTCACCTGCTCATTGGCTTATTGTCCATCCCGGGGACAATTTGAACATCAAAATGGTGATGGCTATGCCAAAAGGGGCCATCATTTTATAAGAGAAGGCAGTAGGCAAGATCTCATTTAATGCTGCTGTTTAGTCCCGTTGATTTTATGTTCTTTAACATTTTCCCAGGCAGTCAGCTCCCTCTGGTCTAGGCCTGTTGAACAAGTCAGTTGAAATCAGCTTCTTCTCTGTTACCTGGAGATTCGTGTGTTTTATATCATAGGGGCTTAGATGACTTTCTCGAAACACAGAAGCATGACACAAAGGAACATCATGCCAAGCTCTTCAGCTCGACACAGAACAGCAAGGGAAAAACACTCTGACTTTGCACAAATCCTTCCACAACCTTAACATTTCCAGCCAATGAAGAAAACACGGCCCAGCCATGCATTTACCTGCTTTCCTGTTTTTCCCACGTGTGATGTGCTTCACTTATATAGGGCTATAAATAAACCGCTATCCTTCTGGGGGGGAAAAAATCACTCCACAAATGCTTTGTTGGATTGAAAACAGGCAGCATTTTTGAAGTGAAAAATTTCACTTTGTAAATGGTGGTTTGTTGTTTATTTGGCTGTCATCCCGTGAGAAGTTCCAGGACATTCCTTCTAATGGGAGTCACCTCTCAGGGGACTGACCTGGCAGCAGCTGGGGGATTTCATGGCCATGTGGCCTGAGCACAGAGGGGGCTGTGAGCCCCAGCACCACCACCTCCTGTCCCCTGTGCCCTCCCCACTGCAGGCAGGCACCATGGTGACAAGGGGATCCCGGATACCATGGCAACCGGAGGAACCCCAGGACCACAGCGACAGGAGGAACCCTGACGACCTGGAGACAGGGAGACCTGGGCAGACAAGAGCCTCCAGGAGCCCACTGGTCCAGGGGGCTCCTGAGCCTTTGACATCCCTGCCCTCACATCACACCTGTGACCAAGGAGACTCAACGGCATGAGACTGAGGGAACCCCTTTCCTCCCGGGGTCTCACAGCCCCACCTGCCGGGGGAATGAGACCTCTGGGATTAGGTGTGGAGTCCAGGGCAGAGAAAGAGCCTGAGGCTGGTGGGCACACTGGGGGCAGAGGTCACCAAAACCGGGTCCTCATCTGTCACTCCTGTGGCTCGTGTGCCAAGCCTGTCTCATCATCCTTGTCCCCTCTGGTTCATCTCCGTGCCCCCAGATCCCAGGTCTGCTCCACCCTACTCCTGCAGGGGCACCTCCCCTCTGCCGACAGCAATGCCCCCTGCTCTATGGGGCACACTGTGCTCTTTGCCTGGTTCTCAGCCCACAACAGCCCCATGGGGGAAGCCCCGCTCCTGCCCCCCCGTTCACAGCTGAGGAAACTGAGGCACAGAACGTTACTGCCCTGGCCCGGGGCCCATGAGGTCGGGTCACTGCAGGATTCGCACGCAAAGCCCGTGATCAAGCAGCCTGTCTCCCCAGCACTGGTTCTTCTCTCTGGCCAGCTTCTTGGGTTCTCCATCCTGTCTCCAGCCCACTCTCTGCTGCCTAAAAATAATCATATTTGCTGTTTTTTTTCTGACAACAAAAGTTATATGAGGTCATCTTGGGAAAATCTAGGTAATACAAAAATTAACAAAAATAAAACTCACCCACCTTTGATTTCCCTCGCGTCTGGCTCTGGTCTTTGGTTATTATAGACACAGGCAGTATGCACAGCTTCTCGGACCCTTTTTTACTTAGTGTTCTATTGAGAGCAATTTTCACATCATGAAATATTTGTGGGAAACGTCATTTTCGTGACTGCTCGGTGCTCCATGGAACAGCTGAATTAGACTGTGTTCAATGTTAAGGGATTATAACTAATTCACTGTTCAAAAGGCTGGGAGGGCTCTCGTGCGCCTCCTGGTGGGAGGGCAGAGCCATGCAACCGCTTTAGAAAGCATCGGAGCATCTGGGCGCCGCTGAAGATGAGCGCGGGCTGATTACCGCCCAGCAGCGCGCCTCCTCGGGACACACATTAGCAAAGCTCAATAGCAGGACACCAGCACAGCAGTGCTGCAAGGCTGGCCCTCAAACATAACATGCAGGCAAGCTACAGAAAAATAAAGGCTATGCCACTTATATCAAATTTAAAAGCATGCAAAGCAACACCATGCATTTTTTTAGAGATGCATGTATCACTTAGAGGACCCATGAAGAAATGCGTGTGAACTCTGAGCAACGTGTTCAGGACAGTGGCTGCCTTTCGTGAAGAGAAACAATAGAGAGATGACTGGGGTGTGGACTGCACCCAGCTACCCAGCTACACACTGGATAGGTTGATTTATGAAGCTGTGTTATTGGGTACATAGGTGTCATATTAGCAGATTAACTTTATTTTGTAAAAGCTAATCAAGAAAGAGAAGAAAGAGACCAACAAAACTGACAAGGCTTTAGCTAGGTAGACTAAAAGACAAAGAAATTAAAGACTAAATGAAATAGAAACACATCCCATGGTCCTGGATTGGAAGACTTAGTATTGTTGAAATGTCCACACAGTCTAAAGCAATCTACAAATTCTATGCCATCCCTAACAAAATCCCAATGCATTTTTTTCAGAAATAGAAAAACCTATCCTAAAATTCATATAGACTCTTAAGGGGCCCTGAATAGCAAAAACAATGCTGAAAAAGAAGAACAAAGGTGGAGGACTCATACTCCCTGATCTCAAACTTACTACAAAGCTACAATAATCAAAACAGTGTGGTATTGGCATAAAGGCAGACCAATGGAATAGAATAGAGAGCCCAGAAATAAATCCTCACATATATGGTCAAATGCTTTTGACAAGAGAGACAACACCATTCAATGGGAAAGGGTAGTCTTTTCAACAAACGCTGGGAAAACTGAATATTCACATACAAAAGGCTAAAGTTGGACCCTTACCTAACACCATATACAAAAATTAACCAAATTCACCAAAATAGATCAAAGACCTAAACATAAGAGCTAAAACTATAAAACTCAGAAGAAAACATAGGTCAAAGATTCGTGACATTCAATTTAGCACTGATTTGTTGGGAATGACACTAAAGGCACAGACAACAAAAGAAAAAAATAGACAAATTGGACTTTGTGAAAATTTTTAAATGTTGTGTATCAAAAAAAACTATCAACAGAGTAAAAAGGCACCTCAAGGATAGGAGACAAATTTTGCAATTATATATCTAATAAGGCATTAGTATGCAGAATACATAGAGAACAGTTAAAACTCAACACCAAGGAAACCAAACAAACCAATTCAAAGATGGGAAAAGGAACTGCAGAAGGGTCAATAAGCACATAAAAGATGCTCAGCATCACTAACCATTAGGAAAACACAAACCAAAACTATAATGAGATACCTCCATACACCCATTAGGATGGCAACTATCAAAAATAAATAAAAACAGAAATTCTCAAATGTTGGTGAGGATGTGGAGAAATTGGAACTCTTGTGCACTTTTGGTGGGAATGTAAAATAGTGCAGCCACTGTGGAAAACAATATGACAGGTCCTCAAAAAATTAAAAATAGAACTACCATATGATCCAGCAATCCCACTTCTGGGCATATACCCAAAAGAATTGAAAGCAGGGCCTTGAGGAGATATTTGTACACCCATATTCAAAGCAGCGTTCTTCACAATAGCTAAAAAGTAGAAGCAACCCAAGTGTCCTTCCATGGATGAATGTATAAGCAAAACGTGGTCCATATGTAAAACGCAATACTCCTCAGCCTTAAAAAGTAAGGAAATTCTGACACCTGCTTGATAGGGATGCTCATTGAAGATATGCTGAGTGAAATAATCCAATCACAAAAAGACAAATACTGCAGGATGAGGCACCTAAAAGAGTCACATTCATAGAAACAGAAAGTGGAAGGGTGGGTGCAGGGGCTGATTCATGCTCTTACTTCACTTTAACTCTGTAACATTAATTTCACACCTCTTCAGTTTTGACTTACATGTCAACACTCATGATGAAAATTGTGTGATGTTTGCATTGTCCCCGGAAAGAGAGAACGGTGACATGTTTCACTGTCTACACAGCCGATCCTGTGAACCTGTTGCAGCTCAGCCACACGTCCTGGTGCTATGCTCCTCACCTGGGTTTACTGAAGGAGAGCTGGTCCGTGGATGATCACAGGACCCCCCACCCCAGACAGTGGTCCCTCTGTTTTATTTTCCTCTCTTCTCTCCCCAGGCTGGGGGTGGAGCTATAGAGGGCTCTCCAGGGAGGGGGCAACAGGACAAAGAGTGAAGTAGATCTGAAAGCAGACTGCAGCAATCTTTGTGGAAACACACAAGTTCTAAGTCCAATTTTTAAAAATTGAGGATTTAGAATCAGGGTAGAATCAGGGAGTAGAATGCTTGCTGCTAATGAGCCTGGGGATTCTCTGTGGGCAGGACCCATGTTCAATTTATTGCTGGATCCCAGAGCCCTGCACCAGGGCCAGACCCAGAGCAACCCAGTTTACTCAACATCTGCTGAACAAATATCAAAGATCTCATCCAATACTAAAGTCTGTGATTGTACTAAGAAGCAGAAAAGTAAGGAAAAGGGGATTTTCCGGGATTTCTGAGTTTGTATTGTGACTCATATGAATGAAATGTCCTGGGTTGATTCTCCAGCTTCAGGCACAGCTTGATCCAGGTGTGTATATGGTGTCACGCACCAGACTCAATACTTTCTATCTCTTGCCTCTGCTTTTCTCTGAGTTGCCTTTGGTCTCAGGGGGACTCTTGTCAGGTAGGGGCAAAGATGGCCCACAGCACCTACACAGTAATATCCAGCAGCTTAGCAACCATGACAGAAACAAAGCTGCTTCCCTCTAGTTCCAGAAGGAGGAAGCTGTGCCAGGAAGCAGAAAATAACTGAGGTCCTATGTTCAGTACCCTGAGATAAACCATAATGGAAAGAATACTTTTTAAAACGTATACACACACACGCGCACACACACGGGTGAGTCAAAATTATCTCCGATTATATTAAAACTTCTGTTGGCCACGTTGTCTTAACAGTGCTTTCCGTTCAAGGCTACTGTCTCCTCAAGTCTCTTCTGTGCGGGTGTGAACGTGTTACATCAGTTCATTTGTAACTGCGGTGAGAGCAAAAATGGATGCCCCACTTGTGATTTGCATGAAAGAAGAGCAGTGTGCAGTGATTCGTTTTTTGTGGTCTGAGGGTGTACCTGGTGCTATAATTTATCGAAGACTTTGTGCACAGTGTGGAGAAAGTGTTTTGTCACAAAGAAATGTGTATGAATGGATAGAGAAGTTCAAGGAAGGTCGCACAAGTGTTAGCCATCAAGAAGCCAGACGCCCATTCACGTCCACAGCTGATGACAACATAGAGTGCACACGTGAAATGATTCTGTCGAATAGACAAGGGACAGTGGATTATGCCGCAAATCATTTGCAAATCAGCCATGACTCTGCCTATGAAATAATCCACGACAGACTTACGTTTTGAAAAGTTTGTGCTGAAGCCTAAACTTTGGATGAAATACAGAAGACTGCTATTTAAGGGTGTTGTGATCTTGCATGACAATGCACATCCGCACACTTCTCCCCACACTGTCCACACTCTGCAAAAACATCATTTTGAGGTGTTAAAGCATTCTCCCTATAGTCCTGATCTTGCTCCATTGGACTTTCACCTGTTTGATCCGCTGAAAGTAGCCCTACGAGGATGAAGTCTCACTTCTGATGAAGAAGTGAAGACAGCAGTGCATTTGTGACTCGCAGCTCAGCCTAAAACATTTTTTAATGAGGGAATATGAAAGCTTGTTGACAGATGAACAAAGTGTATTGAAAAGCAAAGAGACTGTTCAAAAATGATGTATTTGTCTTTTCTAAAAATTAATTAAAATAAATTCTACGGTCAGAGTGTGCATAGTTTTTGACTCACCCTCAGCAGCAAGTCTCTGCTGTCTCTTAGGACCATTCCACTGGGGCAGCAGGTGGTGAGGATGACAGGGTGTGGGGACCAGGAGACAGTGGTCCCTGCAATTCCTGGGATGTGTGTGTGTGTGTGTGTGTGTGTATACACAACTGAGTCACCCTGCTATATGCAGAAATCAGTACATTATAAATCAACTATACTTGAATTATTTAAAAAGTGAAAATAACCGAGGTCCACCGTGCAGGTTAAAGAAAGCAGAGCTATAAGTCAACGTCCCCCTAGATAGCTAAGAAAGCCTGCAGACAAATGTGTCTTGTGCTTCCAAACCGCTTTAACTCAGACGACTGGGGATCAAGAAGACTTTGGGGAAAACAGAGCCACAGGCCTGGCTGCCAAGGAGAACTGCTCTCGCCCCAGAGCCCACCCCCCCCAGCCCCCTCCCCCAGCCCCCAGGAGGGGCACAAAGAGCTTCTGTTCTGGTTGCTTAGACTGTTACTTCCTCGCCAGAACATACAAGCCGCACAGACACAAACGACATGCACTGCTGTCCCCCGGGGGAAGGTGTCCACTCCCGCCTGGAGCAGAGGGATCATGGGCTCAGCCAAGCTGCCTTCCTTGCCCCTCCATCTCTCGGCCCAGGGGCTCCAGGGAAAGCACGTGGCTCAGGCTTAGCCAATGAGAGTCCTGCATGCATCCCCATGGACACGGTGATTGGTTCAGGGATGGACACATGACCCAAGCCAGGCCAGCCAATCAGAGGTTTCCAGGGCACCTGGGGGCATGCAGGATCTCAGCACAGGATGTCAGGGCAAGCCAGGGGCTGAGAGGATCCCAGGGTGCTGGCTGGTCTCCAGCACCCTCTCCTCCTGGTCAGAAACAGGGTGCTGGTGGCACTGTATGGCCACAGAGCTCCCCGGCTTTCCCCGAGGACACAGCCTCCTTTACCCTTTCTCTCCTAGCCCAGGTCCGTGCTCCATCTGCCACCATTTCTTTGGCCTCCAAAAGGTCTTCCAGTCTTACTGATGTCATCTCAGAAAGCGCCTCAGGCCACCCCCATGGGCTGGTGAGGAGGGAAGGGGCTCCAGCCCACAGCTGAGACAATGTAAAGTGTGCTGAGGAAGGGGAAGAAACATGACTTCAAACAGTGTGAAGGTTATTTAAGTGGAAACATTTTGGTTTCTGTTTGGGCTGAGGACACAAAACAAGAGATACCTCGTGCTAAAGGTGGGCTTCCAGAATCCCATGAAGGACTTGCAAAAAGTAGGGTAGAGGAAAACAGAGGTCAGGGAGGAGGCCTGGAAGGGCTTTTGACTCTGAGGGGGGTCAGGGGCAGAGCAGCCTCGATCAGCCCCTCTTCCCTGGGCTGCACCAGGGTGTAAGCTTGCAGATCCTTTTTTGGGGTCCCCCCCACTCCCACATCCTCCAGGCCTGGCCAACCGTCTGGCTCGGTGCGCGGGCTTCTCACATGTGAGGCAGGTTGATCCAGCTGCCTTGCTAGCATCCCAGGAATTGCAGGGACCACTGTCTCCTGGTCCCCACACCCTGTCATCCTCACCACCTGCTGCCCCCGTGGAACGGTCCTGAGAGACAGCAGAGCCTTGCTGCTGAGGTCCAAACACTGCCCCCCTCCCCGCACCATCCCAAGCTCACCCTGAAATGCACCAGGCAGGGGTTCCACTCCTGGCCCCTCGGGACTGATGTCTGTTTCTGTTAAGGGTGAGGAGAGTTCCCATGTCTCTGCCAGGTGTCCAAGCCCCTAGCTTCTATTCTGGGGCTTAAAGAGCCTACAGTCCCGTTGGGAGAGTGAACAGAGTTTCTGGGACGGGAAGAGCCCTCCAAACCAGGGGTTCGCGTCCCCCATGGGGAACCAGAAGCCTCCCCCAGAAGGTCCAGGTTCCTCACTCCTCCAGATGCGCCGGCCCCTTCCCCATCTCTTCACTCTTCCTCCGGAGTCAGGAAGCCCACTGAGGAAGCACAACCTTACAGCTGTCGTTGTTTGGGGGGACCTGGGGGAAGGAAAAGGAGCTGGGGGGAGCAACTGGAACCTTTAAATGGTGGCGAGGGGATGGGAACACCGAAAGACATCCTCCTCCAACTTCTCAATTACCCGACTTTGAAACTGGATCCTGCCTCCGAAAGTGCAGCATGAAGGCCCGCCACGAGGTAGCAGTGTAGAGCTAATAATCGAGTCGTTGCGCGCGGGTCCCGCCGGCGGGACAGGCATCCCATCGCCCAGGGGTCTTGTGATCCCAGCTGTGCCTTGTGCGAAATGTCTAGGACTTCAGACCCTCCTTGTATGCTCCTCCTTGTGCAAGGGGAGGTCACCCAGCACCTACGGAGCATCGTCAGTGTTCCAGAGCCCGCGCTGGGCCCTGGACAAACATGAGTCGTTAAATTGCAGCAGCCCAGGTGAAGTGCTATTTTGAACCCCGTTTTGTACCCGAGGAAACCGAGGCTCCAAGCAGGCTAAGTGGCTGCAAAGTGGCAGAGCCAGACTCCCACGCCAGCAACCCGCATGCAAAGCTAGTGTCTTCCTGGTCCATTGTGCTGCCTCCAAAAAGCCTGAAATGACAGAGGCCCCTTGGCTCTCCCCGTCTTTGACGGCAGGCTGGCAGGACCTGGAGGCTGTCCAGGGGTGCAGAGGGATTCCCTGAAGACAACATGAGGAAACACCCCCAACCGGCAGCAAAACTGTGCAAAACAAACAATGAGGCTTGCATTGTATCTCACTTCAGCACTTCATCCTGTGGTCTCACCATCCCTAGCATCCTTACATTTTACAGAAGAGCTAATTGAGATCCAGAGGGGTTGGTCCTTCCGGCAAATGCCCAGAGTCTCCAGGTCAGACTCAGGCCTCCAATCCCCGCCTCTGATTCACTGGCCTCGGTGCTTTTGTAGGACACACTATAGCTGCATCCCTTGGTTGGATAAGTCAGGGAGGACATCACTGAGTCTGATTAGAACTTTGGTGCCATATCTGCTGGTGAGTTCAGACAGGAAGGTAGGGGCCCAGGGGAAGGAGGAGATATGGGAAGCCAACCTGGGAAGGGAAGGGGAAGGGGGAACTTTCTGGAACAACAGGAGAAGATCCTGGCTCCATCCAGTTCCAACTGAAAGATGCTGGTGATTGGTAGGTCCGGGTTTGAATTCTGATACTACTTACCAGCTTGCCACTCTTTGGTTTTCTTTTTTCTAAGCCTGAGGGTGATAATCATAGGCTATATCTCACGAGCTTTTCTCAGGATTAAATATAAATAAAATCCCTTCCACCCTCTAAGATGGCTCCTATCAAAAAAGCAGAAAAAAGCAAGCGTTGATGAGGCTGTGTAGAAATTGGAACCCTTGTGCCTTATTGGCAGGAGTGAAATTGGGGCAACATTTATGAAAATCAGTATGGAGGTTTCTCAAAAAATTAAAAATAGGAAGTTCCCTGGCTTCCCAGTGGTTAGGACTCGGCGCTTTCACTGCCTGGCTCCAGGTTCAATCCCTAGTCAGGGAACTAAGATCCTGCAAGCCTCCCAGTACAGCCAAAAAAAAAAAAATTAAAAATAGAATTACTATATGATCCAGCAATTCGACTTCTGGGTACATACCCAGAAGAATTGAAAGTAGGATCTTGAAGAAACATTTGTACACATGTTCATAGCAGCACTATTCACAATAGCCAAAGCATGGAGGCAACCCAAGCATCCGCTGAGAGGTGAATGGATAAACAAACTGTGGTCTATGTGAAAAAATGGAATATTTTTCATCTTTAAAAGGCAGGACATTCTGACACATGCTACGTGGATAAACCTTGAGGACATTATGCCAAGTGAAATAAGCCAGTCATAAGAGGACAAATACTGCATGATCCCACTTACATGAGGCCTCTAAAGTAGTCAAAGTCATAAAGACAAAAGGTGGAAGGGTGGTTGCCAGGGGCTGGGACGAGGGGGGAGGGGGAGGTTAGTGTTTAACTGGGACACAGCTTCAGTTTGGCGAGATGCAGAGTTCCATGGGTGGTGATGGCTGCACAGCAGTGTGAATGCACTTAAAGCCACTGAACTGTGTACTTAAAAATGGTTAAGAGGGACTTCCCTGGTGGCACAGTGGTTAAGAATCCGCCTGCCAATGCAGGGGACACGGGTTCGAGCACTGGTCCGGGAAGATCCCACGTGCTGCGGAGCAACTAAGCCCGTGCGCCACAACTACTGAGCCTGTTCTCTAGAGCCCACGAGCCACAACTACTGAGCCCACATGCCACAACTACTGAAGCCAGCGTGCCTAGAGCTCGTGCTACACAACCAGAGAAGCCACCGCAATGGGAAGCCTGCGCACCACAAAGAAGAGTATCTCCCGCTCGCTGCAACTTGAGAAAGCCTGCGCATAGCAAAGAAGACCCAACACAACCAAAAAATTAAAAATTAATTAATTATTAATTATTTTTAAAAAAAGACTGTTAAAAATTGGTTAAGGCAGTAAATTTTATTTATGTATATTTGACCACTATTTTTAAAATATAAAAAAGAAATTAAAATGATCACATTACGAATAAACAATAGAAAACTAAAGATAATATGTATTATATAATATATATATATTTTTTAATGAGCCTCTGGGTGACTTGATCCAGAGCTGTTTGTTCTTCCCTTATGTGACTACAGATTCTTCAAGTGATGGTATCTATACCCCCTTCCTTGAACTTGAATCTCAATGGACTTGTGACTAGCTTATCACCAAAACAATGTGACAGAAATGACACAGAGTGACTTGCACCTAGATCAGAAAAGTCCATTCAGCTTCTGCCTTTTTTTCTGGGTCGTTTGTGTTTGGAGCCCTGAGCTTCCAAGGAAGGGGTCAGAGCAGCCCCCAGGGCCACCATGCTGGGAGGAAGCGTCGATGTCACAGACCGTCTATGTATAGATGCTCTGGTCAGCAGCACCAGCTCAGGTCATGGCCAGAAGGTCCACACAGCACGGAGCAGAGACAAGCCGTCCCCTCCTGGGCCCTAGTTGAACTCCTGACCCACAGAATCCACAAGCATGGTAAAAGAGTTGTTTCTAGGTGCTAATTTCCTAAGTTGCTACTGTTACCCAGCAATAGTTACTGCAACACTTACAGCACTTCTGGAAACAGGTGTTTCTTTGGTGTTTCTCTGAAATATCCAGGTGACTGCACACTTCCCCTCTCCCTGTCTACTGCTCTTGGACTCTCCCTCCCTCTCCCCTTTCTACAGAGACACAAAAAAGTCAATCTAAAATGTCTTCTGAGGGTGACTCCAGATTGGATTACCAAGGAGCCTGGCAGAAGTCCCTGCCCTGGAAATGTCCTCTGAGTTCGTGCTTGAAAGCAAAGTCAGGTCACCCACTTTCGTGGGAAAAGACACTTTGTATGGAAGGTTGTCTGTCCGTTTAGCGTTCTGTCATCGGAGGCTCTTTTCCCACTGGTGTCCCTTCTTGTCGCAGGGATGCCCTCTGGCCCTTTGGCTTTTCCAGGTTCAGCTCCACTGGACACATGCTCTAGCAGCTTCTAGCTCTTTGTCAGGTGCAAGAACGGATCCCAGCCCTTCCCTGGAAGCGTGGGGGGCTGCCAGGCCCACGGGCCACCACGGTTTGGTTGCGACTGTGCAGTCCCCACAGAGCACAGACAAGGCAGTATTGGGGGGCGCCCAGGGTTTCGCTCCCTGCCCTGCCGCACACCAGCGGGTCATCTGGGCAAGTCACCTTGGTCCGGGGCCTCCCTCCTGTTTGCTGTGTGTGAGGTGACAAGTACCAGCCCACTCGCAGCCCTCAGGTATGTTGTTCACTGGACAGATGTGACTATTTGACACCTGAGCTGCCGGAGGGGACAAAGCAGATCAAAGCCCTGCCTTCCTGAAGCTTAGGTGCTCGCAGGGCAAGGCAGATGCCTGAAACCAACCAAGTGAAGAAGCCAGTTTTCACATGTGAGGAGCACTGTGGGGAAAACAGAAGGAAGGAAAGGGCTCAGGCCTGCTGCGGGGTCACGGTCAGCAGTTTTGAGAAGGTGACATCTGAGTGGCTGTTAACTGCACAGAAATCACAGATTTTCAGTAATCTTTTCTTCCCACACGGCGCGGCTTGTGGGATCTTAGTTCCCCTGCTAGGGATCAAACCCACGCCCCCTGCAGTGGCAGCGCAGAGTCCTAACCACTGGACTGCCAGGGAAGTCCCATATTTTCACTAAATCTGATCTGGCACTTACAACTATTATCATGGCCAGTGAGAGAACCAGTCTAAGCCGACTGCCCAACTCTTCCGCCAGAATCAAAACTCTGCCCAGGGACCTGTCGCATCATCAGCAGTAATATTTTCTGACAAAGCTCATACATTATGGTAAGGGTTGGGTAGTTTCTAAATGATGTATATCTCCCAAAAATCTACCTTGTGCATGGAGTTTGAGAGGGTATCACACCATCATCTGTGCGTTTGGGCTCCTGCTCTGCTCAGTGGGGCCAGGGGCCACCTCTCAGCCCCCCTTGACTTCTGCCACCCTGCCCCTGGGGTGACAGAGGCGGTGGAGCCCAGCGACCTCCTTGCAGGGCACCAGTTTGGGGGATTTTGTAGGTTGCAGCCCTCAACGTTCTGCATCTGAACCCCTCTCTCAGATGGAAGTCTCTCTGGAAGGAAGACTGAACTTCTCCCCACTCGCCATTAGCACCTCACTGTGAATGAAGCATCCCCCCAGCAGGTGTGATACCCCCTAGCTCCCGGGGGTGAGGGAGCAGTTTTGAAGGCTCTAGAAATGCACTTTCCCATAGGGTAGCCACTAGCTACCTGTGGCCATTTAAGTTTCATTGTAAATTAATTGAAAATGAAGAAAAATGCTTCCTTCAGTCATAAATAGGCACATTTCTAGTACTCAGTGACCACAGGTGAGTGGCTGTCGGGTTAGACAGCGCAGGTATGGAATACTGCCACTAGCACAGAAAGTTCTGTTGGGAGTCCCTGACCACCTACTGTTGGAGGATGGAATGCAGGGATGCAAAGATCCCCTTTCCCCACCCCGCCTTCCAGCTCCTTCTCCTCCCAGGCTCACCCCTCCCTGAAGGGACAGAAGACAGATCTTTCAGCCTGATTGGAATCCAGCTCTTTCTAACAGGGCTCTGTTGGCACTTGGAGCCTGTGGTTCTTTGCTCCGGAAGGCGGGCGCACTGGAGGGTGTCTTGCAGCATCCCTGGCCTCTGTCCACTGATGTCAGTAACCTTCTTCCCTCCCATGTGACAACCAGAAAAACATCTCCAGACATTGCCAGATGTGCTCAGGAATGGGGTGGGGGTGGGGTCCAAAAGTGTTCTGATTGAGAACTGGTTTAACTATAAAGACCTGCACTAATCTTGAGGATGGAGGCATCCTGAGGAGAGGGGATACAGATTAGGCTGTTTCAGCCATTAGCATCCCCAGAATTAATGGCTTAGCCAGAGCCTCGCCCTTGTCCCTAGTCAGGCCTTGAAGCCTGGGGGCTTTGAAGCAACAGGACCGAGAAAGGGAGGAGTGACAGCAACAGAAGTGACCCAAGTTACTGACCTGCTTTGGGGCCCAGGGCCCCAGCTTGACAACTTCCCTGGGTCCTGGTGGCCTGAGAGCCTGACACATACTTCAGGAGAGGATTGAATGCAGAAGGGCACCAGGGCCCCCATTTACTTCCCCCTCAAGGGCTTATCAGACAGAGACACTCAAAGTTTCTGATAAAGTCTCAATGCCAATCTCGGTCTGCTCCTTTCCTCTGCCGTGGCTGGCTGTGTTGCATCATATAGTAAAACAGGGGAGGGACTTCCCCAGTGGTCCGGTAGGTAAGACTCCAAGTTCCCAATGCAGGGGGCTGGGGTTCGATCCCTGGTCGGGGTTCGATCCCTGGTCGGGGAACTAGATCCTGCATACCCCAACTAAGAGTTCTCATGCCACAACTAAGAGTCTGCATGCTGCAACTGAAAGATCCTGCATGCTGCAACTAACACCTGGCACAGCTGAAAGAAAGAAAGAAAGAAGGAAAGAAAGAAAGAAAGAAAGAAAGAAAGAAAGAAAGAAAGAAAGAAAGAAAGAAAGAAGAAAGGGAGAAAGAAAGAAAGAAAGATTGAATATTAAAAAAAAAAAAAAAACAGGAGAAATGGTTAAAGTTCACCTACAAGTAGTCCCCAAGTGTCTGCTTTCTGTGCACCCAGAGCCACCACCTGCTGCCACCACCACAGATGGTCACAACAAGAGTGCCTGCAGTGACCTGGTGTCAAGCCCCCCTTGCCCAGTGGCAGGTGAGTGAGGAATGGCCCCTTTACAGCCTAACAATTCATGGAGTAATGACCTAACATTTCTCCTCTGGGAACTAAGCCCAAGAAATATATTTTTGCAGGTAACGGCAAATAAGAGCCAACTCGACAAAGACCAAGACCAAATACATCTCTCGGCCCCCAGGAGAACTCACACGTTTTGACAAACGCATTCTATAAGCACTCTGTGGACTCTGCAGTGCCTGAGATGGGATCGAAAATGGTATTCGTTGCCAGGCTTGTAAAGCCCAGGGAAGCCCAAGGGAACCAGAAACCTGTCCCACCCCATGGATGACTCAAAAAGGCAGAAGCTACCCCGTTCTTCTGCTGCAAGTCAGTGGGGACCTAGACCTGCTGGAATTTGGGTATTTCTTCAAGACCTGTGTGAAATTCCCAGCTGGTGTATGATGGGTGGAAACTGGCTAGGGCAATTGGAGTAACTTCCCTCATCTAGGTCACTGTCAAACTCCTATTCATTCTTCAAAACCCTGCCTCTGAGTCACCTCCTTTGTGCAGCCCTCCCTGGATCCCCCACAATCCCTGCAAATATGGCTAGGACCAGAAACAAACTTTTCCAGAAAAGTCTGGGAGTGACAGGAGGGAATTACCACGCAGAAGAGAAAAGCTTTAATTGGGCTGGGGTGCTCTCCAGGTCTGGTCTACCACCCAGGGCTGAGGCCCCTGCCAATCACCTGGTCTCACCTCCCTGTGACCAAGGCCCTCCACCGGGATCCAGCCCCCAGCCCCTCCCAGCCTTCTCTGGGCCCCTGGAGGGCACAAAGGATCCCTCCCTGACCTGGTTACTGGCTCTCCTCGCTGGTCACCAAGATCACCTGCTCAGAAACAACTTTACCCCCACCGAGGACAGCCACTGACAGTTGCAAGCAGGGCAATTTTGACCTGAACGTGCAAACGTTCAGGTCAGGAGTAGAATTTCTGGCTTTAATTTCCAAGTGTTTTCCCCAAAACAAAGAGCAATCTTTTCCCAATTAGGCATCCGAAGCTGCTAGAGGCTTTCGATGGGAACTTAGCCCTGGAGCTTCCACGGCTTCAAAACGGTGGGTGCGAGTGTGTGTGGCTGCTTGGTCCCCTTTGGGGGCGCGTCCTGGGCTGTTACAATGGCAGGTCAGTCCCTCTGCCAAATGCCAAGTCTCCTGAGGGCAGGACTAGACTAACATACGTCTGTCTCTTTGCTGGGCTCTGTCCTAAGCGTGTTGCTCGTGTTCCCTCAAGTTCATCATCACAGCCCTACGGGCAGGTGGCAAGGTCTCCATTTACTCATGGGGAAGCTAGGGCAGAGAGGAGCTGAGTAACCTGGCCAAGCTCACAGAGTCAGCGTGTGGCCGGGATTGGGGCCCAGCGGCCATGCCTTGAACCACTACACCTGCCCTGCCTTCCAGAAAAGAGTAATTTGCCTTTATCTTGGCCTTCCTAGAATCTAGGACAGCCTGGCTGGGGCTTGGAAATGGCCCCACTTTCTACTGGGCCACTCTGAAACACGCTAGGGTCTCGGCCGGTGAGCCCACAGACTCTCGCTGTCCACACCTTCTACGTCCGCTGTGCACAAGGTCAGGCCCCCGGGTGGCCGTGGGGGAGGGGGACAGGTGAGTCCGAGCAGATGCTGGCCTTCCAGCAGGGAGGGGACCCATGAGCTGAGGGTTGCGGGGTGAAAAGGTCCCCAGGCTCTCCTGCATTCTGAGGGGCCTGGGCTGACCCCCAGAACAGAGAGTCCGGGCGGCCCAGCCAAGGGGGAGGTGAGGGGCCCCAAGGACCTGCAGGTATTCTGAGGTCAGACGCCTGGAAAGGTTTTTCACTGCGAGCCTCTGAGAGGCTAGGAAAGGATGAATTGGCCTGGGGCAGCGCTGCCTCTCCAATGGGCGGCTTCCTCCGCTGGACCATGGGCCTGCCACCCTCCCACAGGGCAGCTCGGAGCATCAAAGCAGGCGATGGACACGGGGAACTGGCTCATTTCCTGGTCCCAGATGGGTTATGGGTTCGGACGCTGCATTTTGAAAACTCTAGCCTAGAGTATTTGGAAAGCCTCTGCCTTCTTTCTCAGCCTTTGGGTGGGCCCTGTGGGGGTGGCAGTGAGGAGGAGAGGGTGGGAGAGGGCACCCTGAGGCCCAGGCCCTCTAGCCTGCCTGTCCAGTTGCTCTCGTCCCCCCTCTGAGAGGACTAACGGTGCTCACAGCCCGTGGGCCCAGTGTTACTGGGGGCTGGCCCCCTCCTCCCAGCAGTTGCCCAATTCCAAGGCCACTGTCATTGAATCCCAGCCCCATGCCTGGAGCAAAGGAGGAGCTCGAATTATCAGGAGGAAAGGAAACCCAGTGAGTCTGCTGCCCAAGGTCCATGCCAAGCCCGGGGTCACCTGGGTCCTCACGTCCTTAAAATCACACATCAAACCTTGTTATTCGACTAGTGCTCAAAATTCTTTGAGGGTCTCCCATTGCTCTTGGGGTCCATTTCAAAATCCGTGGGATCCAGGGCCTGCCTACCCTTGAGTCTCATTTCTCTCCCCACACTGTGGTCCCTCCTACTTTGGGGTCTCTGCTACACTCCCTCCCCCCATTTTTACCCCCCCCCCCCCCGACAACACCTGTATTTTTTTAAGACTCTGCATCCCAAGCCCAGCCCATATGGTGTATGGAAAACTCTCAGTCATTATTTCATGAATGAACGTCTTGGTTAATGGCTGGATTTGTGAAGGAAGGGAAATAAGACCTGAAATTAACTACTTTGGCCTAAAGCGGTTGTTACAGCTCCGCCAGGGTCCTCACCGGCCACATCCTCTCACCCACCAGCGATTCACATGCACATTCTCGCTGGACACCTGCCACTTCCAAAGCCACAGAAATGACAAAACCAAACCAAAAAGCATGTCAAAACCCCAGCAGGTCACTCAGCAAAACAAAGGGTTTTTTCAGTAAGTATTAAGAGCTTTGGGTTCCTGTTCTAATCCGCATCTCAGATGTCGCCCCGCCCCACCCAGGCATTCAGGACCCTGGAAGCCTGAGCATCCGACTAGCGGGAGGGGGAGGAAGAAGCTCTGGGCAAAGCACTGGGAAGCTTGGCCGCGGGCAGCTGCTGCCCAACAGCGCTCCAGAAAGGATGCGCCAGCGTCCAGTCCCCGCGGGCCTTAAACGAGTACCGAGGGCCGATTCATTGCTGGTGGAAGTTGAAAAGCCCTTTGGAATTACTTCCCAAAATTTAATATACCACCTGACCCAACCACTCTCTCCTGAGTTTTCCATCCCTAACTATTCTTCCACTTCCGTGCAAAGATCTGTGCACCGGAATGTTCTTTGTGACATTCTCCGTCATCGTGAAGAGGGAAACAGCCTATGTGCCCATCAGTAGGGGAAGGATGCCGTATATGGTGTGCATTCTCACTGTGGGGTACTGGGAAGGTCTTAGGACAAGGGGTCCAGAAAAATGTTGAAGGAAGAAGCACGTTTCAGAACAATATTTATAGCATCATCCAGTTTCTGTCTATACATATTTGAAAGGATGGGTCATTCTAGGACAGGAAGGGGCTGTGGGGTCACAAAGGAGGGGATGGTTTGCAGGAGGGACAGATATTCAGCTGCCAGTAGGAGGAGGAAACAGGGAGATGGGAGAAGAGGGTGCCCAGCCATGAGAATGGAGGTGTAAAGGCTAAGAGGTGGGCCAGGGACCCGGTCAATAAGGCCGGGTTCTTGCTGGGTGGGGGTGGGGAGACCCAGGCCATAGGTGGCGGGGGTGCTGGCATCACCCAGGACCCATGTGTCCTGAGAGCAGGAGCGGGGCCTTCCGAATACTGTCAACAGAGGGATGACAGGGCGAAAGGTAGGATTGCTAGTGTGTAGCTGAGAAAATCATCCTTTCTCTCTCTCTCTCATAGGAAGGGGAAATGCTCAGATGCGCGCTGACGTCGCAGCAGAGGCAGGCTAGAAAGGCAGCAGGAGCTGTCGAGGGGGATGCTCGGCCGGGTCCTGCAAGGGGAACTGGCCTCTGCTGCCAGGTGGGAGGATGTCCCTGGCCCCTGGGCTTGCAGTCGGGTCTGCACTGCGGGGGCATCTGTGGGTGGACTTGGCAGGCAGGCAGGAGAAGAGGACATGCGGGGGTCAGGGAGGGTAGTCCCTGAAAGGCAGCAGGTGGCTTTCTTCTTGAGGAAGGCGTTTGCAAGAGAAGCCTTCTCCTGGGGTGGGGGTGGGGAATGGGCTCTTAACTCCCAACTACTCTCGTGATCGTGATCTACTCAGTCGCCCCAGGCTGGAACTCGTTTCTTCCTCCTCCCAGAAGAGAAAAGACTTCCCCGTGCAGACTCCGTATCAGGACGTCCTGTTTTCAGGGAAAATGTGGGGAGCAGACACTTTTTATGCTGTAAAAGTCACTGAAACCACCAACTCCTGTCACTTTAGAGCACCTCTCCAAAGACCAATGCAGGTGATTTTGATCGCTGTTGATTGATATTGAACTTGCCCCAAAGGAAAACAGTAAGGATGCTATCCCTGTATACTCCACGTTCCCAGAGAGCAAGAGAAGGACACGAAACAAACACCACAGGGATGCCGCAGGAGGGAGAGGCCTTTAACGTGAACTTTTTACAGTGAGTGCATATAGCTTTTATAATATAATCCAAAATACAGTAAAAAACAAAACAAAACAAAACAAAAAAAACTGACCTGAGCAACTGTTTCAGCACCACCCTTTCTAGTCCTTTGTCCATGGGCAGGACCCCAGGCCCTGGCCGATGTCAGGATGGCTGCAGGCAGGTAGACTCCTGTCCTACAGAATGCAATTCACTCTCGTTGCATTTGCATTTATGTGCTTTTATGTATGTATGTATGTATTGCATTGCATTTGCATTTATGAGCTTTGTAGGATTTGGGATTTGCAGGAGTTACGGTAGTAATTTCCTATTCCAACACAAACATGAGATCATACTCATAATAGGTGATTTTTTAGAAAGGATGAGACCATGTGCCAGGCGCTGGGCTGAGGGCTGTGTGTGAATTCCCTCTTTTAACCCTCACAACCATCCTTTGCATTAGGTACTGTGATCTGCCCATTTTACAGATGAGGAAGCTGAGGCACAGTGAGATATTGCCACTAAAACCCTCTGAATTTATTTTAAAGAAACAAAACTTTGAAAAGGAAAAAGGAACCCTCCTACACTGTTGGTGGGAATGTAAATTGGTGCAGCCACTGTGGAGAACAGTATGGAAGTTCCTCAGAAAACTGAAAATAGAACTACCATATGACCCAGCATTCCCACTCCTGGGCATATATCTGTAGAGAACTCTGATTTGAAAGGTTACTTATACCCCAATATTCATAGCAACACTATTTACAATAGCCAAGATATAGAAGCAACCTCAGTGTCCATCAACAGATGAATGGTTAAAGAAGATGTGGTACATATACAATGGAATATTACTTAGCCATGAAAAAGAACAAAATAGTACCATTTACAGCAACATGGATGGACCTAGAGATGATCATACTAAGTGAAATAAGTCAGACAGAGAAAGACAAATACTGTACCATATCACTTGTATGTGGAACCTTAAAAAATGATACAAAAGAACTTATTTACAAAACAGAAATAGACTCACAGACATAGAAAACAAACTTATGGTGACCAAAGGGGATAGTGGGGAGTGGGGAGATAAATTAGGAGTTTGGGATTAACATATACACACTACTGTATATAAAATGATAAACAGCAAGGACCTATTGTATAGCACAGGGAACTGTATTCAATATCTCATCATAACCTATAATGGAAAAGAATCTGGAAAAGAATACATGTGTGTGTGTATATATATATGTATACGTATACATGTATAACTGAATCATTCTGCTATACACCTGAAACTAACACCACATTGAAAATCAACTATACTTCAATTTTTTAAAAATGGTTTAAAAAAACCCTCAAAGAGTAGATATCAACCAATATGGTATTGATCTGATGCTGAGTACTTAGAATCTGTGTTGATATCTATTAGTCAGTCATGAGTTTCTTTTGGAAGTTGCTTAAGACAATGGTTTTCAAAATATGGTCCTGAGACAAGTGTCACATCGTTATCCTCACTAGGGAACTTGGAAATGAACATTCTCAGGCCCCACCCCAAATGGATGGAAGCAGAAGCTGTGGGTGGCGCCCAGCAGGCTGTGTTTTGTTTTTGTTTTTTTTGTATTTTATTGGAATATAATTGCTTTACACTCTTGTACCAGTTTTTGAGGTACACCAAGGTCAATCATCTGTATTTATACACATATCCCCGTATTCCCTCCCTCTCTTGACTCCCCCCCACCCTCCCCATCCCAGTCCTCCAAGTCATCATCCACCATCGAGCTGAACTCCCCTTGTTATACAGCAACTTCCCACTGGCTATCTATTTTACAGTTGGTAGTATATATATGTCTATGCTACTCTCTCACTTCATCTCAGCTTCCCCTTTGCCCCCTGCCCCCCAAACCTCGAGATCTCCAGTCCATTCTCTGCATCTGCATCCTTATTCTTGTCTTGCCACTGAGTTCACCAGTACCATTTTTAGATTTCGTATATGAGTTAGCATACAATATTTGTCTTTCTCTTTCTGACTTACTTCACTCTGTATGACAGACTCTAGGTCTATCCACCTCATTACATATAGCTCCATCTCATTCCTTTTTATAGCTGAGTAATATTCCATTGTGTATATATGCCACATCTTCTTTATCCATTCATTTGTTGATGGGCATTTAGGTTGCTTCCATGTTCTGGCTATTGTAAATAGTGCTGCAATAAACATTGTGGTACATGTTTCTTTTGGGATTATGGTTTTCTTTGGGTATATGCCCAAGAGTGGGATTACTGGATCATATGGTAGTTCTATTTGCAGTTTTCTAAGGAACCTCCAAATTGTTTTCCATAGTGACTGTACCAACTTACATTCCCACCAACAGTGCAGGAGAGTTCCCTTTTCTCCACACCCTCTCCAACATTTGCTGTTTCCAGATTTTGTGATGATGGCCATTCTGATTGGTGTGAGATGATACCTCATTGTGGCTTTGACTTGCATTTCTCTGATGATTAGTGATGTTGAACATATTTTCATGTGTTTGTTGGCCATCTGTATGTCTTCTTTGGAGAAATGTCTATTTAGGTCTTCTGCCCATTTGTGGATCAGGTTATTTGCTTTTTTGGTATTAAGCTGCATGAGCTGTTTGTATATTTTGGAGGTTAATCCTTTGTCCGTTGTTTCGTTGGCAGCTATTTTTTCCCATTCTGAGGGTTACCTTCTTGTCTTGTTTATGGTTTCTTTCACTGTGCAAAAGCTTTTAAGTTTCATTAGGTCCTATTTGTTTATTCTTGATTTTATTTCCATGATTCTAGGAGGTGGGTCCAAAAGGATCTTGCTTTGATGGATGTCATAGAGTGTTCTGCCTATGTTTTCCTCTAGGAGTTTTATAGTGTCTGACCTTACATGTAGGTCTTTAATCCATTTTGAGTTTATTTTTGTGTATGGTGTTAGGAAGTGTTCTCATTTCATTCTTTTACATGTTGCTGTCCAATTTTCCCAGCATGACTTATTGAAGAGGCTGTCTTTTTTCCATTGTATATTCTTGCCTCCTTTGTCAAAGATAAGGTGCCCAGATGTGCTTGGGCTTACCTCTGAGTTCTCTATTCTATTCCATTGATCTTCCTTTCTAGCCAAAGCAATTTACAGATTCAATGCAATTCCTATCAAATTACCAATGGCATTTTTCATAGAACTCGAGCAAGAAATCTTACGATTTGTATGGAAACGCAAAAGACCCTGAATAGCCAAAGCAATCTTGAGAAGGAAAAATGGAGTTGGTGGAATCAGGCTTCCTGACTTCAAACTATATTACAAGGCCACAGTGATCAAGACAGCATGGTACTGGCACAGGCTGTGTTTTAACAAGCCCTCCAGGGAGTTCGGTTGCAGCCAAAATTTGAGAACCTTGGTTTAGCCTTGAATTAAAAAGAAAGTGAACCATTAACTGTCCCTGACTGAATTCTCCTGGGATCTCTCAGAACTAAGTAATTCCTCCAAATACATGGAGCCAGAGATTCATTCAATGCCTCTCCCACTTGAAGGTGCACAGTAGCTTCTGTAGGGCTGGCTGGGCCCCACCCCCAGAGACCCTGACTCAGCAGGTCTGGGTGGGGCCTGAGAATTTGCATTCCTGACGAGTTCCCAGGCCCTAAGGTGCTGCTGGCTGGAAGCACACTCGAAGAGTGACCAAAGGAGTCAGTGCCCAGTGAGGACCTTGGCAAATTCAGAAAGCCTCCTTCACGTGGATCCCTTGTTATTTCTTGGATTAAGAAACTGAGATTTCTAACTGTGAGACTGCCATCTTTGAACTGAGACTGGGAGGCAGTTGCAAAATAGGATCTGATACAGGCATATCCAGCTAGAAGACGTGCATTTGGGGCACAAAGTGAAGGGTTGTGGGGTCCCTTCTCTGCAGGCTCCTTTCTGAGAGTGCTGCATGTCCCTTTGAGGCTGGGTTCCTTGCCCATCTCAGACTCCCTTGGGGGAGGGAAGGCATACCTGGGAGACGGGTGCACAGAGCAGGAGGAAGATGGTTTAGGAGAGTGTTATGGGGCTTCTGTGAACAGCCAGGAAATGACAGGTCCACACGGGCCTGCTTGTCACTCCTGTGTACTGTCCACTCCTGAAAAGCAGATAGAAATGCCCCCTTCCTGCAGAAAGGGCCACGCAGCATGTTCCGTGGGACACAGGAGCACACCAAGGACAGCACCTAAGTGACTTATTAGGATCACATAGCAGGTCCTACACTTGAGTAGGCCTAGGAGTTAAGAGAAGAGTGATGTGAAAAGAGAACAACAGTGAGTTGAAGACCAACTAAGTGTTAGATGCTGAGATGTTGATCCTATCTTTGAGGAAGATCAGAACTGAGGTTACTGCACGGCTGTGTATCACAGATAGTGGAACAGAGGTCAGCATACAGCAGGGGGTCTAAGGCAGGGGGTGGGGGGTGGGCAGGGGACACAGGGCTCTCGGGAACAATGCCGCTGAGCCTGGTTAGATGAAGAGGACAGAGCAGGGGATGATACATGGGACGAGTGCCCTGATGGGAACCCGGGTCCTGTGAGAGGACCGTAGCATTTTCCACGGCTGGAGGGGAGTGGGTGTGTGGAGCCACTGGCTCTTGCACTGATGCTGTGGGGCCTGGACCAGGAGGACGGCTGCTGCAGGAGCGATGCTTAGGAGGAAGAGGATGAAGGACCTGGGAATTAATTGGATGTGGTGCAGGGCGAAAGAGAAGGGTATCAGGGGAACTCTTGGATCCACTAATCATTCCGTGTCTACATATTGATCTCCTGCTGCATACTAGACCCTGGATGGCAGCACTGGATTTCTACATTGGAAGATTCCAGAACTGCAATCTGGTGCAGGGGTTTGGCTAGGGACCCATCTTGAAGCAAACACACTGTTTTATTTGAATTTCCTATGTATGTGAGGTTGGAGGGAGTATGGGTGATGAAGGTAGTTGAGGTCTAGGACCTCCACTAGGTCCTAGAGATTGCAAGAGGATTGAGATATTCTCCCTGCCTCACACTTTAGTAAGACAGACGCACCAACAGATAATTAAAGTGGAATGTGGCGAGTATGTCAAAGAGACACACACATGATGGCATAAGAGTCTGTTGGAGGGTTATCTAATCCACTGGGAGAGGAAGAGCAACCCAAGAAGGCTTCCTGGAGGAAGTGAAACTGGAGTTAGTTTTACTGCTTTCTGCCCAGGTATGGGGCTCAGCTGAGGGTGGGCTACTCACTGAGGTGGAGAATACAGAAAGAGGAGCAGGTTGGGGAGAAAGTTGTCAAGTTTTGGACAGGTTGAATCTGAGACTGCTGTGGAACTCCAAGGAGTGGTGTCCAGTAGGTACTGGATACATGGGTCTGGACTGCCATGGCTCCCATTTCATAGATGGGAAAGTTCAGGCTCAGACTGCCTAAGTACCCTGCTGACAGGGACCCAGCCGGATAATAGCAGACTTGAACTTCAAATCCAAGCCGAGTGGTGCCGAAGGCCAGGCGGCTGTGCTATGGCCCTGTGGGGACCACCCTCGACAAAGGCTTGGTGGCCTAATCAGCTGGGCCATTGGCCCAGAAAGGCCTTTCAGAGAGTTTCTGAAGACGATCAACAGAAGGGAGAGGCTTTAATTGATCAGAACCAGAGGGCAAAAAAAAGAGACTCCTATTAGGATGAGCTCATGCTCTCTTGTCTGATTTCCTTTCGAAGGTGAGATAAGAAGGAAAACAGCAGAATTTCAAGTTCCACCCAGACCAGCAGGAATCCTTCCCAGTCCCCAGCACCCGCAGCCTCTGCTACCCACATCGCCCTCCAACACTCCACCCTCAGGCCCCCCAGCCCCACCCTCTGTCACGAAAGCCAGCAGCATCTCAGAGGAAGGCCATCGAGGCTCCCCCAGCCAGCTGCGCTGGGGTGGGTGAGCAGAAAGCTTTGTGATGTCCCGTCCCTTCTGTTTTCAGGAGAGGGAAACTGAAGCCCACGTCGTGGCACAGCCCAGCCAACGTGGCTCCAGTTATGGGCTCTTGTGTCTGTCACACACGCCCATAACCGGAGTCACATGGTCCAGTGAGGAGAAGGGGCTAGGATTCAGGAGGTGGAAGCTGTCTGAGTCAGGACCTTGGCCAAGTCACGTGGCCTAAATCAGTCCCCTCTCAGTGAACACTTATCTTCCCTCAGGCGAACGTTAATTCTTTTTTTTGGCCGCACCCTGTGGCATGCAGGCTCCTAATTCCCCGACCAGGGATCAAAGCCGTGCCCCCTGCAGGGGGAGTGTGGAGTCCTAACCACTGGACCGCCAGGCATGTCCCGACATTAAATTTTTAAGAAAAACCAAATTGTTCTTTTCCCCACGACTCCACTATGAGATTTTTTTCCCTCCATTTTTGCTGGTGGTCTCTGTCTGATTAAATAGTGATGCTCTCAAGGGACCCTGTTTGGGGCTGGCAAGTCGGCCACTCACCCCTCGTGTTCGGAAAGGCTGCTTTCTTTACAGGAAGCAGCCTTTACAGGACGCTCTTGGGAGCTCCCGCTCTGCACATGTGCAAACCACCAAGCCCGCATCCTGCCCCAGTCAGGGCAGGGTGGCCGGCACCCCTGCCTCCATCAGCCACGTTGCTAAGGGAGGGTTTGGAATGAGCAATTGCCTTGACAATGGGAGCCCATTACGCATTCTCACATCCTCTACCTGGCGACACACAGCATGACCCTGAGCGTCCCCAGATCCTGATTGAGAGGCCATGCAGGGGCGTTGGATCATCCCTTCTCCACCAATTTCCCAGGGCCATTTTAATGTGCTCCCCTTGGCATCCTCCTGCCCTATGAGACCAGCCTCCCCTGCTCTCCCCTGTCCCTTAGCTTGGGTTCCTGACCCTGAGATGAAGCTCCAAGTGCAAATACTTTATCTGGTGTGTCTAGAAAACACCAGCAAGGGGGAGGTATTCATCTGCCAGTGCTGCCATAACAAAGTACCACAAACCTGGTGGTTTAAACAATAAGAATGTATGGTCTCATGGTTCTGAAGTCCAGAAGTCCAAAATCAAGGTGACATCAGGGTTGGTTCCCTCTGAGGGCTAGCTTCCAGTGGTTTGCTGGCAGTCTATGGCAACCCTTGGCTTGTGGGAGCATCACCCCAATCTCTGCCTTCACCCTCACATGGTGTTTCTCGTGTGTGTGTGTGTGTGTGTGTGTGTGTGTGTGTGTGTGTGTCCAAATTCCCCCTTTTCATAAAGACGCCGTCATATTGGATTAGGGCCCATACAAATGACCTCATCATAACATTACATCTGCAGCGACCCTACTCCAAATAAGGTCCCCTTCCGAGGGACTGGAGTTAGAACTTTGAGTTTTGGTGGGGACACAAGTCAGCCTGTAACAGGGGTGGAGAGAGGCAACGGGGGAGGGAAGGAAGCTGACACAGAACGCACCGTCCAGGTGCAGCAGTTTTCCCCTGTGCGCAGCTGGTTACCTCACAGGGACTCGGCAGATGGCGGCGAGCCCCAGGGGTGCGGGTGCCGAGGCGCTCCCCCGCCGGCTCCTGTTTATCCGTGGGGGGGGCTGCTCCCAAGGGACAGAATTCCCGGGCGGTTCCCTGCGGCCGTGCAGGCAGCGTGGTCCCGGTGTCCAGACAGACCCCCGGGCCAGCAGACAGGGGTGCTGGCAGCTGGACGTCGGGCTGAGGGGGGAGTGCCCAAAATGGGAGCGGTGAGGGGGTGCACTGACATGTCCCGTACCCCTGCCCCGCCTCCCCAAGCCTTCCTGGTCACCAAGCTGTGAGCACAACGTAGGCATGTGGACCATCACGCTGGACCCGGGGACCATGGGTCTCCTTGGTCCTCAGCAGCCTCACCAGGATCTGACACGTATCCACCGTCTACTGTGGCCAGACCCGGAGCTCACATTTCTTTGAGGGAAACCACACCCACAGGGACGCAGTGGTGCATGGTGGGGTGGCAGAGCGCAGCCCCTGAAGGGCTGGGTTTTTTTTTTTAATAAATTTTATTTATTTATTTATTGGCTGTGTTGGGTCCTCGTTGCTGCACACGGGCTTTCTCTAGTTGCGGTGAGCAGGGGCTACTCTTCGTTGTGGTGCGTGGGCTTCTCCTTGCAGTGGCTTCTCTCGTTGTGGAGCACAGGTTCTAGGTGCACAGCCTTCAGTAAGTTGTGGCACACAGGCTCAATAGTTGTGGCACACAGGCTTAGTTGCTCCGTGGCATGTGGGATCTTCCTGGAGCAGAGCTTGAACCCCTGTCCCTTGAAATGGCAGGCGGATTCTTAACCACTGCGCCACCTAGGAAGTCCCCAGTGCTGGGATTTTACGGGGGACGGGGTCATGGTGAAGGCTGACTCTAACTCACCAAGGCTTGTTCTTCCTACAAGTCAGCACAGCAGGGATCACTCCCCGGACGCCCATCCTGGCAGTGCCTGCAGCGAGCCGCAGGGAGACAGGCAGGGGCAGGCATGGGAGGGTCTCCAGTTCTGCCCGCCCCGTCTTCCACATGAGGCTCCCCAGGCAGCAGGCAGCGGAGCAGGAACCAGGCCCCGGGATGCCGCTGTCTCATCCGAGCTCCGTCCTGGCATCAACCTGCGCTGGACGCGTGCCCAGCAGACCAGGAGGAGGGTGGGGAAACGGAGGCACCGCTGCAGAGACAATCCCGTTCCACCCATTCATTCTAGACGTGGAAACAGAGGCCCACAGAGAGAAGAGAACTCCAGTCCTCACGCTGATGGCATCATGATTTATGAAGGCCGTAGTTAATAATCAAACACTTAAGATCTATTGAACAGGCCCTGGTGTATTAGGCGCTCATTAGAAAATTTCTGATTTTATCAGCATAACAACCCATAGGTAAGTGTTATTTATTTACTGTCTCTGTGTGACAGACGGGGAAACCGAGGCCCGGATGAACTTGGCCAAGTGTGGCTCTGGGCTTCTGGGGGAATGATGGGGCCACCCCCGGGGATGAGCTGTTCAGCTCTGGCAGGGTGGGGAGCCCCCAAACACGCCGGCCTCCCACATTCCACCTTGGCTCAGAGCCAGTGACAGGAACAGACAGGGAGCACCCTGGGGCCTGTCTGCCGCCGGATCAAAGCACCAGGGTGGGAGGCCGCCAGCGCTGGCGTGCAGAGCAGAGCAGGGTGACAGCATCTGGGCTGGGGAGGCCCCAAAGCGCCCGGCAGAGGGCCACCCCCGTGCCAGGCCTCCCTCTCACTCAGTGCCCCAGGAAAGGGCCTGGGAGGAGGCAGGGAGGCCGCAGCAGGCCTCTGCCAGGAGTTCTGCTTGCCCAGTGGAAACCCAGCTCCCAAGCATCTAACTGTTCCCTGCCCAGTGCCCAGGGCGGCCGGCAAAGTGTGGAGCAGCCCACGCGTGTCCACGAGCAAAGGCTGAACTCTCCTTGAAACGCAGATGCAGGAAACCTAAGCCCAGCCAGACAGCTGCAGTCAGAGCTCGCTGGCTGCTCTGGCCTTGCTCCCTTGAGTGTCCCCTCATCCACCCCCACCCCAACAGCCATCGATGAAGGAGGTTAGGGGTCTGTGCTTTTTTTAAAAGTTTATTTTATTTTTTCCTAGTTTTACTGAGCTATAATTTTCATATGACATTGTATTAGCTTCAGCTGTACACCATAATGATTTGATACATGTAGATATTGCAAAACTGATTCCCACAAGTTTAATTAATATCCATCACCTCGCCTAGTTACAGAACTGTGATGAGAAGTTTTAAGATCTACTCTCTCATCAACTTTCAGATATACGGTACGGTATTGTTTTTTGTTTGTTTTCTTGTTTTTTTTGTTTTTAATTAATATATTTATTGGCCGCATTGGCTCTTCGTTGCTGTGCATGGGCTTTCTCTAGTTGTGGCAAGTCGGGGCTACTCTTCGTTGTGGTGCGTGGGCTCCTCATTGCGGTGGTGTCTCTTGTTGTGGAGCACGAGATCTAGCGAAGCACGAGCTCTAGGTCCATGGGCCTCAGTAGTTGTGGCACATGGGCTTAGTTGCTCTGCAGCATGTGGGATCTTCCCGGACCAGGGATTGAACCCAAGTCCCCTGTATGGGCAGGTGGATTCTTAACCACTACGCCACCAGGGAAGTCCACAATATGGTATTAACTATAGTCACCAGGCTGCACATTACATCCCCAGGACTTATTTATCTCATAAGTGGAAGTTTGAACCTTTCAATCTCCTTTACCCATTTCACCCAGTCCCCAGCCCTCATCTCTGGCAACCACCAATCTGTTCTCTGTTTCTAGGAGTTCAGTTTTTTAAGATTGCACATATAAGTGAGATCATGTAGTATTTGTCTTTCTCTGTCTGAAATTTCACTAAGCATAATGTCCTCAAGACCTATCCATTTGTCACAAATGGCAGGATTTCCTTTTGATGGTTGAATAATATTCCATTATCTATATATCTATCACATTTTTTTAATCCCTTCATCCATTAATAGACATTTAGGTTGTTTCCATGTCTTTTTTTTCCTTTAATTTAATTTTTATTTTATATTAGAGTATAGTTGATTTACAATGTTGTGTTAATTTCTGCTGTACAACAGAATTATACAGTTATACATATATATATATATTTTTCAGATTCTTTTCCCATGTAGGTTATTACAGAATATTGAGTAGATTTCCTTGTGCTATACAGCAGGTCCTTGTTTTTAACTATTTTTATATAGTAGTGTGTTTATGTTAATCCCAAACTCCTAATTTATCCCCCAAACTTTCCTCTTTGGTAACTGTAAGTTTGTTTTCGAAGTCTGTGAGTCTGTTTCTGTTTTGTAAATAGGTTCATTTGTGTCATATTTTAGTTTCCACATATAAGTGATATCATATGGTATTTGTCTTTCTCTGTCTGACTTACTTCACTTAATATGACAATCTCTGGGTCTACCCATGTTGCTGCAAATGGCTTTGCTTCATTCCTTTTTATGGCTGAGTAATATTCCAAACGAAGTGTTGTTGGGTCTGAGTGCATGAGCCCACTTAAAGGTTTAAAAAGAACTGGGCTTGGGGAATTCCCTGGTGGTCCAGTGGTTAGGACTTGGCGCTTTCGCTGCCAGGGCCTGGGTTCGATCCCTGGTCCAGGAACTAAGATCCCACAAGCCACAAGGCACAAAAGAAAAAAAAAAAAAGGTGGGCTGAATTAAACTCCCTCAGATTGTTCTTTTGTTCCTCTCTCTCTCTTCCACAAGCCTCACTGCTAAGCCATATCTCTCCATTTTCCCCTCAGGGATGAGTTCTGTGAAGCTCAAAAATCTAAGTGATGTCACATTTTGCCAGTTTCTTCTTCTTCCAGGATGGCGAGGTCTTATCTTTCCAAATTTTGATTCTGCATAATTCAGTATGTATCTCTAAAAGGTAAGGATTCAAAAAATTAACCCCAATACATTATCACCTCCAAAGAATCAATAATAATTCCTTATATTAACAATTCTTCCATTGGGGCTCAAATTTTCCCTATTGTCTTACTTTTTGTCCCTTTCGTTTGATATTAATTCAAATCAGGATTCACATAAGGTTCATCTTTGCAATTGGTTGTTTTGTCTCTAAAATCTTTTCTAATTTATAGCTCCTCCTCCAACTATTTTTTCTTCCTTGCAATTTATTTGTTGAAGAAACTGCATTGTGTGTTCTGCAGTTTCCCATGGCCTGGATTGCATCCCATTGGTGGTGTTTAGCATGTACCTCTGTCCCCTACATTTCTGCTAAATTGCAGTTAGATTCAGAGGTGTGATCAGATATAGGTTTGATTTTTTTTTTTCAACAAGAGTACTTCATAGGTAGGACTGTTTATTTTTTCAGGAAGCACAAGGTTTCTACTGTTGGGATGTCTTTCTTTTCGTGATCCATCAGTTCACTAGGGGGTATGAAATGGGGATATTCTGATTCTGTCATTCCTTCCTTGTTTATCAGCTGGCATGCTCCTAAAAAAGAGAAACTTCATGTACAGTATATATATAGTTTCCTATTTTTTGATATTATGAGTAATGCTGCTATTAATAGTCTTCTGCATATGCCTTTTTGTACTGTGTCTGAGATAGATACCTAAAAATAAGATGTGTAGGTCAAAGAGGTAAATGCATATGTGATTTTGCTAGATATTCCAAATTTCCCTCTGTCAGGGTAGTCCACTTTTTAAAAAAAATATTTTATCTATCTATCTATCTATCTATCTATTATTTATTTTGACTGCACTGGGTCTTAGTTGAGGCATGCAGGCTTCTTAGCTGCGGCATGTATGTGGGATCCAGTTCCCTGATCAGGGATCGAACCTGGGCCGCCCGCGTTGGGAGTGCAGAGTCTTACTCACTGGACCACCAGGGAAGTCCTGGGGTAGTCCATTTTGCATTTCCACCAGCAATGTATAAGAGTGCCTATTTCTCTGCAGCCTCACTGACCGAGCAAGCTGTCAAACTTTGGGTCTTTGTCAGTATCACCTGACAAAGGTGAGAAACAGTCCCTTGTCTATTTTTAATTTCTAGTTATCCCAGTACAACTTATGAGAAAACACCTCTTTCACCCATTCATTCCTGATGCCACCTTTGTCAAAATCGAAATTTTTATACACTGTTAGGTCTATTTCTGGATTTTGTATTCCATCCCATTGGCCTATCTTTTAAATCCACTTGTCAACACCAAATTGTTTTAATTATAGTTACTTTTCCAAAATTGAAGTATAGTTGATTTACAATGTCATGTTAGTTTCAGGTGTACAGCAAAGTGATTCAGTTATACATATACATTCTTTTTCAGCTTCTTTTTGCCTTATAGGTTACTACAAAATATTGAGTAGAGTTCCCTGTGCTATATGCTAGGTCCTTGTAGGTTATTTATTTTATATACAGTAGTGTGTATATGTTAATCCCAAACTCCCAATTTATCCCTCACACCAATCTTTCCCCTTTGGTAACCATAAGTTTGTTTTCTATGTCTGTAAGTCCCTTTCTGTTTTGTAAATAAGTTCATTTGTGTCATTTTTTTAGATTCCACTAAGAAGTGATATCATATGATATTTGCCTTTGTCTGACTTTGTATTGTGTTTTAAAGTCTGATAGGGCTGCCTGTCCTCCCTTCCCAGTGCTTTTCTTTTTTAGGGTTTTTCCTTATCTAGCCCTGCTTCCCCCATCCTCCAAGAAAAGATGATATTTTTATTTGGACTGCAGTGTTTTATATATTAACCTAGGGAGAATCAACTCCTTTACGATGTTGAATCTTCCTAACCAAGAACACATATCTTTCTGTTTGTTCAAACCTGCTTTTCTGTATTTCGATAGTGTTTGAGTGTTTTTCTCATACAGGGTTTGAACTTTTTACATTTAATCCTAGCTGGTTTGTAACTTCTTCCCCTCTGCTATCATAATCTTTGCTAACTTTCATTTTACTTTCTAACTGGTTTTGCTGCTTTATGTGAAAACTTGATTTGTATGTTAATCTGGGGGGGGGGGGGCGGTGTGGGGAGGGCGGAGACTTGCTATCTAGTACACCCTGTGAGTTAGCCTCAGCTATGGACCAACTCCTGCCTTCACAAACCAGTGTCCTGCTTCCAGTTTGCTGACTCCTTCCACTGCACGGCCTGACACTGCGCGGCCCCCAAGCCATCTCTCTCCTTCTTGGATTGATTCAGAGGCAGTGGGAGCTTACCTCTCCCTGGCTGACTTCTGGCAAATGAGTCTCCTCAAGTAACCCGGCACAAGATAAACTCCGACACCAAACATTTAAAAAGGCAAGCTGAAACACTGGAAAATAAAAGGATAACGGAGGAGGTATCAAAGGGGAGAAATGATGTGTGTGCATTTGGGAAGATTCGAGTGTAGATGTTTTTTTGTTTTGTTTTTGTTTTTGGCTGCGTTGGGTCTTTGTTTCTGCACGTGGGCTCTCTCTAGTTGTGGCAAGCGGGGGCGTTGGGGGGGTACCACTCTTCATTATGGTGCGCGGGCTTCTCAGTGTGGTGGCTTCTCTTGGTGTGGAGCACGGGCTCTAGGTGCATGGGCTTCAGTAGTTGCAGAACGTGGGCTCAGCAGTTGTGGCACATGGGCTTAGTTGCTCCTTGACACGTGGGATCTTCCCAAACCAGCGATCTAACCTGTGTTTCCTGCATTGGCAGGTGGATTCTTAACCACTGCACCACCAGGGACGTCCTGTAAATGTTCTTTTACTGAAGTCACAAGTGACCTCCACATCATCTTCTTTCTGCTGGAGACAGTGGAGTGGATGGAACCCCAGGAGGTGGATGCCTTGGAAACCAGCCATCTTCCACACTGTCTCTCCATTGCTTCCTGGTAACTCCTTAGAGAAGTGACTACTTTAAGTTAAATTCGATACACTGTGGGCAGGGAGTGTCTATCCTTAAGATCAACGTGTGGGTCAGTCCAGTGTCTTATAAAGATTTCATCACCTTTTAATTAGGAGTCTTTAATAATTTCTCTTTTTTATATATAAAGGTGTTTACTTTTTTATACATCCAACAGACCATCACCACAATCAAGAAAATGAGTCTAGGGATCAGCCACAAGTTTCCTCACGCCTCTTTCTTGTCCATTCCTCCCTCCCCAATTCCTCTGCCCCCAAGCAAACAATGATCTGATTTCTTTTTTTTAACTTAAGCATAGTTAATTTACCAAGTTGTGTTAGTTTCAGGTGTACAGCTCAGTGATTATGTTATACATACATACATATATATATATGTATATGCATATATTCTTTTTCAGATTCTTTTCCCTTATAGGTTATTACAAAATATTGCCTATGATTCCCTACTCTACACAGTAGGTCCTTGTTGGTTATCTACTTTATATATAGTGTGTATATGGTAATCCCAAACTCCCAGTTTATCCCTCCCTGCCCTTTTCCCTTTTGGTAACCATAAATTTGTTTTCTATGTCTATTGGTCTATTTCTGTTTTGTATATAAGTTCATTTGTATCAAATAATTTATTTTTAAGTTGCTTTGAAATAGTGTCTTTTGTTCTTATGTGATTGGTGAGGACTATTGATATTGCTTAGAACCACTGATGGCTGTGAGATAATGCTTTCATTTGCTTTTTTTTTTTAAGTGTGCAGTTTGATATTTTTTTCTTATTAGTAATGTATATATGGCAATCCCAATCTCCCAGTTCATCCCACCCCCCCACCCCCCGCTTTCCCCCTTGGGGTCCATATGTTTGTTCTCTACATCTGTGTCTCTATTTCTGCCTTGCAAACGGGTTGATCTGTACCATTTTTCTAGATTCCACATATATGTATTAATATACGATATTTGTTTTTCTGTTCCTGACTTACTTCACTGTGTATACAGTCTCTAGGTCCATCCATGTCTCTAAAAATGACCCAATTTTATTCCTTTTTATGGCTGAGTAACATTCCATTGTATATATGTACCACATCTTCATTATCCATTCATCTTAGCTCTTTCACTTTGGTTAAGAAACCCACAAGGTATCCTGAGAAAAATTCTTGGGAAGGCTGGCCCTGAGATGGAAGGAAGCCTGACCAACATTCGCTGGATCTCTGTGCCCTGCTGATTCTGCTGCTTCCCCTCCACCCCATGCCCTTCCCCCCCTCCCTTCCCGGGATGGCTGCATCAACATCCCTTGTCCCTCTCCCCAGGTCTTTCCTTTCCCAATCTACGCTGCACTTGGAAACCTCTCACAGCCCTTACTGCTCTGAGGCGACACAGGGGCCGGTGGGAGTACCGCCCAGATGGGGACCGGCAGGTAGAAGAAGGAAAGGGCTGTATCTCATTCATCTTTTCATCTCTGAAGTGCGTGGTACATGGTAGAAGCTCAACAGAGGGGAATGAATGAATGAATGGGTACGTGTGTGTGCACGAGGGTACCCGTTAGCCAAAGAGTTTTGGTCCTTCCACACTTGGCTCTCTCCCCTCTGTGTCCTCTAGGGTAGCCCCAAGAGGGAAAAGGATTTTCGCTGGTTGCTTCTGTGGGAAGGGGTTCCAAACATCTCCCGACTTTGCACAAATCCCCCGTGTGCATCTCTGCATTGCTTCATTCCACAGCGTTGTTTGGGAGGGGGCTGAAGATTTGGGCTATAAAGCAGAAATGCCCGTCGGTCTTTGGCCTGCCAGGCGTCCTCCCTCTGTGCACCTGTCCTCCTAGTGGTGCCCCCTCAGGTGCTACCTTTATGTTGCTTACCACTCCTATAGAAGCTGCTTCTTTGGAAAAGATCAATTTATTCTCAGTGGGAAGGAGTATCCCTTAGAGAGGGTCTGTGTTATCCCTCCCAGGTGTATCTGCACTGTAATAACAGACACAGCCCAAAGTCATCGGACTGACACTTGACTTGATAGTGTCACTGGTCCCAGAGAGCCCGTTGGGAGGTATACTGGGATGGAGGGAGGTGGGGAGGCTGAGGGTCATCTCAGGACCCCTGGAAGAGTAATACAGGGTCGATCTTCTTTGGGCACTGGCCCTTCTTGTTCTGATGCTTCCTTGGCCACTGTCCACCACTGTCCGCCCCTCACTTACCACCTCATCCTGTGTGTCCTTCAGTTGTGGCCAAATCTGTGTGTCTCTCAATGAAAGTGTAGATTCTTTGAGCACAAGGATTGGGTCTCTCACTTCTTTCTAGTGTGTCTAAGTGCTTACTCCTGGGCTTTGTGGCCAAGCCACAAAACAACACCCCTGGCAGGCTACATCAGAGCCTTTTTCTAGTCTTTTCTGTGTCTCCGGTCAGATTTGTGTGGCAGATTGTGAGTTTCCAAAAATAGCCCCGGTACCGTTTCTGCCCCCACATGCTCTTCGGAATCTTCCTGTTCTCCATCGAGAAGCAGAGTCTAGTTTCCCTGCCCTTTCATCTAGGCAGGACTTTGGGTCTCGATGAAAACATGCAGCCAAGGGATGCTGGGTGACTTCCGACGTTTCCTAAAAAGTGACAGGGTTTCTCTTGTGATGCTCACCCTGGGAACCCAGCTACCACCATGCTGTGAGGACGCCCAAACTGGTCTCCGTAGTGAGGGGTCCGGACTGAAAGGAACTGACCCCCTGTCCCCCCGCCCCCCACCCGCAGCCAGCATGAGCAGCAGGCAAAGTGAGGGTGCAGGTCTTCAGATGATCCCAGCCCCAGCTTTGGAGTCTTCCAGCGGAGGACCCTGCACTGTGGAAGGGAGACGAACCGTCCCCGTGATGCCCTGTCCAAAATCCTCACCCACAGAACCTTTGTGCATAATGAATGGTTGTTTCACACCATTGGGTTTGAGGGCGATTGGCTACACAACCCTAGTAACTGCAACACTGTGCAAGGATGCACAAGCCACTTCTCTTTGAGCCTGGATTTTCTTGTCAACAGGTTCCTTGTACAGAAGTAGAAAAGGGAGGACTGCAGCACTGCCTCTCCCTCTTCCCTCCCCTTACTGACCCTCCCTAACCCCTTCTACTTCCCTCCCAGCTCTACTGAGGTAGAACTGCCATACTAAATGGTACCTAATTAACGTATACAATCTGGCCAGTTTGGACATATGTATACATTTGTGTTACCATCACCAAAATTCCAGTAACAAATATATCCATCACCTCCCAAAGTTTCCTCGTGTCTCTTTTTTTCAGTGTGGTAAGAACACTTAACATGAGATTTACCCTCTTCCGTTTTTGAAAAAAAAATTATTTTTTATTTTTTGGCTGCATTGGGTCTTCTTTGCTGCACGCAGGCTTTCTCTAGTTGTGGCGAGTGGGGGCGGGGTGCTATTCTTCGTTGCTGTGCATGGGATTCTCATGGTGGTGTCTTCTCTGGTTGTGGAGCATGGGCTCTAGGTTGTGGTTCTCAGGCTCTAGAGCACAGGCTGAGTAGTTGCGGCACACGGGCTTAGCTGCTCCGCAGCATGTGAGATCTTCCAGGACTAGGACTCGAACCCGTGTCCCCTGCATTGGCAGGTGGATTCTGAACCACTGCACCACCAGGGAAGTCCCATACCCTCTTACATTTTTAACTACACAATACCTTTTCATTAACAACAAGCACTAGGTAGGCACTATGTACGTACAGCAGATCTCTGGAACTTAGTTCTCTTGTGTAACTGACTTTATACCCATTGAACAACCAGCTTTCCTTATCCATCTCACTTCATCCCCTGTAACCACTATTCCACTGTCTATTTCTATACCTTCAATTATTTTACATGCCTCGCATAAGAGAAATCATGCAGTATTTGTTCTTCTGTGACTGACTTATTTCACTTATTTCTTCCAGGTTGATCTCTGTGATTGCAAATGGTAGAATTTCCTTCTGTTTTAAAGATAATATTCCATTGTATGTTTACACCAGTTTCTTTATGCATTCAACTGATGACGTACATCTGGGTTTTTCCCATACCTTGATTACTGTGAATAATACTGCAGTGAACATGGGCATGCAGATATCTTTTCGAGATCCTAATTGCAATATTTTTGGATATATACTCCAGAGTGGGATCGCTGGATCATATTCAATTTTTAATTTTTTGAGAGATCACAATGGTATTTTCCATAACGGTTACATCATTATGTAAGATTTTTGTTTACATTCTCATAGACAGTGCACAAGGGTTCCATTTTCTCTACAACCTCGCCAACGCTTGCTATCTTTTTTCTTCCTTTCTGTTTGTTTGTTTGTTTTGGCTGTGCCATGTGGCTTGCAGGGTTTTAGTTCCCTGACCAGGGACTGAACCTGGGCCACGGCAGTAAAATCACTGAGTCCTAATCACTGGATAACCAGGGAATTCCCTATCTCTTGTTCTTTTGATGACAGCCATTCTGACAGATGTGAGGTGACAGTGCCTTGCGGTTTTGATTTGTATTTCCTGGATAATGAGTGATGCTGAACATCTTTCTGTATAGCTGCTGGCCGTCAGTGCGTCTTCTTTGGAGAAATGTCTATTCAGGCCCTTTGCCCATTTTTTAATCGGGTCATTTGTGTTTTTTGCTATTGAGTTTTAGGAGTTCCTTATATATTTTGGAAATGAACTTCCTGTCAGTATATAGTTTGTGAGTATTTTCTCCCATTCCATAGACTGCCATTTCATGCTGTGGACTGTTTCCTCTGCCATGCAGAAGTTTTTTTTGCTAAATGTAGTTCCGTGTATTGATTTCGGGGGTTTTTCGGTCCTTCTTGCATCCGCACAACCTCGCTTCCTCAGGTTAGCCTTCTCTGTGCCCCCCACGGCTGCCTCCACGCTAGCTCACCCATCATAAGCTCTTAGAGAACTCTGTGTTTTTTCTTCGCCCAGTTTGCGCTTATATATTTGTCTGTGGTTATTAATGAAACATTAAGCCCCATGAGGGGAAGGCTCTTGTTCATCCTACTCACTGTGATGTCACATCCCTTGGCATGGTACCCGGCACGCAGAAAGTTACTGACGGAACGAACTGGCACTTGCCCAAGGTCATACATCTAGCTTTAGGACCTTGTGTCCAGTGTTCATTTCTCTGCTCTGCCAGTCTGCCTCCACTCCAAACGTTCTGTTGCTTATTTGCAGTGCCCAGACTTCTGACCATCTAGAGATCAAGGCGTGATGTTTACACCCTCTCCTCAAACCGAAAGATTCCATCTTCATCTCAACAGCCACCTTCTTGCCAAAATCAGCCAGGAAAGGTTATGAGAGTGCCTGGATTCCAGCAAGAGTGGAGCGGGTCTGAGAAGAAAAACAGAGAAAAAGGAAATATCCCCAAATGTTGATTTTTTTAAACTTTTTCACCAACTTAACAACACAAGGAAACCAACAGAGACAAGCTTGTAATGAAGTAATCAGCCGACGCTGCTAATATTCCAGTAACATGGAATGATTCTGCACATTTCATGGGGTAGATATGAATAGGGTCATTAAAATATGGCCAAGGGAGGGAGGGAGAGTTTACTTTTTCTGTCTCCTTAGAGTCTGTGTCTGAAAGCTCAGCAGGAATTTAAACAAATAGCATGGAGGAATGGTGAATCTGATCATATTTAAAGAGAACGTCCCTTCCAAACTTCTCTTCCCTTTAGTAAATGCATTGACTTCTGCAAGTTTTGCTTTTTAAAAAACACTGCAGATTCTTTTTCCCCAAATCTGGAGAGCCTATTTGAGAAAAACAAAATTAGCATCAAATTGTTGTGACAGTGCTCTGCATATATATATTTTTCTAGATCAAGAAAAAATTATCCTGTCATATAAATGAATGTAATGAGAATAAAAGGAAGGCAGGTAATAGGGAACATAATGCTCTCTCTTTGATTAAAAAGTGAAAAATAAAGTTAGGGGAGGGTCAATGGCAAGTGGAGAGAGCTACTGAGAAAAAGGGATTCCATCAGTAAAATGGGCTGTGAAGGGAGGGTAGAATTGGGTCTCAGAGTTCCCCTGCATTCTAGGCAAGAAGGGAGAGAGATGCTCTTATCACCCTTAGTTGAAGTAATGGCACAACCTACTGAACTCATGGAGAATGGCAGTTCAGTGCTCTGACCTTGGACCAGTTACATCACTTCTTCAAGCCTCAGTCTTCTCACCTGTAAAATGAGGGGAGAAGAAAACCTACCTCGCAGAGAATGAACTTGAGGACACAGGGTTGGGGGAGGTGAAGGGGAAGCTGGGATGAAGTGAGGGAGTAGCACAGACATAGATACACTACCAAATGTAAAATAGATAGCTAGTGGGAAGTTGCTGTATAACAAAGGGAGATCAATTCGATGGTGGGTGATGCTTCAGAGGGCCAGGACAGGGAGGGTGGGAGGGAGTCGAGGGAGGGAGGGGATATGGGGATATATGTATAAATACAAGTGATTTACTTTGGTGTACCTCAAAAACTGGTACAAGAGTGTAAAGCAATTATATTCCAATAAAGAGCTTAAAAATAATAATAATATAAAAAGAAACATAACGCGACACCTAGCACATAGTAAGTGATCCACAGATGTTAGAAAGAAAAACAAAAAACCTCCCCCAGTGAGGCACTCTTTGGGGCAGACCCTCAGCCATAGAGAGGCTAGTGGCTGGTGATGGGTTGGGGGACACTTCGGCCAGCTGCCCACGCGCTTCTCCAAGCCAGGCAGCTCCATGCTGGGCTGCGGTGCGGCCTGAGGGCCCAGGGCTCGGCACCTAGTTTGCTTAAGCAAGTTCTTTCACACACACACCCATACACACTTTGGCCCGAAAATTCAGTGAGGTTTTTTTTTCTTCCTTCTTCCTCTGTTGTTGTTGGGTTCTGATTACTTCCATCTGGTTGCGGCAGCTCGAGTGGAGTCTCTAAAAACAAAACAAAACAAACAAAAACCCTTCCTACCAAACACACAGGCACCAAACCTAGAAGGCTGCTTCGCTTCTCACCAGCAGGCGCCCAGAGGGCGACTCGTGCGAGCCGCGGCGGGGGGCGCAGGCCGGACCCCGGCACCTGCGCACGCCGCTGCCTGCCAGAGGGTCGGCGCAGAACCAGCCCCCCTAGAGCCAGCTTCCCTTCCCGCCGCCCTCCCGTCCCCCGCTTCCGCCCCGGCGCCCGGAGAAGCGGGCGCACTGGGAACGGCGACCCGGGCATCTCCCGGCGGAGGCGAAGAGGGAGGCGGGGAGGGCGGGGGATTTCAGAGATTGAAAACAGAGCCGTCCCCGCGCCTCGGCTCCGGAGCTCATCTGACTTGAGTTAGCGACCCTCCACCCACCCCGGCGCCTTAAAAAAAGTGTTGGGGACTGGCGCGCTCTTTCGTTCTCGACTCGAACTTTCTTCGTAGGTGTGCTTTCTCTCCCCGGTGTTGGCGGGGAGGGTCCTCGGCCGCCCCTCCCCTCCGGGTCCCCCGGGTGCCCTCGGGGCGGGGGCGCGCGGCGCGGGCCGGGGCGCGGCGCCCGGTGTGCTGCAGCCGTGCGCGCGGGGGCGCTGCGCCGTGCGGGCGCGCGGCGGGCTGGAGCGCGGGAGTGCCGGAGCTCGCCAGCCGAGGCAGCACGGCTCCGCGGACTTTTTTTCAAACTCCCATCAATGAGTCTTCGAGGAGGAGCGGGAGGCGGCGGTGGCGGCGGCGGCGGCGGACTCGGAGGAAGGCGAGGAGGAGCGGGAGGAGCGGGAGGAAGGAGCGCGGGCCGCGCGGCGCGCCGGAGCCTCGGGGAGCTGCCCGCTCGCCGGCGGTAGGGGCTGCCCGGCCCCCACCCACCTCTCGGTCCCCTCCCCTGCCTGGCCCGCCCCGCCCCGGCTGGACTGAGCCCCGGCACACGGCAGCCAGCGGCGGGTCGCCGCTCCAGCCAAGTTGGGATGGGGGCCCGCAGCCACCGCCCGGCGCCCCGGAGGCCACCTGCGTGCTAGAGGCAAACTTTTGTCTCCCTCGGTAAAGTTGCTTTGGCCTTATTTTTCTTGCTTTTCGTCGCGAAGTGCCCCCTACTCCGGCCGAACCCGGGCCGACTGGGATGCTGCGCCGTCTTGGAGGGTCCCTCGTCCGGGTACCCGCGCCGCGGCACGGGGAACCGGGCACAAGGGGCTAACGGGGTGGCCCGGGTCCGGGTTCTGGCCAAGCCGGGCGGGCCCTTACGGGGGGTCCGGGGACTAGGAACTCGTGGCCAGGGGGCGATTTTGCATCCCTCTTCCCACCTGGGGGAAAGAGCCTATCTTCTTGGGGTGCGCAGCCGAGCCGGCCTCCAACCTTTCTCCACCGCGCCCGACCCTGGGGCTGTTTTTTTCGGGAGGTAGGGGTAGCGCCGGAGGCTGGGATGCTGCGAAGCTCCAGAGGTGGGCCGCGGGAGTGTGTCTCCGGGGAATGTGCCGGGGGTGGAGGGGCTGCAGCCAGCCGCTGCGAACTTCTAACAGTACTTCTCCGCGCTGCGCGTCCCGAGCCCTGCCTTTCTTTCTTCCTCGCTCCTTCCTCCCCCTCGGCAGGCCTGTCGCCCCCTCCCCCTCGGTCAGGCTCTCCCCTCCGGCCTCCCTCCTTGCTTCTCTCCTCCTCCTCTCTTGCCCTCCGCCCCGAGATCCGCTTGACTTCCCGGAGGGATCCGCACGTAATCCCTCGCCCGGTCCTCGGGTCCCCCCACCCCGCACTTTCTTCCCCGCCCCCACTCATCGTTCCTCACCCCCCCCCCCACCCCCGGCAATCTCTCAACAAGTATATTTGCTGAGGAATTTGAAAAATCCACTACTGCAACTTGAGCTGTGTGTGATGGATGGGGAGAGGCGCGGAGAGAGTTGGGCGCCAATCCTATTAAGGGTTTAGAAAGGGGAGCGTTTTCCCCGGACGGGGGCGGAGGGGGGGGGGGCTGTTGAGAGGAGAGGAGGAAGGGAGCGCGCGGTTGTATGTGTGTGTGTGTGAGTGTGAGCGCGCCCGCCGCGTCGGGGAGCTGGAAGTCCACCCAACTCGGCGCCTTTTCAGCCCGTCAGCAATTGCTGTCATTTCCTAGGAAACCCGACTTTTACTGCACGAGGAGCTCGGGATGGAGCCCGGGAGCTTCACCCCGGGTGACCGGCCGCAGGGGCGCTCGCGGGCTTCGCGTCTCCCCCAGGGGGCCTCCCCCCACTCCTCTCTCTTTTGTATCATTTTGATGTGGCTTTCAGAGTTGATCCCGGCTGGTAAAGTAGACCTTTCCCTGGAGTCTGGTGCGGGGCCTCGGGGGTCCTTCCTACGCTGCTCTGCCCTTCGGTCAGGGCATCCCGCGCGGTGCTCGGCCTCCGGCGCGGACTTTGCAGCCCGGTGGCCGCGGCCAGGTCGTGGGCCCCCGCCCCGCCGCCCTCGCCGGGCGTTTGAAGGTTTAATCCCGACAGCTCCAGATAAAGGAGCAGTTGTAAAACGCTCATATGCTGTTTGCAGACGAGGCTCAGGGGGATGTTGGAGAATTTGAAAGTAAACGTTTCCCTCGCAAGCGGCATAAAATAGTGTTTAAACAAATATTGTATTGGCGTGCTCAGGGGGCTCGGTGCCAAAAAGGAAAGTAAATAAACGGTGAAATCCAAAATATACAGCCATGGAAAGCCACGGAACAGGCGGGCTTGTCACCAGTCCCCCCGATGAAATCTGTTTGTTCTAGCCACCTCACCTGCAAGCCCCCTCCTCGCCCACTTCCTTACCTTGCCTGGGAGTTTCCTTCCCTCCGTGGCTTCCCTGTGGGGTGGCCTGGGAGCGGCTTTGCTCTTGGCTCTGCCGGGAAAGAAGTCATTGTCTCCATGGGCTGGTCTCCCCAGGGTGGGAGAGGGCACCCTGACTATGCCTGGCTGCTTTGCGTTTTGGTGCCCTTTTGGCTCTCCCAGCTTCTGGTCTGCCCCAGGGCAGTAATTCTAGACTGTAGCATCCAGACCACCACAGACGCATCCCTGCGGGACCTGCCTGGTCCCTTCTTGTGCCTCTTTCTTCCTACTTCTTTCTTGCTTTCGTTTTCCCAGACTTACAGCTTCTCCCCTTACCGCTGAGGGTTACAGGAAATTCTCCCCAGATTTAAGGTCCCTCTCAAACCCAGATGCATGGGAGATGTCACTTGTCGGAGCCTTTCAGAGTTAGTTCTAGTTTGTGATATTTAGGGTGGTTTGTGTTTTCACTCTGCTGGGAGAAATACGCTAATTTTCTGAGGTTAGTTAGTGATTCTAGGGGGATTTAAACTAAGGCAGGAAGTGCTGCAGTGGAGGTGAGGAGCCCACTCGCCCAGGAAATAGCCCTCAGGTGATCCGGCTGTCCCTTGGTTTGGCATCTGAGTGACAGAGGATAGTCAGAGCAGTCTGTTTTCAAAGTCAGTGGGTGAGGATGCTGACGGGAGGGAGAAAAACACTCCCAAACTAGGGCTGGGCTCACCAGGAACAAGGGGTGGTTTTTATCCTCCATGGGGATTGTTTGGAGGGGAATTTACACAAAGTTCAGACTCCTTCAACAGAGCTTCCCGGGCTGCTTCCAAACTCACTCTGACCCCGCCCGTGGCCTTGGAGGGGACTCTTGGTTTGGCCCAGCTGAAGGGTGTGTGGGGTTAGAGAGGAGCTTCTGGCCAGGCGGCCTTAGGAAGGAGGGCCCATTCGCATCCTCAGGGATGCTCCAGCCTACTTGTGGGGAGAGCCCTGAACAGAGAAAATCCTTTGAGTTGCCTGGTTGGAAGAGGGGGCTGCAGGGCCGCTGGTCAGCAACTCCTCACCCAGCTGCGGGGGTCTTGGGGGCTGTGTACTGTAGCTGGCTTGTTTGCACTGCAGACTGAAAGATACACAAATACTTCATGCTTTGTGTACTCCCACAAGTGCCCTGTACACAGTGCAGCCCCTAGGGCTGGATTAGACAACCCGGGGATTCAGCAGGCAGGCCAACAAAATTGAATATTTGCCTAATAAACACCCTTCTTCCAGCAGGGCCTCTCTTCACCAACCCGGGAAGGGCGGGAGGACCTTCACCCCACAGAAGCCAGCAATTCCCTCTAACTGGGACCAGGAGGTTGCCATGTGCATTTTGAAAGGCTGTATGACCCCTACACACCCGGCTGGCTTGTTAAAGCACAAAACCTGAGCCTCACATCCTTGTGGACTCAAGGGGTAGGGCGGCCTGCCTTTTCCTGGGGAAAGTGTGTGTTCAGCTGGGTTTCCTTTCATCTGAATGACGCGCGCTCCTGCTGGTGATGCTGGCTCTGGGGAGGTGGAGCCACCTGCCCTGCTTCTTTAGGATGGGGAGCGGTTCTACCTGAGCCAGGGCCTGTTTCCCGGTGCACAGGGACAGCCAGGCCAGGCCAGGTGGACCTGGCTGTGGACGGACGGCTGCAGCTGTACTCGCTGGGCCCTTTGAAAAGAAACCCTGGGGAAGCAGCTCCCCACTTTCTTCTTTTCAGTAAGTGTCAAAGGCTCGCACACACAAAACACGTGAAGAATGCCAAAGAGAGAAACTGTATTCTCAGAGTCCAGAAAATTCAGAGAGGCCACATAGGTGATTGTACCAGCCACCAGAATAGGCAGCAATTTCAGTGATCAAGGCTCACTGGCTTCTAAGGAAGGCGGGAAGGGAGGCTGCTCTGTAATTGTAGCCTCAGGCTTGTTTAAAAGGCGATATGGGAAGGGGTCCTGGGAGGACTTTGTCATTTGGCAAGTGTCTTTTGGTAAAGAGCAACAACTTCATGGGTTTTAAATAAATACTTGCCACCAAATTCAATACAATTTATTCCAAAATCAATTTGAGTGTTTGCTGTGGACTTTAAAGGATTTTTTAAAAAAATCATCGATCATTGTTTTTAGATTTTGAGGGTGACCAAAACATCCTTAACCTACAAAACTATGTTTAAACCCCTGTGAAAATGCACCAGTGATACCAGCAGACTTTCTGCATGTTTAGTATCTTATTTTCCTCAATTCCTTCATCAACAAAAGCATCCGCAATACAGTCATTTGTGTTCTGATTCTGGCTGCTTAAAAAACATACTCATGGGGGAAAATAACTCACTTAAGATGTGACCAAAGAGTTCATATTAAACTGTTTTTTGAGATTTTTGGTTTAAATGGAATAAGTTAATGTGGTTTTGTGTGTGTGCATGTGTGTTGTTAAAAAAAACACACACAACAAAACAAACAGGTTGCTGGGAAGTGTGTTTTAACTGTGAGTGCTGGGTTTCAGGCATTAGCATAAGAAAAAAGTTTTAGTGCATTTCCTATTGTCTTGAATGAAGAGTTTCAGCAAAGGGAAGGAAAGCTGCAAAAGGGTGATGGTCCCTTGAGATTCTTCAGCAGCCCCCTGCTCGTCATCTGCCCCTGAAATCTGTGATCGGATATCACTTTTATCTCATTTTTCCATTCTCCAGCCTTTTTCACACGTTCACTTTTTGTCAAGGGTTATTGATTATGTTTTCTTCTCTGCAAATCTGTGGAAAATTTAATGAACCAAACACAGTAGTGAAATAAGGGGGGCTTTTTATTCATTAGCAAGGGATTGATTCCCCCCTTGGGCCGAGGGCCCCTGGCTTCCAGCGCGTGAGGGGGTGGGGGGAGCAGGCGGGTGGCCCTGCCTGGGGCTGAGGCGGGGCCTCCCCGGCCTGCGGCCCCCCACTGACCAGCACCGGCTCCGCCCGGGACTCCCGGCCCCACTGAACGTTAAAAGCCCCTTCCTGATGGCTTTTCCGGGCCAGCCTAGCCTCCCCCGCTGCAGACCCCCGCCTCGGCCTCCGGGATCCGGGGGCCTCCGGGATCCGGCGGCCTCCGGGATCGGGGCTCCCTGGGCTTGGGGGCGGGTGGAGGTGGGGGATACTTGCATTCCCCACCCTGACAAACCTCTCCAGAGCCTGGGCCTTCCCGGGGACACAGTTAAGTATGGCCCTTCCTCCAGCCCGGGCTCTCAGACCTGTAATTAAAGCAAAGCCCCTGGTGTGATTACGCTTTGCTGACTCGGCTGGGTTTGGAGTCGCTTCCCTCCACGGAACAGGGTGAACTTTAGCTCTTTGCAGAAGCTTCCTGGGCAGCCCGGGGTCCGATTCGATTGCTCATCTGTCTGTCTGTCTCGCTTACGCCCCCATCTCCCTGCTTCTCTGCCCGCTTTGTCTCCTCCCCTTCTATCTTTCTTTCCTCCTTTCTTCTGTCTCGCCCCCTCTCTGTCCCTCCCCTCCCCGCCCTGTGTCTTCCTTCCCTCCTCCCTCCTGTGTTTCTTTCTTTTCCTCCCTCTCCTCCCCGCCCATCTCCTCTTTCCTTTGGCATCTTTTTATTTCGCTTCCCCTTCTCCCTCTCCTTCCTCTCCCCACCCCCCTCCATTTTCTGCCCCGCGGAGGGCTGGCCGGGAGGCCTTGGGGAGGCGGCGTGCCCAGGCCATGGGGACCGTGCCCGCGCCCAGGGACCCCTCCGCGCCCCGAGCGCCGGCGCGCCGCGTCCCTCCCACCTGCCCGCCCGCCGGGTTTGCGGCGCCCGAACAATGGCCACATTGTCCCGGCCGCGCACCGGCCGCCTCTGGCGAGTGGCGGCTCGGGAAGAAAGTCAGCGGCCCAGATCCAGATCGGCCGTCTTTGTCGCCGGGTGCGAGACCCGAGCGCGCGGGGGAGCCTGCACCCACCTAGGGAAGCCGCTTCTCCAAAGGGTGCCCTCCCTGCCCACGGCCGCTGGTCCTCCCTCATTCTTCCCAGTGGCTGTCCTCCCCTTTCTCCGAGAAGGGGATTCTTTCGACTTTTGGTGACAATTTGCAGAGTGAATTGAGAGCATTTCACTATAACCCGGAGAAGAAGGGCCACGTTACCAAACTTTCGGCAGCATCAAAAACTTTTTTCGTAAGGCATCTGCGCAAGTGACTATAGCCAGGAAGGCCTCCTTTTGCCTTGACCCCTCTACCTTCCCCTACCAAGGCCGGAAAGGAATGGTGGTCTCTCATACTATTCCCCCCCCTCAACCCATTCGTCTTGACCTGTAGGAATTCAAGACCTCTTAGCGCTCAGAAAAAGAAGGATCTTTGAGTGCTTAGGATGTTAAAAGAGCATCGGTCCCGGGTCCAAGCAGACGCTTAGCAATGCTCCTTTGTGTGGTGGACAATGCAATAAGTCAGCCCGACTTTTGAGCCACATTTCTAAGGAACTGTAAGGGCCGCTCAAGTACACTTGTGCTAAGTTGAATTGATTGAAATTTAATGGCGGTTAGTGGCGATGAATGGTAATGATTTCCCAGCGTATCTTTGGCATACTTGACATTAATAACCGGAGTGTGTGTGTGTACCCGCACTGGGAGCCTGCCACACACGTGAGGCAGTAGCATTATTCATTTTCCGAGATGCCAGTCCTTTGCCTCCTTCCTCTCCTCAAATCCTTTTCCTTCTCACCATAATTCAGCTGTTCAGATGATTTTTTAAAAACACAGCAAAGGAAAAGAAGGAAAGAGAAAAATCTTTCTCTGTTGAGTCCGACATCGTGTCAACATAATTTTGAGCTCATGATTTTTTTTTCAGTTCCTACATAAATCAGCTTCTAATATACCGAATGTGATGAATTTGTTTTAGCTGCCATCATGAATTAATGTTATGCAAATAGAAGCTTTGCAGGTGAAATGATTTACTTAATAATTTCAACTTTTAATATTTAAACTCATTCATTATGTTTGGAGTTAAAAAAAAGTCCATATTTTTCAATCTGCAATGGGGAGATTAATATGCAAGTATTTGCGGTGTAAGCAGGCCTTGAAGGCCAGAAAATAGCTCTTAACGTGTTGATTCTTTGTAGGAGAGTCTAGTTCACCAAGCAGTGGCTTAAGAAGCAGGGCATAGAAGTCTTAACAAGTGCCATCTGAGGGAAGGACACAAACGCATTGAAATAAATCCAAAGTGACCATCAGGGTAATAGATCCCCTGGGACTGAACATGCTCTGCTCTGGGAACTAAGAAGGGCTTCGCTTTTGAACTGGTCTTGAAGAATAAGCCTGACTGAGCCGGGTGGTGTAGGGTAAAGGGGCCATGATGCCCCCTGCACCCATCTTTGTCATTTGCTGGTTGAGACCACTTTAAGAGCAAGTCATTAATACCTGCCCACGAAGGTAGCAGTGATATAAAAAGTTGGGCAGAAGACCACCCCCCCCCCCAAAAAAAAATGCCAGGAAGACTTTCTTATGTGTATCATCTTTTCAGGATGCTTTCTTCTGGAAAAAGTTGAAGAAGAGAGTAAAAGTGATGGATTAGTGCCTTATGATGAGTAATGAGCCCAAACACTTGGGGTTACCGTCAGGGAGAGTGAGACACGTCACTCAAGAGCCAGGTGACCCTGTGCAAGTTGCTTGGCCTCTCTGTGGGTGGGGGTGGTGGTGGTGTGTGTGGCAGATGTGATCTCTCAGATCCCCCGGCTTCAGCATCCTGGGAGCCAACATACCCCACCTCTCGCAGCTGTCTTTTAAGACTCAGACGGCAGGCAGGGTAGGGGACCAGGGTCTGGACAAAGTGTGGGGTCCTGGTCTTTGCCTCTACTTTTGGGCAGAGTGAAGTGAGCCTCCTCTCAAAGAATCTGTCCCCTCCCCCGCCTCCTCCTGCCCATCACTCTGCCTAGTCAGCTGTACTGCCTGGAGCATCTCCGGGATGTGGTCACAGGGTGAGCGGGGATGGAGTGGACTTGGGGACATTGGTGGGGGTGGGGGAAGCTCTCAGTCTGTGATGGCTTTTTCGGATTTTCCTAAAATATGTCTCAGATCTCTGAAGATGTGTCTCGTTTTTGCTTGACATCTTCAAAAATTGAGGTCATTGCGATTGGATGATGGGTTGAAGGGACATCACTCAGCCATTTCTGCAGACGGCAGTGGGTTGTGCAGGGGTGATACATTGTGCGTCCAGGCAGTGACAGCGTATTTAGGGCCGGCCCTTGCCATCTGCAGAGATCAAGGTGAGGGGCCGTCTGGTGCTCACTGGATGAGGGTGCCTTGTTTCTGTAGGGAAAGAAGGAATCTGACTCAGCAGTCACTTGGCCAGGAGTTGTCAGGTGTGCAGATGGTAGGATGGAGCAGGACGGCAGAGTTTGAATGTAATTCAGGTGTCTTCATCTTTAGAAGATGTAACACAAGTAATGTCGGTATGTTACTTACACGCATGATGCAGCAGTAGTATGTTAGGCTAATCTTCTGGTTAAGAGTGAATGTGGCCTGTGTAATATGTCATACATACATATCTATATCTGTATCTATCTATCTATCTATCTATCTATCTATCTATCTATCTATCATCTATCTATCTACCTACCTATCTATCTATCTATCTACCTATCTATCTATCTATCCGGAAGTCTTAACTACCAGTTCCTTTTATGAGTTAGACTTTTTTCTTCTAAGATGCATTTAAACGAAAAAGAGAAATAGCATAAGAGAACGAAGTTAGAACTGGAAATAAGTTATAGAGGCAAATCTGAAAAGAAGATCTCGGACAGGCTTCCTGCCAGGGATTCAGGTGGAAAGCTGGTTAAATATGCAGATTCTCAGGCCCCCAGGAAGAACCTACTAAATGCAAATTCCTGCCCAGGGGACCCTGAGATCCACATTTTATCAAGGCTTTTTAGGGCAGGGTGATGGGGATTTAGTGATTTCTTCCTGTGACGTTCCTCACTTCCTCTGTGATTTTTGCATTAACAAAGGGAGAGCATCTGCTTCTGTAAGTCTGGATGGGTAACCCAGGATTTAGACTTTCAAGCTATTTGCCGGACTGGAGATTGGGGCAAAAAAACTAGCTGAGAATCGAGCTGCTTCTGCTTTAGAACATCACAGAGAAGTGGGCTCTCTTTCTGAGCCTGTCAGGTGGCTCCGGCAGTTCCCACTAGGAGCCCTGTGGGAAGTGGGATGAGGGCTGGTGGCCTTTCCATCTCCCCTGAATCTCTGGTGTCCAACACCCGGGTCTGCATCACTGAGATCCGGCTCTCAGTCCTGCAACCCTCAGGCCCCCAGGCCCAGCCCACCTGTTTTACCAAGAATGGCTGAGGCCCCCGCTCTAGGGTGGTGCTCCTTCATTGACACCCCTCTTCCCATCCTCCAGGGCCCTCCCCTGAGCGGGTGGTCAGTGGTGGGCAGGAGAGATGGAGGTGGCATCAGGCTGAGGACCCGTTTGGAATCTTGCTTGGAAATTAGTTTACTGGGCTCAAGGGTCCTGACCGACAGCCTCATAGCAGCACCCCCACCCCTCCCCAGTGGTGTGAGTCCTGTCTTTGCTTGCGGTGATGTCAGCTGTGAGAAGCCAGGCCGTCAGACCAGCTCTCAGCCCTGGGCACCTACTAGCCTGCTTCCCGGAGCACTGTACATCCACCTCCAGCTGCCCGGCCACCTGCTCAGCCAGGCCGACAGTACAGCACATGGGACAGGTCTGAGTCCCACCCCCTCCCCTACCCAGCCCAGCGCACCCTGTGGGTACCTCCTGTTTCTCCAGGAGCCCAGGCCCACCCAGGCCCTCTTTCTTCTGCATCTGTTTCCTTGGGTTTCATTTCATATAGGTTTGAACATCCTTTTCTTTGCTTGGCTCAGGTCTCTATTCAGGATCTGGACTTTGGTTTAGCACTTGGGGATTCAAGCAGAGCCTTCCCTTCTGATGTAAAAATATGAACAACAAAAACATACTTCCCCCACAAGATTTTAAAACTAATTTTAATAGAGAAGTTGTAAAATAGGAAACAGCACAGAGAGGAAAATTTTGTTAAATTTCTTTCCAGTCTCCTTCTGTTTTATTTCTATGGAATAATATTTTTGGCTCTATATTTTCTTACAAAATTGAAGCTACATTTTGGCTTAATTGTAACAGTTGGTTCACTATAACATTGTATCGTGTACATTCCACATTATTAATGCATACCTTTTATTTGTGTGATTTTTATTGGCTGTCTAATGTTCCTTTATCTCCTCAAGCATGTTTTATTTTACTCTCCTTATTACATTGTTGGGCATTTGGTTTTTTTCCTAGTTTTTGTTTTTGTAGATAACACTGGAATATACATCTTTGCATGTAAATATTTACCTGAGATTCTGATCATTTCCCTAGAATAGATTCTTTAAAAAAAAATTTATTCGTTTTAGCTGTGCTGGGTCTTAGTGGGGCATGCAGGCTCTTTAGTTGTGGCATGCAGGCTCTTAGTTGTGGCATGTGGACTCAATTTCAGCATGAGGGTTTCCCAATCAGGGATCGAACCCGGGCCTCCTGAGTTGGAAGTGCAGAGCCTTACGCACTGGACCACCAGGGAAGTCCCTAGAATAGATTCTTAAAAGTGGAATAACTTGGTGGAAGTATTTGGACAGCTGTTCTTGAGGCCCTCAGTAGGACTTAGTGGATTTCCAGTAGTATTTTTCTAGCTTTTTAGGATAGATGTAGATGTTAACTTGAAGTTTTCAGAACAGCTATGTACAAATCAGTGTAGAGCAATTGATCAACTGCCTTCTGCTTGCCCAGTGACTTGCAGAATATGGGCTCATTTTGCAGATGGGTGACCTGAGTCTCAGAGACATTGGATAATCTGCACGTTTACCTGGACAGTGGGAGGCAGGGCCCTGAACAGAGGCTGATGCCCGAACCAGGACCCTCTCCCGGAGTTGGCTTCTGGGTGCTGCCCTGGTCCACCCCATGCAAAGGCTACAGCACTGATTCTCAACCAGGGCTGTGTGTTCCCCAGGGGATGTTTGTCACTGTCTGGAGACATTTTTGGTTGTCATAACTGGGGGTGGTGGGGGAGAGGTGAGGCGTTGCTCCTGGCATCTAGTGGGTCGAGGCCAGGGATGCTGCTTTAGTGGCCTGCAATGCACAGGGCAGCCCCCGCAATAAAGGATGATTCACCCAAATGTACCGATGCTGCAGTTGAGCGACCCTGGGTGGAGGTCACCAGCAAGGCCTGCTATAGGGTTTCCCTCCCGGCTGATACAGCAGGACTCTGCCACCAGGGCTTTGGAGCAGGCAGCAGTGCTTTTTCACACCTCACTCTCTCACCAGGCTGAAAATCTTCAGCCTTCTTTTCTGTGCCCTGAATGTGAAACAGTGTGGCAGTTGCCATCAAGAGGAATTCCTTGTGCAATCCATCAGTCAATCAGCTAGCACTTACTGGAGCATCTGTTATGGGCCTGGCATGCATTAAGCTCGCTGCCATTGGCTCACACCTTGCTAACTTGGTTAGGAGCTGGTGGCCATTAAAATCCCAGCAGATTTCTCCAGTGTGCATCTTCCTCCTGAATCTTCCATGCCTCGCAGGGAGGCTACTTTAGGAAAGCCAGGAATTGGCTGGTGTGATCTCAAAAGGCAGTTATTTAGGAATGTTGGCCAGGAACAGATATCACCGCTGTCATCTGAGAGAACTGGCTGCTTTCCTGGCTTCAGGCTAAGTTTCCCACTTTATGAATTTTGTACCGGGCTCTCTCTGCCTAGTTAGGGATTATAGAATCCTGGGTTCGAATAGTGAAAAGCTCAGGGGTGGGGGCTTTGGCAGTGGCTCATTTATTTAACCAAACAATTGTGCCTGAGTAAGTCAGGGAAGGTTTCCTCCAGGAGGGGACCCGAACTGGGTCTTCAGGATGAGGGCGTTATCCATCAAGTAGAAGGAAGGGCCGTCCAGGAAGGGGAACTTGGGCAAATGGTGGGCAGAGTATAGCATTTCTCCATCCTCCAGGGGGTCAGCGTTTACTCGGAGAGGATTCAGCAGGATGCAGAGGGGGCCCTTTATGAGAGCCTGGGATGCTTTGAGGGGGTGGCTTCGTGATCCAACGATGGCTCCACCAACATACTGTCACCTGTGGTTTATCTCCATTCAGGGCCTGAGTTGTAAACGTGCCGGAGACTCAGGTTCTTTCTGGGACTGGACCATTTGGGATCTGATGTGCAAAAAAGTGATTATCACCTTTGCCTTTTCATTTTCCGTCTTTTGGGTTTGGGCCAACTTCATTTCTCAAGTTGCTTTTTGTTTTTTTTCTGCCAGTTAGTCCAGGCACAACTGTGGAAAAGAGGAAATTCCCAGCAAATATGCACATACCTCTTTTCATCCCGCCAACCCTTGCCCATCTGTAGGCAAGGAATATGGTGTCTGCCCCCGCCTCCACCTATTCCTGACTTGCTACCTGAAGATAATTCCTGCCCAGGGTCTGTTGGAGGGGATGATGCATGGAAAAGGGATGAGAAGATGAACCTGGTTCTCAAAACACTCTCGACTGTGATCCTCAGGAACACTTTCAGTGATTTAACGGTAGTAGTTGTCATGCACCCCACCATCCATTCATCTGTCCACCCATCCCTCTCTCCATCCATCCATCCACCCATCCATTCATCCACCCATTATTTATCATCCACTCACCCATCCATCTTCCACCCATCCATAGGTTGATCCATCATCACCCACCCATCTATTAGCCATCATCTACCCATCTTTCATCATCCATCCACCGATCCATCCATTATCCATCATCCACTCGTCTGTCCATCCGTCCATCCATCCATCCATCCATTATCCATCATCCATCCATCCATTTATCATACATCTGTTCATTCCCTGATCCATCCATCTTCTATCCATCCATTATTCATCCATCCATCTATCCATCCAGCCATCATCTTCTACCATCCATCCATCCATCCATTATCCATCATCCATCCATTCACCCATTACCCATCCATCCATTCATTTCATTTCATACATCTGTTAATCCATTCATTCATCCATTGATCCATCCATCTTCTACCTATCCATCATGCATCCATCTTCTATCCATTCATCCATCCTCTATCCATTCATTCATCCACCCATCCATTGACTACAGGAATTTTAAAGACCTTTGCTGTTGGTCCTTGGCGTACCCCTTCTCTGCTATCCATGAAGCCAGTAACTCAAAGGTCACCTCCTCCATAGAATCATTCCTGTCTCAGACCTAGGCTTCCACTCGTCCCTGGGATTTCCCTTACTTATAACACTCATTAATATGGTCTTGCCATTTTCTTTTTATTTGTGCTTGGTAATTGCTTGTTGATCAATGGATTCTAGGAAGTTTTTCAGTGGGAGAAAATGGCATTTGTCCAGTTTCCTTTGACAACTCTCTGAAGAAATATGAGCTAACCAAGCAGCCTGCAGATTGGCTTCCTTGATTTGAGAGAGCAAGAGCACTTGTTTATAAAATGACTAGTTTGTGATATGGCAGAATTGTCTTTTATATAATCCAAACATGTGTTATAGTTCATTTGGGCCCCACATGTAAGCTCTCTGTACAGTGTTTTTACAACCACTTTGAGGGGTTTTTATGGGGGAGGCAGGATGTTTTAGGGGATAAAGCATTGGAAATGTGGTGAGGTAACTAGGGTGCTAGTTTGGCTTTGCCTGAAAGTTAATATGAGACCATTGTCCCTCTCTGAGCCTCTCCTAGTTTATTCCTTGTCCATCAAATGAGACAGTTGGAATAGATCATTTCAAGCAACCTTTAAGCCATGACGTTCAGGGCCTGGGATCACAGTTTTTCTATTTTAGCGATTAGAGAGGGTTGCATTTGGGGGTTTCAGACTCATGGATGGTCACATCACTGATTTGCTTGAATAAGGAAGCAGCCCTTGGCCTTGGCATTCCCATGGGAGGTGCGTCGTCTCTAAACACCATGGTGATCTCAGGTGGCAGGGCCTTAGAGACTATGCACCGTCACCATAGGTCGTGTTGGATAGCAGCCCCACGCAGTAGGAATCATCACGTGCATTTTACAGATGCTCTGGAGGTTGTCTGGTTTTACTGGACTTGCCCGAGGTCCCAAAGCTACAACAGTCAGGGTCCGTTTCCCATCCATAGGGGGGCTCAGCCGTATCCTTAGAAGGGAGGGCAGGGCACAGCCTTTGTCTCCACAGAGACCCCTCTGTCTGGGAGGCCCGTCCCTGGCAGCCCTGATAATGGGAATATATGTATGGTCCTGTCATCAGTCTCAACCTGCCTCCTGCATCTCCTGAACCAAGAGTCAGCCCCTTCTGTGGAGCTCGGCTCTCTGAGGGGGGACAGTGAGCATCTTCCCTGGGCTAGTTTTTCCCCAGAAACACCCCCTTTCGGGGGCAAGTCTGGGCCCTCCACGTTCCACACGACCCAGCTTGGCATCTGTTTGGTGCCCTGGCCAGCACTCCAGAAGGGGACCGTCCAGGTGGGAGCTCGCTGCTTCAGCTGTGTCGCGGCCATTGGGAGGGAACGGATGCATCAGCCCCTTAGTTTGGAAGGTTCAGTGGAGCAGGGGCTTCGGATCGGGCACTGGAGACAGACTGCACATCTCAGTTCTGTGCCTCCGTTTTTTCATCGGTAAAGTGAGCATATCTGTGGACCCATCTCCTGGGGGTATAATGAGGAAAAAAGAGTTTATATCTATCAAATTGCTGGTACATAGCATGAAAGCTTTTTTTTTTTAATTGAAGTATAGTTGCTTTACAATATTGTGTTAGTTTCAGGTATACAGCAAAGTGATTCAGTTATACATATACATACAACTTTTTTCAGATTCTTTTCCATTATAGGTTATTACAAAATATTGAATATAGTTCCCTGTGCTGTACAAGTAGGTCCTTGTTGTTTATTTTATATACAGTAGTATGTATACATTAATCCCAAATTCCTAATTTATCCCTCCCTGCACTTTCCCCTTTGATAACCATAAGTTTGTTTTCTATGTCTGTGAGTCTACTTCTGTTTTGTAAAGAAGTCCATTTGTATCGTTTTTTTTAGATTCCACATATAAATGATATCATATGGTATTTGTCTTTGTCTGGCTTATGTCATTAGTATGATCATCTCTAGGTCATCTATGTTGCTGAAAATGGCATTCTTTCATTCTTTTTTATGGCTGAGTAATATTCCATTGTATATATGTACCACATCTTCTTTATCCATTCACCTGTCATTGGACATTTAGGTTGCTTCTAGGTCTTGGCTGTGAAATCTTGATTACTCTTAAGAAAGCAGCCCAAGTGGGCACCATATTTTTGATAGCTACATCCTACTACCAACTCATTAGGCTCCAGTCAACCCCAATCCCAATTCTCATTTGCACCTGCTGCTAGTTTAAACCAGAGTCCCCAGCACAGTTTCTGCTAAAGGACACCTTGGCAGAGCCTGTGCTTGCCAGTACCTGGACACTTTTGTGCCCTTGTTTCTGGCTGGGAAGGGGATCAGTTCATTAACAGGGGGGAGTTTCTGAGAGGTGCCTGGTCGTGTCCTGTCTGAGACCAGTGAGGCACCTCCTGGACCTTACCTTCAGGCTGCCTTACGGTGATGACACAGCCCCACACCCATCCTGCCATGCTCCAGAGAGCTCTTTCCAAAGGGGGGCTCTTGGCCAGATGCCTTCACAAGGCAGGACGGTGGCCGTGCTCTTCAGCTGATAGACCTGCTCAAGGTGCAGGTAGTTGCTGATCAGAGAACAGATATGTGGCTTCATGAGGCCACTGACCACGTGGCTCCCATAGGGCAGCCCCTTGTGGGCCACTCGAGGGTACTCTGTGGCCACTCGACAGGACAGCTGGGGTGAGGTTCCCTAGCCTAAAATTATCTTCTCCCCATTTCACCCCGACTCAGGGGTCTTGATGGCCCCAGTATTAAAACAAGAGATTTGTTTATTAAAATTTTTGCTTTGCTTTTTGGTGTACTTAATTCTAGTCTTCATTTTTTTCTGTTCCTGTCCTTACCCGCCCCCCCCACCCCCGCCGTATTTTACAGATTCAAGATTGTGTGGTTTATAGTCTTGCATCCTGTAATTTTTACTTAATACCATTTGTAAGCATTTGTTGTAGGTTCTGTCAGAGTGGCTGTGGTTGAGGCCCCTCTTTTGGACACAGTTATATTTTTTGCTATCATAGTAAGTAACTTTTCTAAACACCTTTGTATATAAATGCTCTAAGTTTCTTAGTCTACTTAATTTTCATTTTTTATTTTAGAATTTTATGTATTAATTTATTGGTTGTGGTGCATGGCATGTGGGATCTTAGTTCCCCAACTAGGGGTTGAACCTGTGCCCCCTGCAGTGGAAGCATGGAGTCCTAACTGCTGGACCAGCAGGGAAGTCCCCTAACTTTCTTATTTATTTATTTTCCCCTTAACTTTCTTTAAACAAACAAACAAACAAACAAAACTAGATCATTAAGCTAATTGTAAAGAAAGATTTAAAAAGAAGAAAGTCGAAGCCACTGAAACCTCGTGTTTCTGTTCTGCACGTTCTCTGTGGGGACCTCCAGCACCTTGGTGGCTGTTCTTCCAGACTTTTCTGCTTATGTTCACTAATATTTTCTACAGTCAGGGAATCACATCACACATGTTGTTTTAGAATCTAGTTTTTCACTCACCACCACATATGTGTGTATGTTTTCCCACAGATGTAAATCTTTGACTGTAACAATAGCATTCTTTGCATAAATGTCTAGAGGTAGAATTTCCCGATCAGAGGTGAGGTCAGATTTAAATTCTTTTCTCATGTTTTTAGGTAAGTAGTTAAAAAATGTAACTCCCTGGGGTGGGTTTTTTTCTGTTTTTTTTTTTTTTTTTTTTTTTTTCTGATACTAATAAAAATACAGTACATATTTGTTATTCTGATTCAAACCTATACCAGTAAAAAATATATCAGTTTTTTTTCTGATACAAACCTAATACAAATAAAAAAGCTTAAACATTCAGAAACTTATAATGTGGAGAAAGAAGGTACCCCCAAATCCTTTTCCCTAGAGATAACCAACAATAACAGGTATACATGTGTTTACAGTGTTTCTCAATTGACATAGACCAGTATCTCATTGCCATTATCATCTATTCTTATGCAAATAGGGTCATACCACTCGTAGTGTTTAGCCACTTGCTTTCTTTGTGCTTACTTAACGATAAGCCTTGGTGTTCTTTCCACATCTGTCCATAATACATCAACCTTACTCATTTTATTTTTCACTGACCTTTAATTTTTATTTACACTTACCCATTTATTGAATCGTCATGTATTCACGTGGTTAATCATCTCAAAAGGCCTAAAGGGTTATCTGTACACATATATAAAGTCTTTCTAGCTCTGCTGTAGCCCTGCTGCCTACATAGTTCTCCCAGGGCCAGTGATCCTGGCTTTTGTATCCTTCCAGAAATAAGTTTTATGCAAGTTGCATGCAAATGACTAGATAGTCTTTTCCCCTCTTTTTATACCCAAATGGAAGCATAGGATACAACCTGTATTGTAACCTGCCCTTTTCACTCACCAGTCCACGTGAGCACGTAAAGAGCTTCCTCATTCCTTAGGTTAAGGCCGTGTACCATTGTACTTTGTTTTTAATCTAGTTCCTAATGACGGACAGTTGCCACTGTAAACAGTGTTCCATTGAATAACCTTATAACACGTCATTTCACATACATGAGTATATCTTTGTAGATGACTTCCCAGAAAGGAAATTTCTGGGCATAGAGGTGGGAGTTTTTGTAACTCGGATAGATATTGCCAACTCACTTTCCATGGACGTTTACACTCCTACCAGCAACCCATAAGAGTGCCTGTTTCCTCATATCCATGCCAACAGGATGTTATAATCAAATGTTTTGATCTTTGCCAGGCTGATAGCCGGAAGTAAAACTACATCTCAGTGCTGAGTTTTTTTTAATGTAAAATTTGATAAATTTTGACTTATGTCTGCAAACCACAATCATGATAGTGGCCACATCCATCATCACCAGAAGGTTCCTCCTGCCCCTTTGTAATCTGTCCCTCCTACCCACTCGCCTTCCCGTCAACCGCTGATCTGAGTTCAGTCACTCTAGACCCGTTTGCCTTTTCTAGAGTTAAATGGAACCCGGGTTGTGATTTTTTTTTTTACCCGGTCTGGCTCTTTCACTCAGCACAGTTACTTTGGGATTCATCCATGTTGCACACAGCAACAGTCCATCCTTTTCACTCCTGTGTAGTATTCCATCGTACACACTAATTTGTTTATCCAGATGCCTGTTGATGGACATTTGGGTTGTTTCCAGTTTTTGGCTATCACACGTAAGGCCGCCACCAACATTTTGTACAAGTCACTGTACTGGCATACGAGTTCTTTTCTCTTGGGTACATCCTGAAGGGTGGGACTTCTGGCTTAGAGGATAGGTGTGTCTAGGTCATGAGGTTGGTATGACTGACTTTTTAAGAAATAGCAAAACTGTTTAACAGAGAGGATTGTACTATTTTATCGTCCCACTAGCCGCATATGAGAATTCCAGTTCTACCACATCCTTGCCAACGCTTGGAATGGTCAATCTTTTGAATTTTAGCTATTTTTAAAAAATAACAAATTGTTTATTTTCACTCACATATAGTTAGGCCTCTTTCTTTTAACCATACTATTCGCCCATTTAAAGTGTACAGTTCAGTGGGTTTTTGTATGTTACTTAATTTTTTTTAATTGTAGTAAAATATATATAATATAAAATTTGCTATTTTAGCCATTTTAAGGATACAATCCAGTGGCATTCATTAAATTCACAATGTTGTGCAACCATCACCACTATTTTCTTTCATCACCCCAAGCAGAAACTATACCCATGAAGCAGTAACTGTCCGTTCTCCCTCCCCTCCAACCCCTGTAGCTTCTACTTTCTTTGTTTTTTTCAATTGAACTATAGTTGATGTACAATATTATACAAGTTACAGGCGTACAACATAGTGATTCACAATTTTTAAAAGTTATACTCCATTTATAGTTGTTATAAAATGTTGGCTATAATTCTCCGTGTTGTATGATAGATCCTTGTAGCTTATTCTATACCTAATAGTGTGTACCTTTTAATCCCCACCCCATTCTACTTTCTGTCTCTGTGAATTGCCTATTCTCGATATAAGCAGATACTTTATATAAGCAGCATCATACAATATTTGTCCTTTTGTGTCTGGCTTATTCCACGTAACATAACGTTTTAAAGGTTCATCCACATTGCAGCATGTGACAGAACTTCATTCCTTCTTAAGGCTGAATAGTATTCCATTGTTTTGTTTATCCATTCATCTGTTAATGGACACTCGGGTTGTTTCCAACTTTTGGCTATTTTGAACATACTGCTGTGAATATTGGCGTATAAAAGAATTTTTGCTATTTTAATAGGTGTGTAGTGGTGCCTCATTGCAGTTTTAATTTATGTTTTCCTAAGGAGTGGTGGTGTACTTTGCTGTGCTCTATCGCTGTCTGCATGTTTTCTTGTAGTATCTGATTCACTCTTGCAACTCCTCCCTTTTTCTTTAACCTTGGTGTGTTTGTTTTTTAATTATTCAATTTTGAGAGTTCCTTATACATTTTGGATACAAGTTCCTTATCAGTTATATACTTTGCAAATATATTCTCCAGTCTGTGGCTTGCCTTTTCATTCTCTTAGCAGTGTCCACTTTAGAGTAAAATATTTTATTTTTGATGAACTTCATTTTATAAAATTTTTCTTTTATAGATCATGCTTTAGGTGTCGTATCTAAAGAATCTTTGCCTAAATCGAAGCCCAAAAGATTTTCCCCTGTGTTTTCTTTTTAAATGTTTTGTTTGTTTGTTTCTGTTTTTTTTTTGTCCGAGCCTCTCAGCATGTGGGATCTTAGTTCCCCCGACCTGAACCTGTACTCCCTGCAGTGCAAGTGTGGACTCTTAACTGCTGGACCGCCAGGGAAGTCCCCTGTGTTTTGTTTTTAGAGGCATTAAAGTTTTAGGTCTGTGATACACATTGAGTTCATATGCAGAGAGTACAAAGTATGGACCAAAGTTATTGGTTTATTTATAAGGACACCTCGTTTTACTGTGCTTTGCTTCATTGCACTTCACAGATATTGTGCTTTTTACAAATTGAAAGTTTGTGGTGACCCTGCTTCAAGCCATTCTATTGGTGCCATTTTTCCAACAGCGTTTGCTCACTTTGTGTCTCTGTGTCACATTTTGGTAATTCTTGCAATATTTCAAACTTTTTCATTATTATTATATTCATTGCAATGATCTGCCATCGGTGAGCTTTGCTGTTACTACTGTGGAAAGATTATGACTTGCTAGAGGCCCAGATGATGGTTACACTTTTTAGCAATAAAATATTTTTTAATTAAGGTATGTGTGTTTTTATTTTTAGTTAATGCAATCACACACTTAATAGGCTACAGGATAATGTAGACGTAACTTTCATGTGCACCGGGAAAATAGGAAATATGTGTTGACTGCTCTATTGTGATATTCACTTTATTGTGGTGGTCTGGAACCAAACCCGCGATGTCTCTGAGGTCGGCATCTATTTATGTATTTGCAGACAGCTATCTAATTGGTCCAGTACCATCTGTTGAAAAGATTGTTCTTTCTGTACCAAGTTGCCTTTGCGCCATTATGAAAAAAAAAATCTGTTTCCCGTATATGTGTGGGCCTATTTCTGGACTTTCTATTTTGTTCCTTTGATCTATGTCTGTGTTGGCACTGACACCATACTTTCTTGGTTACTGAGATTTATAGTGTCTTGAAATCAGGCAGTGTAGCCCTCCAACTTTGTTCTTGTTGTTTTAACGTTGCTTTGGCTGTTTCAGACCCTTTGCATTTTCATGAGTTTCTCCAAAAACCCTGCTTGTCAAATTTTGATTGACAGTGTGATGAATATAGATAAGTTTGGAGAGAATGGATATCCTAGCAATACGAATAATCTGACCCACAAACAAGGTGTGTCCCTCCATTTGTTTTGGTCTTCTTTAAATTCAGCAATGTTTTATAACTTTCAGAGTGCAGGCTTTGTGTGTCTTTTTCTGATTTATCCTGAGGTATTTTATACAATTTTGAAGCTGTCACAAGTGGTATTTTAAAATTTCAATTGGCTAGTATTTAGAGATATAAATGACTGTGTGTATTGTTCTTGTATCCTCTTTTGCAGAGTTTATCAGATTTTATACATAAATGATTACATCATCTGAGAATAAAGACAGTTTTCTTTCTTTCTTTACAATCTGGATGCCTTTTATTTAGTTATATGGCCTTATTTTACTGACTGTAGACCATCCGGTACAGTGTTGACTAGAGGTGGTGAGAGCAGACATCCTTGTCTTGTTCTTCATCTTGGATTTGATGATATGGTGAGGCGTATTGATTGGCTTTCAAACCAGTTCCTTCAGTTTTGGCTTCATGTATTTTGAAGCTTTGTTGTTAGGTGCATACACGTATAGGATTGTTGTAGCCTCTTGATGAACTCACTCCTCTTCCATTATCAGTGACTTTCCTTTCTTTAAAAAAAACAATATTTATTTATTTATTTTGGCTGCACTACGTCTTAGTTGCAGCACGTGGGATCATTAGTTGTGGCATGCAGTATCTTTTTTCTTTAGTTGCAGCATGCAGGTTTCTTAGTTGTGGCATGAGGACTTCTTAGTTGTGGTGTGCATGTGGGATCTAGTTCCCCGACCAGGAATTGAACCTGAGCCCCCTTCATTGGGAGCATGGAGTCTTACCCACTGGACCACCAGGGAAGTCCCTCAGTGACTTTCTTAATCTCAGGTAATAATCTTTGTTCTGACTGTTTTTTTGTTTGTTTGTTTTGTTTTTTTCATATTTTCCTTGCATTTGTAGTTTTCATCAAATTTGGAACTTTCTTCACCATTATTTCTTCAAATATTTCTTCTTTCCACTCTCTCTTCTCCATTTCCACTTTGGGGACTTCAGTTATTCGTATATTAGGCAGCTTGAAGTTGTCCCATAGACCACATGCTCTTTTCCATTCTTTCCTAATTCTCTGCTTTTCACATTGGTTAGTTTCTATTGCTCTTTCTTCAAGTTCATGAATCTTTTTTGTGCAGTGTCTAATCTGCCACTAATAGCTTCCGGTGTATTTTACATCTCTAGAAGTTGGATTGGGTCTTTTTATATCTTTAGTGTCTTCACTTAACTTTTAGAACATGTGGAATACAGTTATGATAACTCTTTGAAGGCGTTTGTCTGCAAGTTCAAACGTTCTGTGTCTGCTCTGGTTCAGTTTTGATTAACTGATTATTTTCCTCATTATGGGTTGTATTTTCCTCTTTGTTTTGTTTTGTTTGTTTGTTTGCATGCCTGGTTATTTTTGATGGATGCTAGATATTGTAAATTTTATCTTGCTGGGCATTGAATATTTTTGTTGTGCTATAAATATTTTTTAGCTTTCTCTGAGATACGGTTGATTTACTTGGAAGGTTTAACCTTGCTTTTAAGATTAGTTAGGTAGGACCAGAGCCCAGGGCTAATCTTTCCTCACTATTGGGGCAAAATCCTTCTAAGTTCCCGACCCAATACCCTGTGACTTTTGAGGTTCTCCAGTCTGGCTGGTGGGAACAGGCAGTGGCCCTGTATGTTCTGGGCACTGTCTGTCTCATCCTTTTGGCCGCTTGCCTGGCGCTGGGACAGAACTGCTTGTGCTGGTTGTATTCTGAAAGGATCCTGGGGGACCCCTGCCGATCTCCGGGGTCGTCTCTCTGTTCAGCTCTCTCCTCTTGGCGTTCTGTCCTGCAAACTCTTGCTGCCCCGGTCTTCTTGGACTTCAGTTCTGTCTCCTCTGAATCCTCTCTGGATTCAGTTCAGGGACTCCACCAGGTCTGCTTGGGTTCCTCTCCCTGCCCTGCACCCTGGGCCATTCCAGTGCTCACCGCCTCATGTATTTCTGTCTCTCAGGATCACTTTCCCTTTGCTGCCTGCTGTTCGGTGTCTTGAAAACCACGAACTCAAATGTTTTGTCTGGTTATTTGGTGGTTTCGGGTGGGAACCTAAATCTAGTTCCTGTTATTTCATCTTGGCTGGAAGCAGAAAGCTTGATTTGCATTTTTCTCCCTAGGAGGACCTTTCCCATTGTGAAGGGTGTAGAGATTTCCACGGTTCCGGTTCCGGTTCCGATAGTCCTTTCCCTGAATGTGCTCATAGCCTGACTTGAGAGTCTGGCTTGACCAGAGGGTGGCTGGGGAAGGGCCTAGGGCTGAGAAGGGCAGGGGCACCTCCTTGATTATCCTAGCTGGTCCCGCCTGGGGGCAGCGAGGCCTGCGAGAACATTTGTGTGGGCCGGAGGCTTGTGTTTCACTGCTAGCACCACACACAATCTTAGCAGCCTGTCCAAGAGCTGTGTGCACAGCTGAGCGTGGGAGCTGCGTCGGGGCAGAAAACCCCAGAGCGCTCGGGCTAGCCAGCAGAGGCTCACGTTCAAGATGTTGTCATGGGGAGAAAGGGGAAAACGGAAGTGGGAAGGGCCTGGTGTGAACCTCGCTGGCTGGGAGGCCTGACCCTCTCCCACCCGGCCTCTGGGGCCTGGCTTCGCCCCAGGGCTGGGCTCGGTCTCCCCCTCCCCGGGGGTGGAGTGCTGGTTCCTAGGCACAGAGGTTTGGCCTGGGCCCTTGGCCTGCCCGTGCACTCAGGAGATGGGAGACTGGGGCCAGGCCCCGGGCACGGACCCAGGGCTCCCTTGAACGTCTGAACTCGGCCGCGGCCGTGGTGGAAAATATCTGCTGGGCCTGCAGCCTTGGGAAGGGCGGCTGGAGGAGGCTGTAAATCAGGCAGCCGGCCGTCAGCCTCCTCTGCCTTCCTTGGCCTGCGGAGAGGGCCACCGGCAGGCCCTGGGGAGCCCACCGTCTGAAGGCTTGGCCAGACCAGCTGTGGCCGCTCTGTGGGGCCAGAATCCCAGAGGGAAAGGCAGACTGAGGCTGTGGGTCCCTGGGTCCTGCCCCTCCTGTCCTGTCATTGTGCGGAAGGGGAGGCCAAGGTCAGGCAGTGGCCACGGCCCATCCAGGGGCGCACAGCCTGACCCAGGGCTGGTACTGCTGGCCTTCGCCCTCCTGCAGAGACCAGAGGCTGGGCTCTTTCAGGGCCTGATCTCACGTGAGTCACCCTGTCCCCCACCCCGTGACAGGTTTCTTCCTTTCTCGTAGAGGTCCCATTGGCTGTGTGCGGCCACATGGCCAGAGACTGCAGATGGAACCGAACGGTCCCGCCTGCGCACCCTTGGGTGAGAGGCCCACCGGAAGGCACCTTGGATGAGTGAGGGGCCTCCGTCGTTGGGGCTGCCCCTCGTGATCGCAGAGGCCCTCCTCCCTGGGCCACGTCGGGTCAGCCCCTGAAGAGCAGGTTAACTCGTGCTGGCTATGCGTCTTTAGGCAAGGCCCTTGCCTTTCTGGTCCTCCACTGCTGCATCTGTCAAGCGAAGGGGATATGACCGTCCCGGACCTACACCAACTCTCACACTCTTGGAGGCTCCTTTTGCCTTTTGATTTGAGCCTTCCTTGGGATGTCCAGCTGGCGAGTAGCCCTGGAGTGGGCTCTGAGGAGGGCCTGGGGCCTCCCAGAGGGCATCACTACGCCTTTGAAGGGATGCCCGAGAGTCTGGATCTTCCAAGGATCAGAAGGGATGAGGCTTCCCCAGGGCCTGAGGTAACCTCAGGAGGTTGTGTTGGGAGATTTGGGGGAATTTTTCCCCTTTGGCACTTGTGTGTGTGTCGGGGTCTGTCTTCAGGTTACTCTGGGTGGGTGACCACATTTTAATTGTCACCTGTGGTCCTTGGTGACTAGTCCCTGTGAGCCCTTAACAGCCCCCGCCTGCCTCCCCACTGGCTGGGCCAGACACCCCCCCACCCACCCAATGCCTCAGTCAGCTCTTGGACCACTGCTGAGTCAATCTTTCCCTCTCCACGCTTGCTCAGACCTCACCCCTGTCTTTTTCTGAACTGTTCTCATGCCCTGAGGTTCTGTGTTTGCCTCTTTGCAAAAGCAAAACAAAACAAAACTGCCACAATATTTCCAGGTCCTTCTGGAATCCTGCCCTTTAGTTCCTCTTCATTAGACACACTTTTCTCCTCTAAACCCTGTCCTGGGAAGTTCTGACCCCGAATGCCCTGTTGTGCAATTCTGACAGGCTGGTCCAGCGCAGGGAGAGTGGGGCCTGACGGGGGAGGGTGGGTCGGTCTAGACTGGGCTGCACCTTGGCTTTGCTGCAGCCAGTACTGTTGCCAGACATTTCTTCCCATCAATTGCGGGTCTGGATCTTGGTACAGTTTCACTGCTTTTCAAAATAAAGGAGTTGGGTGGCGGGAGAAAGGCAGGTTGCCAAGGAGGAAGCTGGCCTCGTGTAGCTGTCTTCAGGCTGGAGTCTGGGCGAGATGGGAAAGTCTAGGGACCGACCTGGGAGGAAGGATGTCTGAGCTGGGGCTGTAAGTGGAGGAAAGAACCCAGGAGGTAACCTTGGGCTTGTGGGGCTCTGGAACCAGGGAGGGGGGCATCAGGACCAGCATGTCCCCGTCACGAAACGCTTGTCCCCCAGCCACAGTGCCCCATGTGGCCCCAGCTTGGGAGAGCTGCTCCCCCTCCATCTGGCTCTAGCCGGGGGCCAATCTTAAACCCGATGGCGGGGAGTGCGATGGGGCAGAGGGGCTGGAGGGCACAGCAGCACTTGCTCAGCCTGGGAGCCCCTCCTCTCCCTGCCCCCGCCCGCACCCTCCTCTGCCTCACCCCAGCCCCCACTTCCTCCCCAGTCCCCTCCTTTCCCCTTTCCCAGCTCCCTCCTCTCCTCTCTCCAGTCCCCTTCTCTCTGCAGCCCCCTTCTCTCCCCCAGCCCCCTCCTCTGCCTCCTCCACTCCCCTCCTCCGAGCCCCCACCCTTTTTCTTCTCCTTCTCCTTCTCCATCCATCCATCCGTCCATCTATCTGTTCGTGCCTCCATCCAGTGAACACCATTGAGTGCCACTGGATTCCAGCACTGTGCCTAGCTTTTGGGACATTGAGTTATACCTGGTGTTTGCCCTCCCAGAGCCCCCAGTGGTGGCGCTGGGGCAGGGGAGGACCCTCAGGATGTCAGGAGGCAGGGGCTGTGCCGGAGGGGGCACAGGGAGTGGGGGTGGGGGTGCTTCCCATGAGACTGAGACGGCTGTCGAGGGCCCGTGGCTGGTCCAGACTCAGCACCAAGCCCAGACCTCCCGGCTCCACCTTTGCCCTGTCCCTCCCTAAGGGCAGCAGAGCCCAGACCCTCTTGGACCGTGGGTCCCCCAGCTGGAGAGTGAAGATGGGGGTCAGAGACACTGAGGTGCCCTGGCTCTGATGTGAGGTCCTAAGCTGATGCTGTGGGGTTGGAGGGATCTGAGGAGGAAAGGCTTCTTGAGCTGGAGACTGGGAAGGGCTTGGAGGCCGTGGTTGGGGTTTGACTGGATAGAGGGAAGGGCAGGGCATTCCAGATGGCGAACTGCTGGGACAGAGCCCTGGGAGGTTCTGGAGCCTGGCATGGGAGGTCTCGGGGTCTGGCCCTACCGCCTTTTCTGGGCTCATACCCACTGTGCCTGGATGCTAACCTATTGCTGCAGCTGGACACAGCTGACCCAGCTGGCCACGCCCTCCCTTGCACCTCCCCCTCCCCCAGGACAGACTCCTATCTGACTGTTGTCACACTTTTGATTGATTAACTGGGTCTCAGATCTCTGTGTCCCCTTCACCTGGCAAGAGCATTGGCTCTCATCAACCTCTGCTGAGAGAAGGAAGGAAAGGAGGGAGGGAGGGGTGATCATTTTGCAACATATATAAACATCGAAACACTATGTTGTGCACCTGAAACTAACATAGTGCTGTAGGTCAATTTATACTTAAATTAATTAACTTTTAAATAATAAATAAATAAACATTACATCCTGGGGATGTACTGCTTAGCATGACAGCTGTGGTTAACAACTATGTATTCTCTATCTGAAAGTAGCTAAAGGAAATCTTAAAAGTTCTCATCACAAGAAAAAAACATGTAACTATGTGAGGTGGCATTTGCCACTTAGACTTCTTGGTGGTGATCATTTCACAATACACCCACACACACACACACACACACACCCACACACCAAATTGTTACATTGTACACCTTAAGGTGATACAATGTTATATGTCAGTTACATCTCAATGAAATGGGAGGGGGGAGGGAGTGGGGAAAGAAAAATAAAGAGGGGAAGGAGGGAGGGAGGGAAGGAGGGAAACATTTGTTGGGTTGAGAGGGTTTGAAGGCCTGGGACCGCTGTGCCAGGGCTGCTGGTGGAGAAAGTCTGAGGGGACGAAAAGGAACCTTCTCCCCAAGGATCTAGGTTGTGAAGGTCAAGGATGGCTTGTCCTGAGCTGGGGTGAGGGGTGTGCTCGGTGCGGCAAGGCTGGTCATCCAGTGGGCGCTTGGGGGTCTCAATGCTGTCTTGCCCCTGGGAGGGGGGTGGGGGGGTGGGGGAGAGAGCCCTCCAGGAAAGAGCCAGGAGGGGCCAGCTCAGAGCGGGGGGACCACCTTTTAATTACAGCCTCTGGGCAGAATGATGAGGAGCCCGCTGTGCTGGTCTGCCTGCACGTGCCGTCTCGTCCCCTGGAGCAGATGCTGCCGGACCTTGGGGCCTGCCTTCACTCAAGGAGCAGAGGCTGGGTTTGGCGTGTCAGTCACGTGTCTGTGGGGTGGGGCTGTGAGAGGCAAGTCGGGGCCAAAACCCAAACTTATTTTAAAACGTTTGGGGAAGGCTCTATTCTCAGGGGATTTTGTCAACAAGAAGGCCTTTTATGTTTTTCCCTACCAGCCGGCCAGAACTTTGCAAAGCCCGTCTCCTCTGTCCGTGGAGATGATCACAGAGCCCTTTGAGGACATCTTGCTCTGAGATCTTTCCTACCGAGTCCCAAGAAAAGCCACCCTGGTGATACAGACCCTGAGTGCCCTTAGACCTTTCCTGCTAGGGAAGTCTCCTGGGGCCTCCTGTATAATCACGTGGATGTGGCCACCATCCTCAGAGCTTCAAGGAGGACAGCCTCTGTGTTGTGATGGCACTGGCACAGAAGGAGGGGCAGATGAGGTGCCAGAGCTGACATGTGGCTTGTGGTGCCCAGACTTTGGTGTCCGCCAGGTAGGGCGTAGCCTCAGGCCGAGGGATGTGGTAGCTGCCTTCCACAGTGGTTACCTGCCATGATGCTGCCTAAGGATGTGCTTGGAGGGGATGTCAGAGGCACGGGAGATGCCTGGAGGAGACCCAGGCGGCGCCTCCCAAGTTATCTAGAGCAGGCTTCTTACCTCCAGAACCCAGGACTGTTAGGTGTGTCCCAGGAATTGGCCAGTAACCCAGGTACCTTACACGTGTTAGTGTGAATGTTTAAATTTTAAGTCAGAAGGAGAAGAACAAATACCGTATGCTAACACACGCATATGGAATCTAAAAAAATGGTACTGATGAACCCAGTGGCAGGACAAGAATAAAGACTCAGATGTAGAGAATGGACTTGAGGACATGGGTAGGGGAGGAGAAGCTGGGGCAAAGTGAGAGAGTAGCAATGACATGTACGCACGACCAAAGGTAAAATAGACAGCTAGTGGGAAGCAGCTGCAGAGCACAAGGAGATCAACTGGATGCTTGGTGATGACCTAGAAGGGTGGGATAGGGAAGGTGGGAGGGAGGCTCAAGAGGGAGGGAATGTGGGGATATATATACATACAACTGATTCACTTTGTGGTACAGTGGAAACTGGCACAACAGTGTAAAGCAATTATAAAAAAAGATAAAAAAGAACAAAACTGATGCTTTCAGTTCAGCTTTTTCATGTTGTCACCCTCACTTGCTTGTACCCCCATCCGGAGTGGGAGTGGGGGGTGGATCCCAGCCGGGCATCGGGTTGGGCATGAGCCTTCAGGCCTTTTTGGGGAGAGCCAGGCCAGCCTACTGTGCACCGGGAGGGGGCAGGGAGAGGCCAGGAAGGCCCCCTGGAGTTTGCTTTTTGTGGCTCCCCTTGTGCACAGACTCTGCAGACAGAAAGGGCTGCAGCCCCAGCGAGTTTGGGAGAAGCCACTTAGTCTGGGGCTTTCCAGGATCTTAAAAGCACGAGATGCTATTCTGAAGGCTCTGCGAAGTCCTCCACTCAAGAAACTTATTTCATGCTGACACAGCATTTCTAAAACTTACTCCATATGGAGCTGTTGTTTGCCTGAGAATTTTTTTAATTAATTAATTTTTGGCTGCTTTGGGTCTTTGTTGCTGCATGTGGGCTTTCTCTAGTTGTGGCAAGTGGGGGCTGCTCTGCCGTGCACAGGCTTCTCAGTGTGGTGGCTTCTCTTGTTGCAGAGCACGGGCTCTAGGTGTGTGGGCTCAGTAGTTGTGGCACACGGGCTCAGTAGTTGTGGTACATGGGCTTAGTTGCTCTGTGGCATGTGGGATCTTCCTGGACCGGGGATCAAACCTGTGTCCCCTGCATTGGCAGACAGATGCTTAACCACTGCGCCACCAGGGAAGTCCTCCCTGAAAGTTTTTAGGTATGTCTCTGATCAAAGGCTTCCGAGTTAGCCCTGGTCTGTCTGTTTTGTGTCTCTTGAGGCAATCATGAGCTGTCACATTGATTCATTGGTTCTTGCTGCAAATGCCCAGCAGAAGAGCCGAGAGTCCCCCATCTAGTGTGTGGTGAGTGCTGCCTTGCTTCCAGCACTGAGGCCCCTGACGTCCACAAGGCCCTGGCTAGTGCCCACCGCACCAGGGGTCTTTCCTTGAACCTCCTTCTGCCCTTGGCACGGAGGGTTCATCTCTGCCAGTCCTACCCTCTCCTCAGACATCCCAGCCTGGGACCACCAGGTCTTTCCCAGGTGCCCTGGGTGTCCAAGGCCTCATTCACACCCTGATCCCAGTCCTGGATGCTATGGAGAAGGTGAAAGGTGACATTTTTTCCTGCACTTCTGGGGACAAAGCCCCCTTGACTGCACAACCCACTGCTGGCTTTTAGCCTTTGAGTGAAGCCTGTCCCAGTGGCCGGGTGGAAGTTTCGGGAGTATTTATACTGTGCTTTAGAAAACTTGAGAATTTTCAGGTTTTGAATCTTGTGGTAGGGCTTGGGGTCCTAGTGGTGATAAAAGTGGTTTCCTTCGGTTGGACAATAACACTGTGACTCCCCTATGCTTATAACACCCCTGCTTCCTACCTGTCAAGACTCCTTGGGCTTGGAGCCTCACTGTCAATGTTGCCTCCTCCCGGAAGCCTTCCCTGACAGCCGAGGCTGGCTCCTGCAGTGCCTGCCCACCTCTCTGTTTCCCTTTTGCAGGGAATCTGTGAGACCAGAGCACTGAGGACCCAGGTGGTGGGGTGGGGGGCTCGCCTGCGTAGCTGCCAGCTCATCAGGGCAGGCAGGGGGTGTGCCTGACCCTTCCCCCTCGCCTGTGCTGTCAGTGAGCACTTGGAGCTGTCCTCCCTCCGTCAGGGCCATCAGGGTTTGTCTGGGGAACAGAGAGGAGGTTCTGCAGGACGAGATGGGTCCGGTTGGCCCAGCAAAGCTTTGGCTGCGTGAGAGTCAGCATGGAGGTGAGATGGCGTTCACGACGTGTCTCTGAGACCACGGTCTCGTTTGTGTTTGAAGTTCACAGCCTGATTTCCTTCTGGTGTGTTCCATCATGGGCCGGAGGAGACACAGGGCACGAGATAGGAGGAGTCGGTGTAGAGGAAGAATTAGGAATTGAAAAAGCAGCAGGAAAAAGACCCCTGGAATCCAGACAGCATTTGTCACAGAGATCACCCCTGTTTTCCAAACAAGAGTCCTTCTGTGGATGAGGCCTCGGGGGCGTCTGGGTCCCCTGCCCAGCGCCTCTCTAGTGGCCGATGGGGTTTCCTTACATCCCATGCGGAGGGTTCAGAGGTTCAAGCTGGTGAGGCCGGGCTGGGATGAGTTATTCCTGCTGTTCCTCAGCATGTCTGCAGCCGGCTGACCCTTCCCGACCCTGCAGCCTTCAGTCCAGCTGTGGTGCCTCAGTCTGAACCCATCAGCCTTGCCAGGAAACGCAGCCACGGCAGCGTCCCTTCCCGCCCCCCGGGTGGTGTGCAGGCGGCCAGCAGGCCCCGCCAAGCACATGCCCACCTGACAAGGACCCCAGGACCTCCTCACCTGGGGAGGAATGTCCCCCAGCCCATCTAGAGAGGGTTTGGGGAGGAGCCCTGGGGCAGGTGGGAGGGCACAGAGGCTGCCCTCAGCAGAGAAGAAAAGATGATGGTCAGGAGGGACCCCATCTCAGGAATGGGAGCGAAGATCCCTCCCCCTGTCACATGCTGTTCTATGTTCGTCATAAGTCTGAGAAAGCCAAGGCGGGGCGAGGGCTGTGGAGGAGCATCTCTGTGCTCAGACTGGACCGGTGGGATCCTGGCTCTGCTCTTCAAGACCTTGTGCCTCAGTTTCTGTATCTGTAAAGCGGGGATGTTATCATCCTCCCCCCACCCCAGGCAGGGTGATTTTCATGAGTCACCTAGATAGCATCACATGACAGAGTAGGCATCAGAAAAAAACAAAACAAAAAACAACCCAATGGCTGTCATCAGTGTAATACAGGGAGAGATTCCAGTGAAATTCCTGGGGCTGATTCTGGAGGCGCTGATGAAGAGAGCTCCCTGTGTGGGGCCTGTTCCCAGGTCTGTGTGTCACTGGGTGTGAGCGTGACTGATAGGCAGGTTCGTCCTCCCACGAGAAGGTGGAGGGGGTGGAGGGAGGCCGGGGCCTTCAGAGTCAGATCAAAGCCTCACCCACAGGAATTCGGGCACCTGTCTCCTCACCTGTCCAGTGGGGGTCCTCACAGGGGTTTGGCAAGAGTGAGATGCGGAAATGGCCGAAAGGCCTCATGAACATACATCTGGCTGTAACTAAGGGCTGCTCATGCTTCCCTTCCATGCACAGTGTGCCCTGGGCTCAGCGCCCTCCAGGCAGTGGGCCTGGGGCTCTGTGGGAGCCGACTTCCTCGGAGGAGCGGAGACCAGCGTCCCTGAGCAGGTGGCTGTGGCTGGTGGGCTCAGAGTTTTTCCAAGTCAGAGCAGAGTGTGAGGCCAGGACCTTGGGTGGCTGAGCAGACGGGAGACCATCAGCCTGCACCCCAGCCGTGTCTGGCACCGGGGGCCAAGCACGTTCAGCGGGGATGTTTTTATCCGCGATCAGCCTCCGAGGAGCTACCCGCCCTCTCCCTGTCTGCTTCTGAGGAGAGGGTCACACAATTACGGGTCTCCTCATTTCCAAACCAACTGGGAAATTAAGCCTCATCTTCATCAGAGCGCTATTAGTAATTTCCAAGAAAGGAGTAATTGAAAGGAAACTTTTTAATACCCTCAGCAAATCGGCATGGGGGCACGGGAGCCAGGGGGCTTCTCCCCACCTCCCCACGGCCCCCCTGCCCTGCCCCCTGCTGGCGTCAGCCCTGGTTCCATCCAGCAAGCTGCGTGACCCTCAAGTTCCTGTCTGTTCCCTGCTTCTTGTTCCCCATCTGGAAAAGGAGGTTGTGCAGGACCACTCCCTGTGGGCACTGGGAGGCGAGGGAGGTGACATCGTTGGAAGCACTGGGCTCCATCAGGCACCTCCAGAGCCTCCGTGCCTGGTGACTGCGATTCTCCCATCGGTGCGGGCACCCGTGGCACCCCCGGCTGCCTCCATCACTTCTAGGCTCAGTCCACGCCCATCCCCTCCTGACCCTCCCAGAACCCAGACCCACCTAGATCTTCTCCTCTAATCTCTTTTCCTTCATTCTCCACCATGTACAGGAGTATTTTTTGTTAGAAGCTGCGGCATCTCTGGTGATGGAGTAGCGGGTTTGCTCCTAACATTCACGCCTCTCTTGGGCCTCCGCTTGGGGCCAGGCTCTGGGCTTGGTGCTCCTGTGCAGCGGGTGCATGTATCCCCATTTTACAGACGGAGGCACTGAGGCTGAGAAGTGAAGTGGCTGGTGGAGCCAGGGTTCCTGGAGAGGCCCACGGAGCTTGGCCTGTGGAGCCATCTCCCCGTGGGAGGTGGGGGTGCTCTCATTGGTCCTGTTTGCACGTGAGATGTGTGTTCAGGCTGCTGGAGGGCAGAGGCCATGAAACCCACTTTTTTGCTGCTGCTGTGAACAGATGTTGACTTGAGCTGCTTTTGGTGTCAGGCCAACCTGGTCACTTAGGGTGACCCGAGCAGTCTGTGTTCCTCTGTGCCTCTCTGTCCTTGCATATGGGACGGAGGTCTTTTCTTGCCTCGTAGGCTAGTCATGAAGGTGAAATAACAGTAGTCACTTGGATGATGTCTGGGCCTAGAGAACATACTATGAGTGGCAGCTGTGATGAGTAGAGACATCAGGGATCAGATCATCCCTGGGAGGGCCCCTGTCCCTGGACCTGGAGGCTGTGTCAGTCCCTCCTCCACCCACTGCCTGCAGCTGGATGGGCTCATCTCTTGCCTGGCCCCACAGCTCTTGCTCAGGCCAGTGCTGCCAGGATCTCAGGCCCAGCTCTGCCTGCCCTCAGAGGCCCCCCATATGCCCGTGCTGGGCCCAGGAGGCTGCGGCCTGCCTTCTGCCCGCAGTAGGACAGGCCTGGCTCCGGGGGAGGGCGACTCCCTGGAAAGGAGGGTCAGGAACATTTGACAGATGGGTGAAGTATCTGGCGGTGCTGAGGAGGTGTCCCTTTCTTTTTGCTATTCATTCATTCAGTCAAAGAAATTTGAGGGCTTCTCTGAGGCTGGAGGGCCTTATTCCTGTGGCATCCCAGGGATGAGGAGAGGTGACAGCATTCCTCTCTGGGAAATGATCCAACAGCAGACCCTCTGTGACCAGAAGTGGTGCTTCCCTGCCCCTGGATCCACTCTGACTTTGGACCCCCTTGCATTCACCTTGGTGTGCAGTGCTGGCACCCACAGCCATTGTCGAGTGGATGGGTGGGTGGATGGATGGATGGATGGGTGGATGGGTGGATGAATGGGTGGATGAGTGGATGGGTGGGTGGATGGGTGGGTGGTTGGATTTGTCGATGGAGGAATGAAGAGGTCAGGAGAGGCTCCTGGGCCTTTAGACTTGCACTCAACACTGTGGCTTCCTCAGTGGGGTGGGCGAAAGCCAGCACACCCCCTACTCATCAGCGAGCCCATGGCCAGTGCTGGGCAGCCAGCACTCCCTGAGTCCAGTGGGCTCTTTCTGAGCAGAGTGGAACTTTCTAGGGCTGCCTGGGATCACCCCCCCAGAACCTCAGAGCCCTGTGCATTGAGCCCCTTTTCTGGGAATTCGTCTCTGCATGAAGCCCCCTCCAGGCCCTAGAGACCCAGCCTGGCCTTCTGGCTGCTGGGGGACCATGCATGCATGTCCCCCCTGCCTCCGAGGCAAATGCACCCCTGAAGCCTGAGCTCTGGAGCTTGCCTTCTAGCAGCGGTTTCCCTGAGTTACAGGAGGCAGGCTCAGAGGCTTGCCGCTCCCGTGTGTGTGCACCAAGCGTGTGCCTCTGTGTGCTGCTGTGAGAGGGCATGTCTTTCCACCTGCATGTTGTATGTGACTGTGTGTACTTATGAATGTACGAGTGTCTGTTATTGTGTGTAAGTTCATCCATTGTGTGTGAGTGCATTTCTGATTGTGTATGGATTTTGAGTTTGTATACGTTTGAGTGCACAAAGTATGTGTGTATGTGTACACACAGATGCACAGCCTCTGGACGTCTGCATGGCAGGACAGGTCCTGTTTGACGGTGGCTGCCCGGGCCTCTGGCCCTTCACCTCGGCCCCACAGAGGGAGGGAGCTGCCTGGAGCAGGCTGAATTGAAACCATCTTGGCCAGGGTGCTGGGTGGTGGTGGGTCTTGGAAACCTGGCAGGATGGGGTGCTCAGGACTTGGCCGGAAGCCCTGAGAGCTTGGCCTTTGATATCTGATCTGAGGCCCGCGGTGGGGGTGGGGCTTGACTGAGCTGAGTATCGCTGGGGTCTGCGAGTCCCTGGGGCTGGTAAGCCCTCAGCCAGGCAGGACCCCTTCCTCCCCTGGGCTGAGAGGCTCCACTGCTCACTCCCAGCCCCGCGTTGTCTGCAGGCAGAGAGACCTTTCCAACTCAAGCAGGCTCCGCTTCCAGGCCGAGGCTCCTGGTGGACCCGGCAGCATTCATTCTGTACCCAGTTGGGTCCAAGTTCGCACACACTGCATTGTGTGGTGCTCCCTGGAACTGTGCCACCTTGCGGCCCCACGTGAGGCTTGCCAACCCTCAGCCTCCATCTTCCCAGCCCCCCTCCCTCTGCAAGTACCTACACCCTCTGTGCTGCTGGTCCCCATCTCCTCACTGGCCTCCTGGTGCCCACGGCCTCCTCCTTTCCCGGCCTTTGCCTGGCCAGGGCCTTCTGCTGGAATGCCTCCCCCGCCCCCTCACCTCACCTCCTGGACACTCCATGCGGGACTGGTGACAGGTTACCAGTCTGCCCCCCCAGCTGGACCGGGGTGGAAGTAGCCCTTGTCTGGGTCCCGGCTCCGATGCTTGGTGCAGACATAAAGGCACTTGGGGGTGTTTGTGAGTGACTGGGTGACACGAGGCGGGGGGCCTCGCATTTGGAATGCCAGTGTTGGGGAACGGCCCGGTGCTGCCTGATGGGCAGGTGATTTGAGGCAGGAACGATGCGGGGAGGGACCTGGGTGCAAAGTCTGGCCTGCCCCTCTTTCGCTCTGTGATCTTGGGCAAGAGAGGGAACCTCTGGGACCCTCAGTTTCCTCTGAGGGGCTGGGCGCCCTCTGAGTGTCGTGTGAATCAGGAAAGGTTGCCAGTGGGAAGCGCTCAGTCATGTGCTCAGGGCCTGTGGCTCTCTGATTGTAGTAGTAACAGCAGTTGGTGCTAGGCCATCAGTGCTGACCCCACCTGTCTGACAGATGGAAAGAAGCCTCCCCTGCAGGCCTGCCACACTCATCTACCGCCTTCCACTCCCACCTGCTGAGTCTGAGTTCATCTTTGAAGCCCGGGCACTGATGCTGGCGTGCATCTCGGCCCTGCTTGCCCAGGCCCAGAGCTCACCAGGAAGCCTCGCCTGGGCCGGCCACCTGTGGCTCCGTGTCGGCCCATCAGAGCGCGTCGTTGGAGCGCACGCCCGGGTGAGCCCGAGGGCAGGCGTGCGGTCCCATCGCGGCTGCTGCTGATGGGTGCTGCGTGAGTCTCGGCTCCTGCACCGGGGCTAAGCCTCTCCACGTGTGCACTGCACAAAGGGCAGGCTGGCGCACAGGGTGGTGGCCGGCGGCCCTGGGGCCAGTGCTCAGGCAGGGAGACTCTTCCTGCGCTGCCCTGGCCTGCGTCCGTCTGCTGGGCAGTGAATGCTTGGGTGCCTCCTGGCTTCAGCACCCTGCTGGACTCAGGAGAGAGGGCCACGCAGTGGGACGCACTGGACTCAGGGCTACTCTGGCTTTGCCCCTCGTCTGCTCTGACCTTGGGCAAATGGCTCCATGTTTCTGAGCCTGGCCTTTGAGTTTGTAAAATGACCTGCTGAGGCTGCCTGGTTTCCAAGGGCCCTTCCTTCCAACTCAGTGTCCTTGGGTAAATCAAGGGCTGTTCCCTTTCTCGAAGACATTTGCAAGTCTCCTTAAGGAGATAGGACACGCGCCGTCGGGGGCCACGTCCCCTGGAAGAGCAGTTTGAGTGCTTGGCTGAGACACTGTGCTGGCTGGGAGGCCGGGAGTCTTTGGACGAGTGCCCAGGGCTGTCTCGGGGGTCCTTGTGCCCATCTCAACCCGATGCAGCCCTTCTGTGCATTCAGCTGCTCGGCCAAGTGCTGAGTCTGTTTCCTTCCAGGGGGCTGAGCTTGCCGGGCCTCCTCAAAGTTACAGGGAGAGAGGAGGCTGGCCTCAGAGTGGGCGGTGTGGCCCTGTCCCCTCCCTCCGCGTCCCCTCCGCATCACTTGTGGATCGCACACTCCAGGGCTTGGACTTTTACACCTGTCTCCTGCCTGGTCTCCCTGCTGCCTGGCCGCGCTTGTTTCCGGAGGGAGCCGCGTCAAATGTGGTCACACCACCCCCTTCCTTGGAAGGCGCATTGCCCACGTGCACAGAGGGAGGGGGTTCATCGCCTGTGCCAGGGCACTTTGATCGGGAGAGGCTGTCTGATGTCCTGCATAAGGACCCCCCACCAAGGGCTGCTGGGAAAAAGAGCTGTGATTGATTAGCAATGTCTGCCTTGGACCAGGAGCGGGGTTGGCACTGTCGGTCTTGTGCAAACCGTAGTCTAGGACAATGTTCACATTCTTGGTAACATCCAACGCTTCCCTCCTCCACTCCTTTCCCAGCTCCTGGAGCCTCAGGTCCTTTTCTGCCATTAATTACTGGTTTCCTTGTTTTTTGCTTCCACTAAGCAAAGCCTTCTGAGGGTACAGACCACATTCACTTGGTATCCACAGGGGCTGGTGTGGCACCCAGCACTCAGGGTGCTCTCAGTAAATGGCAGGGGGCATGTGTTACTAGAAACAGTTCATTCTGAGTCCCCAGGGACACCCAGGGTGGCCAGTTCCAGGCTGAGTGGCACGAAAGGGCTGTGCTGAGGCCCCGAGGCCTGGCTGCAGGCTCAGGGGCTCCCAGCTCTGGGGGACCTGTCACCTGGCTCGTGGTGGGGAAGGGAGAGTCATATCTGCTGTGGACAAATGGTCTGGAGTATGTTTTTAATAATTATAAACGAACAATCATGCTCAACGTAGAAAGTTCAGGAATGTATGCATGAAGAAGAAAAAAAAGCCCTGACCATGCCTTCATTCAGCGGTGACTTGTGGTGACAGGTCCATTTCCTTGCAGGACCCCCCACCCCCATCCTGTGCTGTAGGTGACCTCAGCGAAAGCATCCTGCTTTGTGTGCAACCTTGCATCCTGGATTTTTTTCACTTGATATTTTAACATAAGCCCATCTCACAGCATTTATATGGTTTTCAGTGACTAAGAATCCATCGTTTGGACATGCTGGGATTACTTAACCAGTCCCTTATTTGGGACTGTTTAGAATTGTTTTCACTATTTTGGCGTTCTGCGTTTTCCTGTGGCAAGCAACTTTGTAGGCACAGCTGTTGAGGTCTCTGTGGGGGAGAGTAACTCAAAGGGGAACAGGTGGGTCAGAGTGGAGATGCTGCTGAGGCCTGAGTGAGATTTTTAGGGCACGTGGGGGAAAGGGTGAGCGAGAGAAGGTCCTACAGTGTAGGCCTGTAGAGTCAGTTCCAGGGTTAGGATAGCGGGCTGCCCCAAGGCGGGGGCTGTTCTGAGACTCTGCCTTTCTGGAAAGGGAAGGCACGGCCTGTGGCGTGAGTGGGGAGGAGTCCCTGGCGTCCCTGGTGTTGTGTGGCATCCTGTCACCGAGGGTCATGGCTCGGGCAGGGTGCTGCCTGTCAGGTGGGAAAATAGGGGTGTCTCACCCAGGCTGCTCAGCTCCACGTGCTGCCAGGTGGCACGCTGCCTCCCCCCACTCTGCACCCAGCTGGCCAGGTGCCCTCCGCGCCAGGCACAGGAGAGAGATAAAGGTCACCATTCGTCCCTTGTGCGCCCTCTGAAAGGCTCCCCTTGCAGGGCCCACCTTCAGGTAGCTGCCTGTTGGCAGGGGGTTGGGACAAGTGGCCGCATCTGCAGCAGCGCAGATGCAGGGCCGTAAATACTGTGATGCAGGCGGTACCACCTCGGGGCTTGGAACTGTGCGTCCGCCTTTGTGGTGAAGCTGAGTTTGGATTGGATATGGGAGGACCATCAGGGGCTTCCTGGGGCCGGGCTCCTGACCACAGGGGTCTTACCCTCCTCACTGCCCCCATCACCCACAACCCTTCCCTGAGAAGCATCTGGATTCTGAGTGAGGAGGAAGCCTCCCTGATACAAGCCGATAATTTAGAAAAGCAGTCCAGGCTCCACTGATGCTGGGGGTGGAGCGAAGGGCACCCCCGCTGTCTGCTTAGCTCCTGACCTGGAGATAGCCTGTACCAGCCCCTCTAGACGTGTCTGAAAGATGAGTGAAGGATGCATTGGTGGAAAAACGGGCAGCTGTTGGGTGCATTTGAGGTAAAGACCATACCTCTTTTTTTTGGTAACTGCCTTGTTGAGATACACTTCGTATACCATAAAATTCACCCTTTAAAAGTGTGTAATTCCATAGTGTTTAGCTGTACACCTGAAACTAACACAATGTTGTAAATCAATGATCCTTCAAAAAATTTAAAAGAAGAAAAAGGAAAAAAATTTAAAAAATAGTTTTTAGAATATTCACAAAGTTGTACAATCATCACCACTCATTTTTTACAGCATTTTCATCAGCCCGAAAAGGAACCCCACACCTAAAGGGTAGTCCACCCCCCATCCCGTAGTAACCACTAAGCTACTTTCCACGATGACATCCTTCGGTATGTATTTAGGTGCAGAAACTCCTAGGTAAGATGTCAAATATTGATAACCCTTAGGTGTTCTAAAACTCAGGAAACCTGAACCAAAAATCCTATCCTTGACTCTGTCGAGGGTCTGGTACCCTGGTCCTCAGCCTCCTGTGGGAAGAGCCAGCCAGAGGGGAGGAGCAGCTGCCTGCCCTCCACAGTGGGTGTCCTGTTAGCTGCAAGCCTCGCCGTTCTCTGTTGCCTCTTGTTTGCTCCTCTGCGTGACCCTGTAGGCATGGCAAGCGGGGGTCCTTGCTCTAGACCTTTGCCTCTCCCAGAGGATACCACGTAGTGAGATATTTCCTGAACTTTCCACTGCAGACCCCATGCTGCTCTGTAGCCCACGGCCCACAGTCGGGGCTCCCGTGAAAATTCCCCTGATTCTTGCCAGGCTTTTAAAATCTCTTTTCCCAAGGGTGGGTCTTTGCAGAAGTTGAAGGAACCACCCTCCAATTCCATCTCTATGCCTGGACATGCCACCCCTTGCCAGGATGGGTGGGCACAGGCGCAGGGGTCTGGGGGAGACCTCGCTGTCCTGCCCACCTCGCCTTCTAAGACGGGCCTTCCACGCACTGATTCAAACCACGTGTAGACGGGAGCCCCGCTCAGCATCTCACGCCTTTTAACCTGCTGTGATGGGAGCTGTGGCAATTACGTTTTAATTGAGATGCACGCTGCTTCAGCAGACATGAGACAGCTACAGCTATTGCTAATTAATTTTCTTCCGAAAGGACAGCATTTACTAATTATGCTCTGTGTTGCTCACGTTATGGATGTAGTTTACCTTTCCGGGTGCCACTCTGTGGTTTCTACCCAGAGGTGGTTGGGGGCGTCCTCTTGTGCCCGTGTGCTGGCTTCAGACGTGAGCAGATGGTTGTGTCCTGCAGGTGGGCAGTTCCTGGTCCTCGGTGTGGGGGCAGCTTGCTCCCCTCACCCCTCAGCATGAGCCCAGGGTCTCTCACCGGCCTCTGATCTTCTGAGGCAGGAGGGCAGAGTGATGGAGGGCTCGGGACCTGGGACATCCCTTACATAGACTTGGGTTTTAACTGTGAACTTGGGCAAGCGGCCCTCAGCCGCTTCACTTATAAACGGGAATAATGGTGCTTCTCTCGGGGGTGACCGGGAGGCTGCACAGACCCCGTGTGTGCCGCTGGCCCTGAGCGTGGGCCCTGTGGGGATGGGCTATGGTTTTGGCTGAGACAAGGACACTGTTGGCCATGGAATAGCCACCCAGACCCTTCCCCTGGGCTCCTGTCACTCTGTGTCCCCCAGCGCTTGACTCCTGGGCCTTTTTTAATGCTGTCACCTAGGCAGGTACAAATTCCTGTCCTTGGCTCAGCTCTGCCTGGGGGCTAGGGCTGTCCTGTTAGTGGGGCAGGGCCCCCACGAGCCCTTGAGATGGGACTGAATGGGATGCTGGTTTTCTAGCGATGGCAGCTCCTGAACCCAGGCCAGCACTAGCAGGTGAGGCAGGTGGGGGAGAAGGCAATGGCATTGGGCACCTGCTGGGCACCTGTCTCGACACATGGGCACATTTAATCCTCCCAGTGTGGAATGGCTTATGTTATAGCCAGCTTCCAGATGGGGGAAACTGAGGCTCAGAGAGGTCACAGCTGTAGGTCTGCTGGTGCCTCTTCCAGGATGTGGGGTGGAGACAGGTGAGGGGAAGCAGGCACCCTGAGTCCCGTGGATCTGCAGACCCGTGCCCTGCACGGCCTGGGGAGGAGCGGGGCAAGGGAGCATGGCAGCGGCTGGAGATAAAATTTGGGGTCTCAGTCAACATTTCCTCCAAGCGGACCCTCTGTTCGGGGCACAGAGGTGAGTGCCTCCGGGCTGTAGCTTGGGGCACCTGAGCCCAGCGTGGGCAGGGCAGAGAGAGCGGAGACTCGGGTGCAGAAGTTGCTGGGGAGCCCCGGGGGGTGGGCAGGGCCCCCTGGCTAACGGATGGGTCCCCTCCCCCAGCCCCGTGGCCTCCTGAGTTGGCCGGTCCCCGTCCTCAGAGCCCGGGGCTGGCGGGGGCTGTCCGGCTGCCCTGTCCAGGGCTCTTCCCCATCCTGGCCTCCCTGTCCTGGCCTCCACTCCCGTCATGGGGTGCTGGTTCCAGCCCCCCCGGCTTCCTGGCTGTCATCTCCTGGCCACGTCCCACCCCTCCCGTGACTCAAACTGCCCCCCTGTCCGTCCTGACTCAGTCCCAACGGCTCACGCTGCCGCCCACACAGCCAGAGAAGATAATTAGGGGAGCGAAGTGGGTTCTCCGCCAGGTTCCCAGGGTAGGTGACGTAGGTGGGGGCCGGGCCGAGCCCGGTCTCCATGGCCCATTTCAGGAGAGCAGTGATAGGGGGATGATTAATAATCGTGGTTGACATGTGGCATCTGTTGGGGGCTTTCTCTGTGCCAGGGCTGCCAGGTTATCTCACTCACTGCGTACAGAGACGTTAACCAGCTCACCAAGGACACACAGCGAACTAGGGGCAGGGCTGGGTGTGTGTGTGTGTGTGTGTGAGAGAGAGAGAGAGAGAGAGAAAGAGAGAGAGAGAGAGAGACCCTAACCACTGGGATGTCCCACCTCCCCAGACCGGGACCCACCGCCTCTGTTCTCCTCCCCAAACCAGGCAGAGCGCAGGTCTGCGCTGTCTGGGGTCGGCATGTATTTGAGCGTGTGTGTGTGTGTGTGTGTGTGTGTGTGTGTGTGTGTGTGTGTCTGTGTCTGTGTCACGGGTGTGTTTGTGCTTAGGCAAATGGGGAAAGAAAACAATACTCGCGTCCTTTCTGGGCTCCGTAGACATCACTGCATGGGGAAGGAATGTGGGTTCAGCAGAACACTGTTTTCTTTCTGTAGCACGTGAAGACCTTGGGGCTTCTCAGTTCTCAGAAAGGCGTCTATTACTCAGGTCTCACTTAGCAGTCACCACGAGAAAGGAAGCCTGGTGCGGACACACACACACACACACACGCACGCACGCATACACACACACACACGCACGCACATGCACACACACACGCACACACGCACACGCACACACGCACACACACACACACACACACACACACACACACACACACACACGCACCCTTTAGCAGCCAGAAAGCAGAGGCTTCTTGGATTCGGATTAGGCAGGCGTGTTGAGACCAAGGTCTAATTGCTGGGCTCCAGCTGGGCGGTTGGAGGCCACCAGCCTCATGTCATCTTCCGTTTCTTCTTTTTTTTTTTTAATTTATTTATCTGTTTATTTATTTTATTGGCTGTGTTGGGTCTTTTTTGCTGTGTGCGGGCTTTCTTTTTTTATTTTTTAGTTGCGGTGAGTGGGGGCTACTCTTCCTTGTGGTGCACGGGCTCCTCATTCTCATGACTTCTCTTGTTGCGGAGCATGGGCTCTAGGCGCGTGGGCTTCAGTAGTTGCAGCACATGGGCTCAATAGTTGTGGCTCATGGGCTCTAAAGCGCAGGCTCAGTAGTTGTGGCGCACGGGCTTAGTTGCTCCGCGGCATGTGGGATCTTCCTGGAGCAGGGATCGAACCCATGTCCCCTGCGTTGGCAGGCGGATTCTCAACCACTGTGCCACCTAGGAAGCCCCCGTTCCTTCTTTAATAAGCTGATGGCTGTCTCTTCGGACATGCAGGGCCTTGGTAGGCTGCCCCATTTCTGGATGGGAAAGAAAGAAGGAAGGATGGGTAGGAGGAGAGGGGAGAAAAGAGAGAGAAAAAAGGAATGAAAGAGAGGAAGAGAGACAGGGGAGAGGGATAAAGAGAGAGACAGATGGCAGCTCAAAGCAGACTCTGCGAAAGTCTTTCCAGGGGAGTGGGGGTGGCTGTCATTCACTCCACCTCCCCAGCAGGACGGAGTTCCCCGCAGGCAGGCGTCCTGGGAGCCAAGGGGGTGACGAATGCCGAGGCCCTGGGGCCCTAGGAATAGGTGGAGTCACTGGCGGATACAGATAGAAAACCACAGCTCAGACACGTGAAGCCTCCTTCCAAGGCCCCTCAGCTGGTAGGTGGCAGGGGTGGGCCTGGGAGCCTCATCTGCCTGGTCCTGGCCAAACTGTCCCCTCCCGCTAGGAGGACGCTGTTCCCCTGATTCTGACGGTGCCTCTCAGGTGAGCCTTCCCCATCCTCCGGGCGGCATGACCTGCCCGTCCTGCACCAGGCGTTGCCATGAGAGTGACGCTCGCTGGTGGACCTGCCCTTCAGCCCACCCTCAGGGCCGCACACCTCCTGGAGGGCCCAGAAGCTGCAAGGTCAGGGGCTTGGCCCAGTAGAGGTAAAGTGAAGGGGCTCGTGGGGGACCCAAAGGCCATCTAGTATATGCCATTGGTTTGCCAAGTGTCATGAGCTTTGGTATCAGGGGGCAAAAGCTTCGCTGTATAAATGCATGTTAATCCCATCTCCCCTTTGCTTAAAGCCTTCAGTGGCTCCCCAGTTCCTTCCGTATCACATCCAGACTCTGGGCCCTGCTCTCCTTCCGTGCAGCCTGGTCCTTGGCTGTCCCCTGCCACCTGTCCCCTCTCATCTTTCCTGCCTTTCCTATCTGCCGCAGGTGTCGGCCTTGCTGTGAGTGCCCCGAGGGCAGGCTCCAGGGCTGGCAGACTCCAGGGATCCTCTTTCTGTCCCCAGAGCCTGGCCCACAGACCCCAAAACGTGCAGGGAGCAGAGCCAGTGGCCAGGCCTTGGCTCTGTCCAGGCTCTCCCCCAGGCCCTGGGAGCTGAGCCTGAGGGGCCAGGGGTCTCTCTGCCCCCCGATGTCTCCCCATCCCCCCGCTCAGTTGCTCCTTTCCTTCACTTGGGGCTTTGGTTCCAGCATGTAAACCCGTGCCTGAGGGGGCCTGGAGGTTGCACACACGTATTGGAGATGTGGAAACTGAGGCTGAGAGAGGGATGTGAGTTCTCCAAGCGGTCATGGCAGAGAGGTTCCCAGGGCCTGGTTCCCCTCTCCCAGGGAAGCCCCATGCCAAGATCTGGGGAGGGTTTTCTGATGTGTTTCTGAGCAATGTTACATCTCAGGAGAGCCTCAGGAGGCTGGCGAGGTGACCCCCCACCCCCCGTGCCCACGGCTGTCGGGCTGTCTGCTGCCAACAGCGAGGTATCCTTGCTGTCAGGGCCTGGAGCTGGCTCTCCCCTCTCCCCGATGCACCTGAGTCCTGAGTGGCTTCAACGTGTCCCCCACACATCTCTTTACTCCCCATGGACTCTTGGCAAAAGTCTCTCTCTGCCATGTTTCCTCATCTGGGAAAGGAGCCACTAGCTGTGCGCACACCTGGGGCCGTCGGGAGGACAGGATGGGAGACAGAGGCCAAGCACCCAGCAGAGGCCAGGCCCTCCCGACCTCCCTGCCATCACCGAGGGCCCGTGTGGAGAGGCGAGGCACGTGGGACTCCACCTCTGAGGGCGTGGGTGTGATGACTCCCGAGGAGACAGGGCTGGGGCTTTGGTGCCAAACGTGAGCACACTGGCGCTGGTTCTGCCGCTCTGGGCAGTTTACTGTTGGCCTCTCCGAGCCTCAGTTTCCTCGTCTCTAAAATGGGGATCAGAATAGTCTCTTCCTCTTGGGAGTCAAGATGCAAACCAGTGACGTGTAAGGGGCTCTTTTATGGAAAGGAGCTCAGTAGCTATGAATCCCCCAACCCAGTTTTCCTCTGGGTATCTCAAAGGTGTGGTCATTTTTCAGCAAAGCCTCTTGGAACCGAAAAACATGCCCCAGACAGGCAGCCTCTAGGTGGTGGGATTTCAGACCCTGGGAGTGGGGCAGCTCATGAGGAGATAGGAAAGGCGGTGCCTGTTGGAAGCAGCAGGCATGCCTGTTCCAGAAGGCCTGGGCCAGAGCTGTGATGTCACCCAGGCATGGTGCTGGATCTTTCTGGCAGTTTCTTACCTGTGCAGGAGGCTGATGGCCTCTGCCTTGCAGGTGCCCGGTTGCTATGGACGGGTGGGTACTTGGCTGCTGGCGGCAAGAAAACGGTTTCGTTGCTGGGGACTCTCCTTTTACCCTTAATGATTCTCTTGTCCTATGAGGGGTGGGAATGCAGCCCCCAAGTCATTATCCCCCTTGGGGTCCCCTCGTTGGGTTTGGGAGATAAGGCATGTCCGGTCCCCTTTGAGGAAGGAAGCAGGTGTTTTTCTATAGATCGGCTCCTGCTGGCTCTTCCCCAAATCATCGCCACTTGGCCTTTTCAGGATCTCCTGCTCCCTTTCTGGGCTCTTCCACAGTCAGTGCCCTGTGGCCGTTCTCTCTACTGGAGGGGAGGGAGGCAGGGGCCCAGTGGGTCCACCTCCACCTCGGAGGATCTCAGCACAGGCTCACCCGACCTGGGCGCACTCCAGCCCTTGTGGGGCCTTGGTCACGAGCAAGGATGGTTCAGTGGCGCTGGCTCGGGTGCTCTGGGCCACAGGAGAAGCAGAGCAGCTGGCAGGATTCCCGGCTCTTGAACATTTCCTTTGGGGATGACTGGAGTGGGCCCTTGGTGGGAGGAGAGATATAGGGGGAGACTGAGGTTTTGAGACCTTTTTCAAAATATTTCTCATAAATTCAGTTTGGGGTTGCCCAAGATTTGGGGTCAGCCTGGAGGTTTCCAGCCCAGTTTCCTGGCCTCTGAAGGGGAGGGCCCTCACTTAAGATGGGAAGCTAGTCACCCTGGTGGACACTGGACCCCATGGGGGCTTTGAATGGAAAGTGGTCCGACCCCTGGGCTGCATCTCCCGTGCCTCGCGTCTCTCCGTCCTGGTTTCTCCTCTGTCAAGAGGGAAGTAGTGACGATTCAGAGTGAAGTTGTAGCGGGGGAAGCTTGCTCTCGTGGCCTCTGAAGGGACCTCTTCTCTGCGGGCAGAGGAGCTGGACGGGCAGACCTTGCTCCTTTGCCCTGCTGGTGTTGGGGTGCTGGAAGCAGCAGCCCCCATTCTGAGGCCTGGGAGGCCCCCACTCAAAACTGGCCAAGGACACAGTCACCTTCCAAGACTGCTCCTACACCCTTGTCCTTCGTGGTTAGAAATAAGGCTAGATTTGTAGTTTCTCCTGGCATTTTCTATTTTCATTAATAAATGGCATTTTAACAGAAAAAGCAGTATGACTTTATATTAAGGAACATCACCAAAACCCAGCATGACCCCAAATCCCATCATCCTAACATAAGAGATTTATCTTATATATTGTCTCCAGTTTATTCTCCAATTGCAATTATGGGATGCATTCAAGTTTGCTTTATTTTCACCTCCCATATGATCTCAAACATTTCTCTTTAAAACAGTGACCTAAAATAGATGCAGTACTGTTTTACTGTGTTGCTAAAATGCAATATATTAAAAAGATCTCCCTCCTATTAACATGGAGGTGGTTGCCAGGGTTTTGCAAGCATGGCTGCAGGGAACATGTTGCACGTGCTCTGGCTCATAGAGCATCAGGGAGGCAGGCCAGAGGCTTAGCAGATGCTTAACTGCAGGTGGTGGGCTTTAGCAGTCGAATTGGCTGGAGTCTGCTCCCTGGTATATCCTAAAGCCACACACCACCCAGCAGGTCTCCTTTGCTTTAAGCACCTTCCGTGTGTGTGGTGCTGTCTAGATGTTTCATAGTCATGAAATCACAGTCATTCATAACAGCCCTGGAACATCAAATTCTTCGCTCCATTTTTCTGTCAACAGATTCTACAGTAAGGAGGAGCTGGGTCACTTGCCCACAGTTTCCAGCAAGAGGCTGACCCCAGCTTTGGATCCGATGCTTCATTGCACTGCCTCGCTTTACAGCATAAAGTGGTGAGCTCCCCATCCCTGGGGGGTAATCAAGCAGAGGTTGGATGATGAAGTGTCTAGAATGCTCTAGATCAGGGTTTCTCAAACTTGGCTGGGTAATTCTCTGTTGTGTGGGCTGTCCTGATCAGTGTAGGATGTTTAACAGCATCCCTGGCCTCTACCCACTAGCAGCTGGTAGCACAATTTGGAAACAATAAAAACGGGTCTCTGGATATTGCCAGTCATTCCCTGGGGATCAAATTCACCCCCAGTTTCTCACTTGCTGGAGAGGATTCCTGAATCAAATGAGAGGTTGGCGACTGGACCTCTGAGGAGCTCTGGGACCTCCATGGGGCTGCCCGCCTGCTGGGATCCCTTGGTGGACTCTGTCCCCATCAGTGGGTGGTTGATTGGAGGGTCTGGGTGTGGTGCCATCGTGGAAGGAGTCATGGGAGCCAGGTTCAGAAAGTGCCTCTTCCATGTGTGGACCCAAAGCACAGATGCAAAGGCTCCCAATCATGTGATGTGCCCTGGGGCAGGTGCCCTGATCCCAGTAACGACTGTAGGTGACAGTCCTGTGACCAGGGCTTTACGTTCTCTGTGGCTTCTGGCCAGTTTGGAGGACTCGCCTCACTTGAAGAAAACTTGCGTGTCACTCTGGCCTCTCACGTGGGCTGGGACATCCCAGAGCATCTTCCCAGGGGTGGTCCTGTCGGGGAGTTGAGAGCCGAGCCCTCCCGTGGCACCCCGACTCACACATCAGGTCTGGAGAGGGCTGGCAGGGAGAGTGTGATTTGTGGGGCTGTGACTAGACTTGGACTTTAAAGAGCCCTCTCATTTCCTCTCCGGAAGCCTTCGAAAGGCCCAGGGAACAAAAGGGGCTTGATTGAGTGTGCCTTGGAGAGCTTCCTCGAGAAGTGGGGAAAGAACAAGCGGCACACACTACAAAGCCACTTCATTCTGTGTATGCTGTCGTGCCAAGAAATGCTGAAGTGCGGGGACAAGCAGAGAGACATGCTCCTTTTTATCAGGATGGTATGGACTGGCGGTTAGAGCCAAGGACAGCCGTCAGCAACCCGTGCAGGGATTTTGGCACCCTGTCCCCCTGGTTCTTCCCTTACTCTCCTCCTGCCTCCTTCCTCCAGCCCTCTCCATTCCTGTTCCCTTCTACTTAGAGACATTAACTTTTTATGTGACAGTCGCTTAAGGCCTGACCCTGTTCCGGGGCACTTTGTGTTTTCATAGTCTGTTCTTAGAAGTGAAAATCTTCAAAGAAGTGACTCTCTAATGGCAGAATTTCAGGCAGTGAATGCTATCTGTGGCACATTCTAGGCTGCATCTTTCTGTCAGGCTCTCGGAGTCAGTTAAATAACTGTTAACAGCCATCCACTGTGTGGCAGGCACTAGTGGGGGACGGTTTAGGAGACGACTGACTTCAGAACGCTGGCTTTATTACTCTGATGGCTCCCACTACAAATTGCACACTTGTAGGATACCGAGCACGTGTGGGCAATGTGTCAGGGGCTGGCATCGAATGTCAAAGAGCCAGACCATCCAGAGAGATGGGTAAGCAGAGACTTGAGGTGTCTCCTGAGAGCTGTGCAACATGGGAACCCAGGAAGCCCTCCTGGTGGAGGTGGTGCTGGCCTTAGGCTTCAAGGTATAGACAGGAGTTCATTGGGCAGAGGTGCAGAGAGCATGATTGCAGAGGCTGACAGGCGGTGTCTGGGGAGGGGTGCAAACTTCTGGAAACACCCTGGTGTGAAGGACGAGGTCTGAGTTGGTGGGAACGAGGCTGAAGGGGTAGGGAGGGCCTGGGCCTTGGGGGCTCTGTGCTCCCAGGTGTGCAATTTGGACATTTTTCCACAGGTTGTGAGAGCCACGAAGGGTCAGTGCTCACCCTCTGCTGGACACAGAGCCCGGACTTCTTGTTCGCCCTGCCTCCCCCTTGCTGCCCAGACACTGCCCTTCATCTGGTTTAGCAGACCTTTCTGCACCTCACCTGTCCTTCCTTTGAAGATGCATATTCACCCCTTCCTCCAGGAAGCCCTCCCTGACCTCCCTCAGGTTAGCCCAGGCCCCCTGTGGTTTCCTGAGCTAGTCTATCGGGAAGCTTATTCTCGTTCTCATTGTCTGTCTCCTTTAAGGACTGTCCACCCTCGGGCTGGGTGCTCTGGGAGAGCAGTGTGGTGTTTAATTCACCTATGCGGTCAAGGTCACAGGCCAAGCTTGGCACACAGTGGGCCCTTGGGAAATGGTGCCGCCTGCATGAAGATCTCACTCTTGTCCTGAGTTACAGAGCCCTGGGACTTCCCTGGCCTCCCTGAGTGGGCAGGTCTTCAGGCTGTAGCCCACCCACCCGGGGCTGGGTGGGGCCCAGACACCCAGTTTGGGCTGCAATGTGCAACTGCCAGGGGATGGGAAAGGTGTGTAGGGGCATGTGGTCTCCCAGGCGTGCAGAAGGAAGTGGGAAGCCCAGGAGAGCTGGGGACCAGCAGGCAGGGTCCCAGTCCCACCCCAGATAGCTTAACAGGTGTGCAAAGCTGCCAGCCGAAGGCGGGACACTCCTGTTGGCTTCAGTTGCCAGGGCGGTGCTGGCACAGTCTGGGGAAAGCCCGTGGCTGAGCCTGGCAGAGGCTGAGATGGAAGAGCTGGGTGCGGGCGTGGCCTGGGCCATGTGGGGAGGGCCGTGGCCGGGCAAGTCAGAGCAGGTCGCTGCGCAGGCCGAAGTGGAAGATGCTGGGCCACCCACCGGCCTGGTTCTCCCCAGAGCCTTGAGAGCAGAGCAGCTGCCCCAGATCTGCAGCCAGCCCTCCTTACCCTGCCTTGCTCCCCACCCCGGGCCCAGCACCCCCCAGGGAGAGGGAGATTGTTGGCACTTAGTATACAGTTGCTGGTCCAGGGACACAGGTGTCTGGGGTCTGTTTACTTGTGTCCTGTCTGTGCTTCCCCAAATCCCTGTTTCTACCCAAGTATGGCATGACATGACACTCCTGGGGATCCTGCCTGTCCATCTCACATGTGGGGCGCTGAACCCAGAGACGGGGGACACTTACCCAGAGTTGCACAGAGAGTCAGAGTACCCTTGGGTTGGGGGAGGGATGTGGTCAGCTGAGGCCAGCCAGCTGAGGTGTGAACTGGTAAGGAGCTTGGGGACAGCTCCTTTGCATCATGGGCAAGGAAGGGGCTGCTCTGTATACGAGCTGCTTGGGCAGGGGACTGGACCAGTGACCTCTGGAGGCCTTTCTTGGTGCCAGACTCTGAGAGCAGAGGGAGAAGACTGAAGGGGTGAAGGAGTTGTGCTCTGGGCCCTGGAGGGTCTCCTTGCCTGGCAGCCTCCTGATGCGAAGGGTCCTCAGCAGGCCCAATGCAGAGAAATCAGACCAAGGCCCTCTCCTCCTCTGGGCAAGCTTTGTTTTTTTTTTAAGTTAATTAATTAATTTATTGGCTGCATTGGGTCTTCGTTGCTGCACACGAGCTTTCTCTAGTTGGGGTGAGCAGGGGCTACTCTTTGTTGTGGTGCATGGGCTTCTCACTGCTGTGGCTTCTCTTGTTGCAGAGCATGGGCTCTAGGCACGTGGGCTTCAGTAGTTGTGGCACGTGGGCTCAATAGTTGTGGCCGCAGGCTCTAGAGCGCAGGCTCAGTATTGTGGTGCACAAGCTTAGTTGCTCCTCCGCATGTGGGATCTTCCGGGACCAGAGCTCAAACCCATGTCCCCTGCATTGGCAGGAGGATTCTTAACCACTGCACCACCAGGGAAGCCCTCTGGGCAAGTTTAACCTCTTTGGGCAGCCGACCCAGAATGGCCGGGGCCACCCAGCTGGGGGCCAGGGCTGCCCAGCTCCCTGCTCAGGTGAGCCTCTGTGACTTGGGTCACTTGTGCTGAGATGTTTGGAGCGATGGGTCCTGGGTCTGTAACCCCCACTCTCTCCCCCCAGTCCTGGGCGAAGGCCGAGGTGCCCCTGCACCTCGAGGCTGCGGTTTGACTTATGATTAGAAGGACATGGGAAAGCCACCTGCACCGTGTCTCTGACTCCAAAATGCCACTCCCCAAGCCTACAGTTCCAACAGGAGCAAAGGGCTCCTTTGAATGCATAATGGTTCAAAAAGCATCTTTTAACCAACACATACTCAATTTTTTATTTGTCTTGAAAATGGTGTGAGCTTACAGGACAGGAGGTCAGTACCCGTAGACCTGGGTGCTCAGCACAGTACACGGCAAAGCCTTCGCTCTCAAGGGTTTACGCGTTAAAGGAAGGGCGGCAGTTCACGTGCCAGTAAGCGGTTTTGCCCTGAAGACTTTTTTCATCACGGAGCTGGCAAACGCTGCCTGTGACAGACATTAGGAGTTGGTGACATCGCCTTCTTCTGACCTCAGAGCCAGCCTGTGCTGACCTCCACCTTCTCCCGTGCTGCAGGGTCCCAGGAGGTCCCCAACCTTGTGGGGACCAAGGCTTGAGGGGAGGTTAGGAGAAGAGGAGGATTCTTGCAGGCTCGGGTGCCGAAGAGCATTTGTGCTTTGAGTCAGTCATCAAATGTGGACTCAGCCTTTGTCCGGGGCAGGCATCAAGGGGGCGGCTGTGGCAGCAAGCAGTACTCAGAATACAGAGACATTGGAACTTCCCTGGCGGTCCAGTGGTTAAGACTCCGAGCTTCCAATGCAGGGGCCCTGGGTTTGATCCCTGGTCAGGGAGCTAAGATCCCACTTGCCATGTGGCCAAAAAAAAAAAAAAAAAGAAAGGAAACAGTGACACGACAGTTTGCCCTTGGGGGCACGAGACAGAACTGGCCTAGAGGTGGGTTGGCAGGGCAGGCTCTGGGAAACTAGCATTGCAGGCAGAGCTGGAGGTGTGTTAAACTGGGTGAGTTGGAGGAGAACTGGGGGGCGGTGAACCTGGAGCTGTGGATGGGGGGCAGATCCCAAAGTGGGGCCTTGGTGCCGTGCAGGGGATTTGGACCTTGTTCTACGGGCACCTCCCCGCCTCTCTGATCTTTTTTACCCCTCAGAGCCCCCTTTGGGGATTTTCTCCAGTCACTGGGCCTCTGTCCTTGCCTCCCCGCCCCGTCTCCAGGCTCGGAGGAAGGGGGCCCTGGCGGGGGCCTTGGTGCCCGTGGTGCCCTCCATCACCCTGGGCCCCTGCGGGCGGAGGCCTCCCCTGCCTGCAGCCTGCCCAGGGCCGTCTGTTTTTCCTCCTCGGGGCAGAGGCGAAGCTTGTTTTTCCTCCTGGCTCAGGAATTGCGCCTCAGAAGCACACAATGCAGCTGTTAAAATATCTGGTCTGGCCGGTGGCACAGCGGGTCCCTTGTTCATCTCACAGACAGCGGCCGGCGGGAGTCTGCCTCTGCTGGGCGCCTGCTGGGGGTGGGGGGTGTATGTCGGGGAGAGACCCCAGCCCTCTGGGCTTCTGCTGCTTTGGGGCTGTCCACGGAGGAAGTGGACAGACAGTGGCAATTGGGATTAGCAGGACAGCACGTTCCAGAAAGATGTGCAACTTGAGAGTTTGCACTTTAGACCCCAGAGGCCCAGACACCTGCGGTGGGGTTGGGGGGGAGGATGAAGAGGAAAGGGGGCCATGGCCTGCCTTGTCCAGTCTCGGACAGGCCTCCTGCTGGTGCCAGGGCTCCCGGATCAGGTCTTCCTGCCCCGGTGGGCAGACAGGTGGGTGGTCTCCCTGGGGCTGCAGCTATGGTAAACGTGGGGAGCATTTGAGTCGGGACCCCCATGTGTGCCAGGCCCTGTGCTCTTAATCCTCGCCACAAGGGAGGTGCTGTTGTCCTCCCCATTTTACAGATGAGGAAACTGAGGCTTAGGGGGGACTCGGTTCTTATCCACCAAGGTGGGTTAGCTCTGACCAGGGCTCAGGTGGGAGGGCGTTAGGGCAGGCTTCCTGGGTTTTAAAGCGTGCCTTCCTTGGGTAGAGCAGGGAGGGGAGAATGTTCTGGGCAGGAAAGCAATGGGACAGAGGCAGGGGGATGGAGACGGGTTTCAGGGGATGAAGCTGCGTGCAAGCGAGTGGAAGCCACAATACCATCTGAAGGGTGAGTCACCAAGGAGCTCCTACCCACACCCTCCCAAAGAGAAAAGCCTCTTGCCCAGCTCCGGCCCTCCTGACACCCATCTCCCCTTATCTGAGACTGGCTGCGCAGGAGGGGCCTGCATTTGCTGATTTCCTGTGGTCAGGGCCTCGCTGGATGCTGTTCCAGCCCAGTAAGTCAGTGCATTAGGGTTAATGTTGTTCCTGCACACCAGCAAGCCCAGGGGCTGGGCACATGAGGGAGCTTTCGTGCGCGGAAAACTACATTCAAGCAACACTGAGGGAGCAGGTGCCCCGTTAGGAGAGTGGTTTCTGCATGGTGCCCGCCCCTGGCCACAGCGGGCAGTGGGGAGGGCTCTGGGCTGAAGCTCCTGGGAGCAGAGCAGCTGGGGTTGTGGCAGCTGACCCGCCGGCTGGTGCTGCACAGGTGTGTCCAAGATCCAGGAGGCACACCTCCTCCCTAGACCTTGGTCTCCCCCAGTCCTGTCTTTCCTGGAGAAGGGTGCCCTGCTGCAGGGGTTTACCTGCCCGGTCAACCTTGGGCCAAACCCCACTGGGGACCCATTGTGTGTGGCGCCACTGCTGTAGGGTGCTCACCGCCGTGCAGGGAAGCTTGGCCGCCTTCTCAATCGTGCTGCGAGTGGGAGGATGCCCTGTATCACAGGGGAGGGGACAGAGCCTCAGAGAGGGAAAGCCACACGGCCAGACACACAGCAGATGTAGACCGCGCTGGCCCAAGCACAGCCGTGTCCCTCACTCTGGGAGAGGAAAATGTATGTTTTAGAACATTATTTTGTCTCTGGCCGTGAAAGGCAAGCAAAGCGTCCACAGCTTGGTGTCCTCCTTGGGGACCCCTCCCCTCACCCCCTCCCCTCTCCCTCCAGGATGGAGAAGCGGGTGTCAGTTTGGTCCCGGGGGGCTGAGCTGAAGCCCGAGTGTGGCTCCAGGACGCCCTTTGCTTTCTGTGGCCGAGGCTGGCCTTGCCCTGCGGGGCTGGTGCTGGACGGGCGTGCCTTGGGTCTGGAGCGCCCTTTGGAATGTCCATTTTCCGGATGGCAACACTGAGGTGATGGGAGATGAAAAGACTCAGTCATCTACTCCAGGAGGATGTTGACAAGTCCTCGGAATCTTGGGGCAGTGAGAGAGAGAGAGCGCCCACTGCCGCCTTTTTAGTTACAATGAGGTTATAATTATTATTACAGTTCATCAGTGTTGTATTGGCAGCACATTTTTCACTCCAGGAATTTCCACGTGTTTTGTCTCATTTGATCACAAAAATAAGTCAGTGATCAAGGCTGGGTGGGTGTTCATTATGTCTGTGTGTAGCCAGTGTATGTGTGTGTGTGTGTGTTTGTGTGTACCTCTGTACACGTACATGTACATGTGTGAGCCTGTGCAGTGTACAGTGTGCACATGTGGGTGGCCTTGTATGAATGTGTGACGATGTGTGTATGTGTGCCCATGCTCACACGTGTGACTGTGTACGTGGTTGTTGCTTAGGTTGTGTGTGCTCTGCGTGTGTGCCCATGTGTGTGGGGCCTGGGCAGCGTGCCGCGAGGCTGACGTCAGACAGGAGGTGAGCACACCAGGGCCCGCGGTGGCTGGGATCGCTGGGAGGCGAGGTTTCATCTCTCTCCTGCAGGTTGATTTCGCCCGGGGAAGACGCTCTGATTCCTGTGACTCACTCATCAGGAGAGTTCAAAGCAGCCAGGTGGCGGGAGGGTGTCTGGGATTGCAGGGTTCAGAGCGATTCGCTCATTTTGCCCTGATTATTAATTTATTCTTCAAGCCAGTCTTTTCACTGTGAGTTCATCTTTGCTGTGCCGTGGCCCCCTCCTCAGAATAATGCTGTAAATGCGTAGGATAAGATGCATAGGATTGGGGTGAATATATTAGGAGTTTGGGATTGACATATGCACACTACTGTATATAAAATAGATAAACAACAAGGACCTACTGTGCAGCACAGGGAACTGTACTCATTATCTTGTAATAAACCATAATGGAAAGAATCTCTGTGCTGTGCACCTGAAACTAACGCAATGTTGTAAACCAACTATACTTCAGTTAAAAAAAAAACCCGAAAAAAACCCAAACTCATAGGATTATGAAGGAAACCAGTTGTATTGATTGCAGTGATCATAGGTTAATAGAGGTGCTTCTTTGCCGGCACAACTGGCAAGGTTGGGGTGGGGGGTGTCTAATGCCGACCTTGACCTTGAGAGCAGCACCATGGTGAGCACAGGTGATGGATGCCCTGACGTGTCTTGTGCCAGTGGCAGGCTCACGGGCACTGTGGCTTTTACCCACCTTCATGCCCGAGGGAGACACCAACTTCCGGTTTCAAATTACTGAAGTTAAAAATATGTTTTTTTTCCAGCCAGGTTATGCAGCCTTGCTTTAATTGGAACTTACCAATTATTTGGAAGCTGGAAGAGATCTTATGAGCACCCCGTGTAGTTTTTCCTAAACCTGCCTGTGCGTCAGAAACACCCATGGAGCTTTTGTAAAAGTCCAGATACTCTGTCCCCCACTCTCTGCCTGAACCTGTAGCATCCGAATTGGCAGAAGGCCCAGGAGTGTTTCCAGAGGCTCTGGGTGCTGCCAGCGCCCCCAGGGGTTGCCGAGGCCCTGGGGGTAGGGGACCGGTGTGCAGCTCCAAACGGAAAGGGGGCTTCTTCTGCCTCCGGGTCCAGGGCACCCCCTCCCCCTAGCAGAAGCCTAGGCGCGTGGCTTGCTGGGTAATGTGGGGGTGTTGACACTCTCCTCGCCCTGGTGGGGGCTGTGCTCTCAGCCCCTCTTGTCAGGGAACCTTTTGTGGAGCCCGCGCGAAGTCCCCAAGCACAGACCACAGGCCGCCAGTGGAGGTCTGGGGACCCGAGGCCCCGCCCTGCTGTCCCCAGCTGCCCCCCCGCCCCCCAGCCTCTGGGAGCCCAGATGAGGCTGTTGACAGGCAGAGTCTGCGCGAGAGGAGCTTCAGGGAGTGAAAGTGGCTGCCTGGGACCCTGGGCGCCTGGTGTTTACCCAGAAATTGTGCTAATCCCGGTAATTCCCGTGATTTACGCAGCCTCTCGGCTCTGTCTGCTGCCTTCCTCTCCTGGAAGGGAGGGCGAGGGGGAGGGCGACGGCTGATCTGCAGGAGACAGGCCTGTGACACAGCTGTCCCTGCAGGCCCGCCCCCCCGCCCGCGCTGAGTCAGCTCCCCACGGGTGCTCGTGGGACCCCAGGTACTCCCGGGCCCACTGCCGTCTGGGTCGTGGGAATCTGAATAAATCCCCCCCCCAACTCTGTCCACCTGGTCCTGGGGTGGCCTCGCCCTGAGGCTTTGGGCAGCATTCCAGCCAGAGGACCCGACTCTGGACCTGGACCTCCTCCCTCTGTGGACAGTGGCTTTGGGCGGCTCCCCTCTTCCTCTGTGAGAATCAGGAGGACGCCACCCCCTCCGATGACGTAACTGGGTGGGGACGTTGGTGTGAGGCAGCTGCAGCTGCTGTGCCCCAAGAAAACCCCCAGGCTCCCCCTCTTCTTTCCAGCCTCTTCATGTCCCTTAACAGAAGTTGTCATGGTCCCTTCTTGACTGAGCCTCTCTTTTTGCCCTGGCATTCTTGATGCTCCAAGGATGCTGAGTTGCTGGCCTCAGTTTCCCATCTGCCTTTGGGGATGCTTCCCTGGAGTCTGGGTTTGGTCTAGTGGGCCGACCCTGTGGGTGCCTTGGTTTCTGGTCCCTCAAACCCCCTGCCTCCTGGTGCTGGCCTGGTTCCCTGGGCCCGTCGTGTCCTGTCGGTACATGCTCAGCTGGACGTGGGGACCCAGGGGTGCAAGGCCCGGCCCTGGCCTGGAGGAGGTCACGATTAAGTGGGGAGCCGGGTGAGTACGTAGCAGGTTGTGGCTAGGCTGTGTGAGAGGTGCCAGACCTGGGGGAAGGACACCCAGTTCATTTGGGGGGACTGCTCGGAGCCTAGCCTACTGCAGTGTAAGGCTGATTGTCCATAAAGAATTATGGAATAAAGAGTTAGAGGAGGAATGTGCAACTTGCAGCTCCTCTCCACCCTCCTGGTCAGCCTCTGGACGGTGCCACCCACAGGGCCATGGTGTTGGCAGGCAGCCCTGGACAGAGCCTTAGCTTTTCCTGTCCCTTGGCTGGTGGTTCCCGTCCACCCATCTTACCTCCTTGGGTGCTGCACTAGGACAGGGGCCTTGTGGAATCCTCCTGGGCTTCTGGCATAGGGCCCCTCACACTCAACAGGGAATTCTGTCGGGGAATTCTGGGGCAAATCCCTTTGCACTGCAGGGTCCTCACTCGAGAGACAGCTCATGATGCTTCAGAGTACAGTGGGGCCAGGCAGCTTGGGTTCAAGCCCTGGCACAGCCACTTTTAAGCTCTGTGTCTTTGGGGGAGTTATTCTTCCTATGTAAAAAGTTGCAAGGATTCAAGGAAATCACTCTTGCAAAGAGCTTGGCACCTGGTAAATGCTCGTTAAAGGTTTGTTGTTACAGCTATTATTTTGATTTTTGTCCTTACGTCCACGTTTGGGTGTGTTTCAAAGTTGAGGCTAACTTCCTTCACCTGAGCTTCTTGGGAGGAAAACCCAGATTGTTCACAAAATCACTCGTATTTCCAGGAGCTATGATTTCCTGCCTCAGAGGTTTTTGCCAGGCATTCCTGAGCCATTGCTCCATGCCAGCCTGAGTGGGGAGCAGCTCCAGACCCAGAGGCAATGATGAGCACAGCACGGGAGGGCTGGGAAGCCGTAAGAACCTGAAAGCGAAAGTGACCATGATTGGGGAGGAGCTGGGGGGCTTCCCAGAGGAGGTGACATCCGAGTGGCATCTTGAAGGAAGACTAGGAGTCCGTTATACAGAAAGGGTGAAGGGTTTCTGGTGGGTGTGCCAGGGTCAGAGTGGCTGGTTGTGAACTGGGGGTGGGGCGAGGAGGCTGCAGATAGACACAGGAAGACTTTACCTGCAGGCCCCAGGGGCTCAGCGAGGCCTTGGCCTCGTGGTCAGATTTGGTTTGGGGAAGTGCCTGGCTGTAGGGTAGCGGGGGACCTGGAGAGGGAACAGAGATGGCGTGAAGGTGCTCAGGACCCAGAAGAGAAGGACGCCTGGCAGAGCAGGCAGCTGGGAGAGGCCCCAGTGGCCAGGTGCTTTGGAGATGATGTCAATCTGGCTGACGTGTGGGGAGGATGGGGTGGGACGGTGGCCCAGAGTGCCAACCAGGTGACTGGGAGGGGGGTGTTCCTCGGGCCAGGCTAAGCAGGCAGAGAAGGCGGAGCAGGCACAGCCGAAGGTCTGTTGCTGGTGGCCGCTCAGACAGCCAGCATCTTACAGCACAGATTATACAAATAGGCTTAAAGGATCAGCCAGTGATCCTGAAATCTCGAGGCCAGAGGAAACCCTGTAACTCACCAAAATCCTCAGGGAGATTTCTCTGTCCCTCCTCTATCTTGGGTTTTCTGGGTGGGGATTTTGAAAGACTGGAAACCAGACAGGCTGGTGTGTGAGATAAATTGAAATCTGAGTGGTTCAGAGCTTGGGCTGTTCGCTTGGCAGGCGGGCAAGCCTGCCGACCGCCTCCGTGCGTCACACCCATCATTCTCGTATACTCCCACTTTTTACTTAGAAAAACATGTACTGTTGTAGACTTTTAAAAAGTGCAGTTCTGGGGCCTGCGGGTGGAAGATTTGAGGCCCTTGGAGATGGAGCTGACCATCGCCTTTGGTTTCTGCCACCTGTGATCCACGAGCTCTCCCCAGAACCTTCTCTTTCCGCAGGTGCAGACCCGCCTGCCTTCTTTCTGAAACAGCAGCCGTGGACCTCCTGGGCGCTCTCCAGTGGCTGCATCCCTTTTTTTGCTTTTATTTTATTTTATTTTATTTTATTTTATTTTATTTTATTTTATTTTATTTATTTTATTATTTTATTTTATTTTATTTTTTATTTTATTTTATTTTTTGACTGTGTTGGGTCCTTATAGCTACATGCAGGCTTTCTCTAGTTGAGGTGAACGGGGGCTGCTCTTCATTGTGGTGCATGGGCTTCTCAGTGCGGTGGTTTCTCTTGTTGCAGAGTACGGGCTCTGGGTGCTCAGGCTTTGGTAGGTGCGGCACATGGGCTCAGTAGTTGTGGCTCTCAGGGTCTGGAGCACAGGCTCAGTAGTTGTGGCACACGGGTTTAGTTGCTCCGTGGCACATGGGATCTTCCTGGAGCAGGGCTCGAACTCGTGTCCCCTGCATTGGCAGGCGGATTCTTAACCACTGCGCCACCAGGGAAGTCCCTTTTTTACTTTTTTTATGGCAGAGCTTCCTGACTAAATGTCTATGCCACTGACTCTCCCTGAGCCTGCCTGGGCCCTGGTCACCTCCATGCAACTCCAGGGCCTCTGAGAGCCTGTGATGGAGCTGATTGTTCCTGGCATTTCTTTCTTGGGTTGGATTCTGGGCCTCCACACTCTCCTGGTGATTTCACCTTCTTTTCCTTCCGCCTCATCCCTCCCTGCTCACTTCCTTAGCTGGTTTCTCTTTTCCCTCCTGGACATGTTGGAATGCCCGATGTTTCCTTCTGGAACTTTCTCTCTCTCTCAGAGATCTTGCCCCGTGGTGGCCGTTTTCCCATCTGTAGCCTCTGCCTTTCCCCGAGCTCTGCCTTGCATTTCCAACAGTCTCTGTCTATCTTTTTAAAAAAAATTTTATTTTTTTTTAACTTTTTTATATTGGAGTAGAGTTGATTAACAATGCTGTGTTAGTTTCAGATGTACAGCAAAGTGATTCTGTTCTACATATACATGTATCTATTCTTTTTCAGATTCTTTTTTCATTTAGTTTGTGACATAATACTGATCAGAGTTCCCTGTGCTGCACCGTCGGTCCTTGTTGATTATCCATTTTAAATACAGCAGCGTGTACATCTCAATCCCCAGCTCCCTAACTGTCCCCTCCCCCATAACCATAAGTTCGTTCTCTAAGTCTGTGAGTCTGTTTCTGTTTTGTAAGTTCATTTGTATCGTTTCTTTTTAGATTCTGTCATACAATACTTCTCTTTCTCTGACTTACTTTATTCAGTATGACAATCTCTAGGAATATCACTCATCCATTAAAAACAATGAAATAATTCCGTTTGCAAAAAAATTTCATTGAAGTATAGTTGATTGAGAATGTTGTGTTAGTTTCTGCTCTACAGCAGAGTGACTCAGGTGCACATATACTATATACATTCTCTTTCATATTCTTTTCCATTATGGTCTATTGCAGGATATTGAATACAGTTCCCTGTTCTCTACAGGAGCCCCTCGATGTTTCAGTCTCTGCATGGCTTAATAGGCATCTCAGGCTTCACACAGTCCAAACCCAGCTCCTGGGTTTTACCCCCAAAGCTGCTTTTCACCCACTGTGCTCCATCCTGGCAAACAGCACCACCGTGCAGTCACCCAGGTGCTCAGCTGAAAATCGGAGCCATCTTTGACGCTACCCCCGTTCTCTTAAGAGAACTGGCTTTCAAATATCTATTCTGTAATATTTGATACCAGTGCTGAATTAGCAGTATCTGCACGTGATGAAGCATCACTTAGTAAAACGCCTGCTTGTGACCCACCAGCCAGCTGGAGATGGAGTGTTACCTGGGCCCCGCATCCCCCGGGTTCCTCTCTCCTAACCCGTGGCGACTCCGCTTCCGTGCATACCCCACACCCAAGCCTGAGCAAGACCTGTGGGCTCTGGCTTCAGAGCCACTGTCCCTTTAACCCAGACCACCATCATATCTTCCTGGGTCACTGCAGTTGTGTGCCGTCTCCCCAGATCTACTCTCCATAACACCTGCAGAGAGACCCTGTTATACTGTGAGTCCTGTCACGTCCCCTTTCTGCTCGAAACCCTCCAGGGCCTGCACTCAGCTTCCCGCTGCTCCTCCATCAAGCCAGCCTCCTCACCCCTCAGGCCCACAGCTCCAGCACTTGCCTTCTGGCTGCCTGCCATGGGCTCCCTCAGACCCTCACATGGCATCCCATCCCTTCCTCGGAGAGGCAGGGCAGTGGCTCCCCTGCCCTTCCCACCCTGCTCTATCCAGCCCCTCCGCTTTCACACATGCTATCTCTCACTAATGAAAATGAAATATACATTTATCTTCTCCCTTTATTTATTGCGTCTTGCAACTAGGTGGTGAATTCTGGGGGTTGTATTTTCAGCACCAGGCATGATGCTTGATACATAATTGGGGCTTGAGAAGCTATTGACTGAATGTGTGAGAGTGAATAAATGATGAAAATTCTGTTGGATGCGTGAATGGGCAGATGAAAGAATGAATGAATGAACACGCACATGAACAAGTGCCAGATGGGTCTGGTCTGGTGAGCTGCAAAGGAACTGGAGAACGAGAGCTTTTCCTTGAGGGCTGCTGAGTCGTGCTTCCTGTATTGATTTTTCTCGTCTGCGAGTCTGAGATGGAGGGCCTCACCTTCTGACTTCATTTCTCAGTTCTTGCTACTCGCCACACACGGTACTTAGGAACTTGTTGCTTAGACTTGAAAAATCGGGGGTAACAGACAGTGCGAGCGTTCGGCTGTGGTCCTTGAGGTCGTTCAGAAGGCCGGGTGAATCTCAGAACGAGTAATTCTCAAAATTAATTAAAGCCTCCTTTGCAATGATCAGAGGAGGAGCGCATGGCGGCGGCTGGGAATCTGGGTCGGCGCTTCCCGGCTGGGTCCGGGGGCCTCGTTGGTGAGTGTCTCTGTCTTCCCCTTCAGGGCTGCCACCCAGGACTATGCGCGGCTAGGATGGAGACGTCCGCCTCAGCCACGGCCACGGGCAAGAAAGAAGCCAAAAGTGGGATCCTGGAGGGTGTCGCTTTCTCCGAGCCGAGCAGGAAGGCCTCAGCCCTCGCGGTGGCCACGGCGGCAGCGGCGGCCGCAGCAGCTGCCCAAGGAGGTACTTTCTGTTCTGCACGCTGGGTGGGGGGTGTTTTTCATGAGCCCGTTTGGATTGAATGAGGCGGGTGGCCCATGTCATCGGGCAGGCGTGCTGGGTTTATGGAGGGGCGGGGCAGGAGGGCTCCCCTGCTCCTGGGGACCCCGGGCACCAGGATGCATGCCTGCAGGTGGATCTCTGAGGTCCAGCCACCCCAGATCAGAGGGTGTGGGCATCTCGGGCTTCAGCAGGAGAAGGGGAGAGGGCAGGCAAAGGAGGCGCGGGGCTGTGGGGTGTCCCTGGGCTGCATTCTGTTGGCACAGAGAGGCTGCTTCTTGCCTCCGGCCTGCCAAGGACTATTTTGGAAAGTAATTGTCTCCTGATCTCTTCTGGCTATAATTAGAGGGTCAGGTATGGAATTTAGCATCCTTAGGTGAATTTCTGGCCAACTTAATTATAACAGAAGGACTCCCCGAGCCACAGCCTCTCATTTTACTGCCCCGAAGAAAAATAGTCTCTGGTTTCCACAGGTCCGTGCCAGCATCCCATTGGGAAAGTTTGTGGGAAGGCGAGACCTCCCCTTGTGTCTGCGCGGTCCGTCTGGAGGCCACAAAACTATTTCTGTCTCTGAGGAATGGAGAGACTTAGATTTCTTTTCTTCCCCTTTTTATTCAAGTGCATTTAGTCATGCCCTGTTGCTCTCGCCACTCAAGCACAGCTCCCAGGGCAGCGGGGGAAACGTGCCTTCGCTGCGGTGGGGTGTGAGTGCCGGCCCCGCCGCGCGCAAGTCGATGTCCGCAGATCTCCGGGGGCCTTTGTTCAAATGCAAACCCCCAGTCGGTGAGTCAGGGCGAGGCTGAGTTTCTGTAATTCTAACCAGCACCCAGATGATGCTGGGACGGCTGGTCCACGGGCTGTGCTGGGCGCAGTTTAGGGCTGGAGCCCAGGGATTCGGAAAGACTCAGGGCGGGTAGGAGTCGGTGTTTCCAAGAGTGAACTGGAGGACCTCTAGGTCATTGTTACTACATCGTTTTTATTTTCCCCATGATTCTCAGTGGGGGCTTGTTAACAGGATGTGTGGCTCAAGCCAGGGGAGGGAGATCCCAGGCCAACCGTCCTATTCTGGGAGGTGGGTGTTTGGGCTACTCACCTGTGTGAAGCCCCTCGACCCCTGTCCCTGCTAGGAGCTGGGCTCTCCCGGCCCTCCCTCTGTGAAGAGAGGCCGGCTGGAGAGGAGGAAGGAGCCAAAGCCCAGGGTGGACCCCATGCAGGTGGTGTCAGGGAGCCAGGGAATGAGTGGAAGGAGGGGAAGGAAGGCCAAGGGTGGGGGTCCAGCGGTGGTCCCAGGGCTGGCTTGTCCTGGACCTGGCTGGGTCTGCATGTGCTCTGTGCCTTCTCCAGGGTCAGGGCCCACCTTGGCCTGTGGCGACACCTCAAGTGGTCCCTCTGCCTGATGCAGAGACCCATGGGCCCCTGAAGCCTGAGTGGCGTCAGTACATCTCTGACCCTCTCCCCAGGCACTCAGCTGTCCCTGCCTTGGCCTGTCCCTGCCTTGGCCTGTCCCTGAACCTAACCCTAACCCCAACCCCAACACTAACCCCTAACCGTAACCCTAACCCCTAACCCTAACCCTAACTCCTAACCCCTAACCCCAACCCCAACCTCAACCCTAACCCCTAACCCCTAACCCTAACCCCTAACTCTAACCCTAACCCCGAACCCTCACCCTCACCCTCTCCGGAGCCCACGAGTGGATCGTGAGCTGCCACGTGGTGCAAGTCACCGCCATGTCCTGTGAGAACAGACTTAGGCAGTGATGAGAGAGTAATTAGGGCGTAACTGGGGAGGAAGTCCTCTGGCATCAGACGTGGTTGTCACCAATGGGGCAATAACCGCAGGTGCCGGGGGGGAGTCTTGGTAGGGGGGCAGGCAACAGGCCTACAGCTTGGGGTGCAGTGGCTGCCCGGAGGCACCTGACCTCACTCAGCCCCCACACCTCCCCACCCAGGGTGCAGTCCTGTCTGCCCTGCAGCCCCCGTTCCCTCCTTGCCCGACCCCAGGCGAGCGCTTGGCTGGTGAGGTTCCTGCACTGGGTGGACGTAGCCCTCAGCCCTGTCACCCGGGGAAGGTGGCTCCTTGTCATCGGAGCGAGTCAGGTGCATCCCCTCTCCCTGCAGCCCTCTCTGGACGGCTCATTTAGGAAGGGCCCTCGGAACGGGTCCTCTGGGGCTGGGGGACCGTGAGGTCTGCGTTCTGCAGGTGGGGCGAGGGAAGCCGGTGGTGTGGCCCCGGGGCACTGGCCTGGATCCCCGTTCCAGCCATGTCGCGGATCCCAGTATGGCAGGCCTTTCCCTTCTCTGGGCCTCGTGTTCCTAATCTGGGTCGTGAGGGCATTTGGCAAATGTTATTCCAAGTCTGTATGATCTCATGACATTGGGTCTTCCTTAAATCTTACCCATGGTGGCAGAGATGCTGTGAGCAAGCATCCTCTTTCATGCAGCAAACCAGAGTCCCAGACAGCTCCAAAGAGCCTCTGCCTGCAGGGGTGTAGGCCTGTGGACAGATGAGATGGGGTGCCTGGCAACACAAGGGGGTTCGTGCGTGTGTCCCCCACACCGAAGTCCTCTCAGGACCAGGATGCTCGAACTCTGCCCTGGAGCTCAGCGCTCGGCACCAGGCCTGGCAGGAGACAGCGCCTGAGGGTCTCCTGTGGCCCTGAGTGGTGTCGGGGAAGGTGGCCTTGATGAGGAGCTGGCCGAGGAGGGGGAGCTCAGCCCGCGGGTGTGGGGCGGGTGTAGACAGAGTGGGAAGGGCAGAGGGGCTGCACAGAGGCCTGGGAGGGGGGCGGCGCTGCCTGCTGCGTGCTGGGCTGGGACAGGGGTGCGGGGAGCTGAGAACTGCCTGTCCAGGGGTCCCTGCTCTGCGCTGTTTCTGGAAAAGATGGGGTAACATCCTGGTCTGGTAGGCCGGTTTGCTGGGGCAGGGGCGGAACTGAGATAATTCCCTGTGGCCGAGCAGGTGACCACCCACTCGGACACCCCGTTTATCCCTTCCGCGTCCACGGGATTGGCCCCGTGATCCGCACCGTGGTTTGCAGCTTTCCTGGAAGGAGAGGATGGCTTACACAAGCGTTGTGTTCCATGGCCTGTTACACATCTGTCCAGAGTAGGGGGAGTCCTGTCTGAGGATGTTGGGGGCGTGTGGTGAGGCATGCAAAAGGTCCAGACCCTGCGAACCGGCAGGGCTGTGATCACTCACCTCTGCGAGGTGCCTAGATACGGGAGGTACCCTGTGTTCCAGGCCAGCTTCTGACGCCTGCCAACTGCCACTGGTTCCAGGAGCTTCAGTCCCACCCTGGCACTGTAGGACTTTGGTTCTAAGACTGAACATACTTTTAGGCAGAAGGATCTCATTTCCACATGGTCTGTAACTGAACATTTGGAAACAACCTAAGTGTTCAGTGATAGGGAATTGATTAATCAAACTGTGAAATGTCTATTGAATGGAACATTACGTAGACCCTGAAAATGTTTATCAAGACTTTATAATGGGGGGTGGGGTGGGGTGGATGTGCCTATGTTCTAATAGTAAAGTGTAAAAAAGTAGGATACAAATTATATCTCACCTCTGTTGTTGCCAACCAGAGTTCTTGGCCTTTCCCAAGCGGTAGAAATTGACGAGATGCTGGACAAGAAATTCAGGCAAGGCTTTACCCGGGCCCCTGCTGCAGCAGGAAGGAGTGAGAACTGGTAACAGGCTTCCTTGCTTGCTCCCTGAGCAGGGAGAGGGGGTGAGCTGATTCCTTATATGGGGTGAGAGTAGGGGTGTGTCCAGGGGTCGGCCGGAGGGGTGGCTTAGGTGGTCTGCCCACCCCTTTGGTGGTGCCGTGGGCAGGGGACATGCGTAGTACCCTGCTTTTGCTTCAGGCTCTTCAAAAGTGGTAGTAGTTTTTTTTCGGTCTTTTTGTATCTTGTCCAGAATTTGCCCCAACTGTGCATGCGTGCAGTTATTTTCAGTCCCTTATAGTTTATTTGTATTCTGTTGCTCAAGGAGACATTTGTCCAGGGGCAGGCGCTGCAGCAAAGGGCCCCAGGCCCCAGGTCCCAGCCTGTCACAAGTTTATAATACATGGAGGTACCGTTAGCAGTGGTTGTCCAGATGTTGGATCTCAGGGTGATATACACCACCTATAGCAAACTCATCCCCTTGGTTCTTAAGGACCTTCAGTCTTCTAGAAGCCTCTGTTAGAATGTCAATTAGGGGAGGGCTTCCTAGGTGGTGCAGTGGTTGAGAATCCTCCTGCCAATGCAGGGGACACGAGTTCGATCCCTGCTCCAGGAAGATACCACATGCCGCGAAGCAACTAAGCCCGTGCGCCACAACTATTGAGCCTGCGCTTTAGAGCCCATGAGCCACATCTGTTGAGCCCATGTGCTGCAACTACTGAAGCCCACGTGCCTAGAGCCTGTGCTCTGCAACAAGAGAAGCCACGGCAATGAGGAGCCCGTGCACCACAATGAAGAGTAGCCCCCACTCACCGCCCGCGCACAGCAAAAAAGACCCAACACAGCCAATAAAATAAATAAGTTAATTAAAAAAAAAAAAGGAATGTCAATAAGGGGAATTCCATGGGTGTCGAGTGGTTAGAACTCTGCGCTTTCATTGCTGGGGCCCTGAGTTCAATCCCTGGTTGGGTAATTAAGATCCCGCAAGCCATGTGGCATGCCTGCCCGCCCCCCCCCCCCCCCCCGCCAAAAAAAATCAATAAATCTGAGAGGCAGGGATGCCCTGGAACCAGCCTGTGCCAACTTGGGAGAGCCACGTGTACAATCTCTCCTTCCATCCCTGCCATCTATGACCCTAGGTTGGTCACTTGATCTTGCCGTGGTGGGAGTATTTACACCATGAAAATTGGAAAACCCTACAAGGCAGGGCTGCCTCCAGCCCCTCTCCTCTTCCTGTTGTTAAATTTCCCCCAGCACATAACTGGTAGTATCTGGAGACTCACTCAGCTTCCTTGGCCCCATTAGGAATGAGAAAGGGAGTGAGGGTCCAGAGTGAGGAGATGGGGGATGAGGGAGGTGGGAGTCCCCGGTGGCAAAGCTTGGAAAGGACACGCAGGAGGTGCACTGTCGACATGTCTAGCTCGTGGACAGTCAGAGCATCACTGTTTGTAGGTGGGACCAAGGTGAGGTGGGGAAGGGACTTGCTAAGGCCACCTGCTGCTCCCCAGGGAGCAGGGTCTGGGGCTCGTGGTTTCTGCCTCTCTCATGCTGAGCATCTCCTTCCTGAACTTGCCTTGAGATCGTGATTGTAGATGGTTTGTGGGTGATTTGGGCCTTCAAGCCCAGCCTGCCGGTACCATGTGTAAGTGTCCAGCCTCTGCACCAGCCCTGGACAGGTCTCATCTGTTAGGGGTAGGGGTGGGGGTAGGGTTGCCTGTCGTCTGCCCAGTGGGCTAAGAGCACCTGCTCCCCTCCAGCTCTTGGAGGTCTGTGGCTGTGACTGATTTGCAGAGGGACCTTAAAAGCCACCTGGCTCGACCGGCCTTGCAAGGCTAGACATGCTCGCGGCTGGGTGTTTCCACCAAGAGTCCCCACCTCCCTGGCCACGATGTGTGTCAGAAACACCTTTGCATAATAGGCTGTACCCACGGGACAAGCAGCCCTGTGGTCAGATCAGACAGCAGAGGCCGGGGCGGGTGGGGGCTTTCCCAGCTGCTTGAGCTGTTGTGCTAACACTTGGGAGGCCATCAAGCTTTTAAAACACATTTTGGCCCAGAGCTATTTTTCCCTTTAATTTTTCACATGGCGTAATTTTAAAGGCAATTTGATTCAGATGTTTCCCATTTTTTTACACTGAGACTTCCCTAATGCTGTCGTATTTTCCCCTTCAAGAGTGGATTTTCTTTCCAAAATTATTTCCAAACCTCTCTGTGTGTTTCAGCTGAGCACCAGAGATCCAGCTGTCCCACGCCTGCGGGCTGGGAAGATCAGAAAGGCTGGAGCCATGAAGCTCAGAGCTGTGTCCCGATCCGGGGAGATTTCCCTGTCCCCGAAGACCAGCCTTAGAAATCCTGTGATGCGTCTACAGTGGCCAACACCGCACTGACACTGAGCGCCTGCCATGTCCAGGCCAGGGTGCTCCCAGGGTGGTCCCTCCGTCAGCAGCAGCAGCATCCTTAGGGCTTGGGCCCCACCCCAGACCTCCTGAAGCGGAGCCTGGGAGGGGACCCAATGAGCTGTGGGTGATTCTGATTACTCTGCAATGTTGGGTCCTCTGTGTCCCAGCAGCGGGAGGCGGGCAAGTTTTTGTACGTGTTGAGTGGGACTCCCACACAGAGCTGCTATGCAGAAACTACAGGAGCCATACAGTGTGCTCACACCTGCCTGGCACGGGCCCCTCATAGGTAGTAGCTGCTTCTCTCCTTGCAGGCAGTGTGCAGTCGTAGTCAGAAGCAGCCCAGCCTCTGCAGCCCAACCATGTGCTTAAGGCCCAGCTCTGCTGACCTCGGGCAGGTCTGTGCCTCAGTTTCCACATCCGTAAAATGGGCACAATAATGGTACCTGCTTCATAGCATTGTGAGAACTACCTGAGTTAGTACAGGTAAAGTGCTGAGTACAAAGTTAGCTCCAAGTTAAGTCCTTGCTGTAGTAACTATCACCAGCTTCCTCTTCTAGGTCTGCAGGTTCTGCCTGACTTAGAAAGTCTCTCCTCTGGTAACCCTCGCTAGTGGACCTCCTGAGGCCGGGCAGGTGGTGGGAAGCCCAGATTTCTAGTGTCTTCTTTCTTGAGAAGGCGGAAGGAGCACTGGGCTGGAAATCAGAAGTGGGTGGTCCCTGTCCTGCTGTGCTTGGCTCCCGTGGGGTGTCCTGGATAGGTGACCTTAGCGGGTCCCCAGCCTCGTTAACTCAGCCTTGTGCACTGAAGGTAGGACCAGGTCAGAGGATGCTGAAGCTGGCCGTGCCTTAGAATCTTGCAAGGCGACTATAATAAATGCAGACTCCCAGGCTGCTGAAACAGAATCTCCCAGGCTGGGGCAAGTGTATGTTTAACAGGCTTCTCAGATCATTGGCCAAGGCATGGACGAGAGCCCCGGAGGTGGTGAACTGGTGGGAGTTGCAGCTGGTTCGCCCTGGCAGGGTGGGGGCCTGAGTGGCTGTCCTCACAGCAGTCCCTGACTGCCTGAGGCCCCTGTGCCACCTACGCTCCCACCGGCCACCCTGTCATCTTGTTCGCTGGCCGTTGGCTTCTTGGAAAGTTTCTTCAAGGTACTTTTGTGCTCAGAGGGGAGGCATCCACCTCTGTCTCAGAATGCTGTGCAAATGCCAAAATGCAGGAATAAGGTGGGGGGCGTCCTCGCTGTGATGCCCAGGCCAGGAAATCCCCAGTCACGTGGACCCCCGCTGTGCCTGGCTGTGCGTTAATATCTCCGAGTCCCTGGTGTGTCTGTTTCTGAGACTCCTCCACACCCCCCCGCCCGCCCCGATGCCCCTCTGACAGGGCGTTGTTTGTTCACCACTGCACCCCCTGCAAGGCAGACACCCAGTACGTGATTGCTGAGTGAGGGGAGTGAGTCTGGTGCTGTCACATCAGGTGTGTGTCCGGTGGGCTGGGGCAGCCAGCTGCCTCTGTCCGCCCGGAGGTCCCCTGGGCCGAGGGCCAGCCGGGCCCGGCCTGCTCCTGGGCCCCGACGCCCCTCCCTGAGGCTCCGTGGACGGCAGGGAACTGCTGTGTGGGCCAAGCCTCCTTGGCCCCCCGGGCTGCCTGGCCGGGCCGCACACTTGCTTTGGGCCCGAAGTTGCACTCACGTGTGACTAAGTGGGCAATTACTCTTATTGAAGTGATTTTCGGGATGGCTGTTGGTGCTGCTTCTGAGCTTGTTTTAACGGCCCAGCCACTTGGAACAGCCGGTTCCCGCAAGACGTTTCCAGAAAGCAGAGCTCAGTTATCTGTGACAGCTCTGCACGCCCAGGAGGCGGGGTGTAGCACAATCACCAGGGCGTTTTCAGGGTGGGTTCTAAAGGGCTCTTTTTTTTTTTTAAATTGAAGTATAGTTGACTTACAATATTGTGTTAGTTTCAGGTGTACAGCAAAGTGATTCAATTATACATATACATATACTATATATAATTCTTTTTCAGATTCTTTTCCACTATAGATTATTACAAGATATTGAGTGTAGTTCCCTGTGTATATACAGTAGGGCTTTGTTTATTTTATATACAGTGGTGTGTATCTGTTCATCTCCAATTCCAAATTTATTCCCCCTACCCCGGAATGACTCTCGATGATGTGGTCTCAGGTGCCAGGGTGTCATGGAGGGTCGGGGTGCCTGAGATGGATGGTGAGGCTGGAGCCTCCTTCTGGTCCTCTGTGGAGTATGGGGGGGCAGGGAGAACGTGGCCTCTTCCCAGCTCCCCACTTGTCAGCTGTGTGTTCTGGGCCAAGTCAGTTAAATTCTCTGAAGCCTGGAAAATGGAGACAACAGTGGTCACTCCCTCTGGCCATGATGGGGTGAAATGGGACAGCGTTTGAGAGTGGCCAGCAGAGCACCTGTGTGGAGACGGAGTAAACGGTGGGGACACGGATCTGAGCTGGCTTTCCTCTTGCGTATGGCGGCCTCATGCTTGACGCTGAGACCTCGTGCTCTAAACGCCACTCAGAGCAGCTGCCACCCTAAATCAGACGGGACGCCCGCTCGCCCTGGTAGAGTAGGCTTCTCCCCACCCCCTCCTGCCCGCAGCGTCCAAGGTCAGCCTGGGGTCTGTGCTCTGGCCGCTCCCCCGGGCTCACGTTTGCACTTAGGACCAGCATTGCTGTGCCATCTGTGGCATGTGAGCTGCCCTGGCGGCATGAAGGCGTCCCAGGCACTGCTGTGGCTTCTGGTCCCATTCATCCCCAGGACGTGGGCCCCACCTGGCAGACACAACTTCACGTCTCCTGGCTCATATGCATGTTAAACTGTTGCAGAGTTTGGGGAAAGCTTCAAAGTCATTCCCAACGATAGAACTGGAAGAAGCTTTAGTGACCAGCTAGTTCAAATCTGTTCATTTTACAGATGTGGAGACTGAGGTCCAGATACTTGAAGCGTAAATGGTCACCCAGTGATGCCACTGGGACTGGAAACCAATTTCACAGGCGCTGCCTAGGGTGGGGGGGACCCAGCTGCACCCCCATCCCTCCCCCTGTCCTGGCCCCAACCTCAGCTAACCAAAAGGATGGTGTTTATGTTAGAAACATTTTTCTGATGTTTGGTTCTGTCAAAACTAATTTTAGCATTTCTAAAGCTTGGTGAAAATACAGCCTCATTACTTTGATGTCAGCGCATAGTTTACTATTAGTATATTCTGGGGTTTATCATTTTAGTCATGTTTAACACGGCTGCACCAGGCATGCACTATTAAATCTGGCTTATTTTACATTCCTGTCCGGAATTATTTATTTGTAACAATTTCCTCTCTATCAAAAGACACAGCTAATGCTGCGTTTTAATGTGTTATTTACACACAAAATAACCTATTTACAACTCAGTATGCGCCGGAGGGAGAATGGATGGGCCCGGTTTCCTGCGTTCTCTTATATCGGAGTTTAACAATCTGGTTTGCTAATAGAACCATCTATCATTGGTGTGGGGAGGATAATTTATTTTATGTTTGTGGCCAGGTCTCATGGCCTCTGATCTCAGGAACATTTGGAAGATAATGAAGTCAGGCCTGGTGTTCGGGGTGCACGTGGGACCCCTGGCCTTCCTGAGGTGGCCCGGGGCCCGTGGGGTTCCCTGAGCTCTCGTGGTGCCGATCGGAAATGTGATGGTGGAGACGCTGCCTCTGCCCTCTAGGGCCCCTCTGTCCCCGGGGCGAATCCTGCTCTGGGAGCTTCCGCAGGAGGCAGCATGAGAGGCAGCCTGTAAGGATGCCCGGGGCTTCTGCAGGTGGGAAGAGGAAAGGGGGGTGGTCACTGGTGGCAGGAGCGGCAGCAGAGGGGCCCCTCGGGAGAGCAGGGGCTTGGGGGTCCGCAAGCTTGCCCTCATGCCTCTACTTTGGGGTGTGCAGTTGGGGACCGAGAGGGACTGCAGCCTCGGTGGCAGATGGAGTGTTCAGACCCCCCTCACCCCCAGCGCATCAGGGAACCAGCCACAGAGGGTGAAGGCGGGTCCCCACCGTGTCGGATGGGCACTGCCAGCTTGGAAGCTCAGCCTGCAGTTGGGAGGCAGTCTTGAGCAGAGTGGCTGGAGGCAGGGGGTCCAGCAGCCAGGTGTGGCGGCCAGGGAAGGAGGAAGCCTTCTGATGGTCCAGGAGTTAGGCCCGAGGGTGGCCGGGGCACCCAGGTGGGTGTGTGGCCACTGGACCACGCGGGCTGAGGTCCTGTGGCTCCATCAGGGCCCCCTGCTTTTCGGCACACTCATGGTGAGGGGGGAACGCAGTGCATCTGGAAGCCAGCAACCAGAGGGGGCAGCTGGGGGCGGGGTGAGGAGAGTCATCCAAGAAGCAGGAGCCGTGGTGCTTGACCCCAAGCGCGTGACCCATGGAGAAATCAGATGCCCCAACTCGGATGCACATGTGGCCATTGCCTGAGGCCTGGGTGATCAGGAAAACTGCAGGGAAGGAGTGAAAGGTCCCTGCAGGCTGAGCCGGCCCTGGTTAAGGCCATTGCCTGCAGCTGTGTGCCTTCTCTCAGTTGAGGCCCTGCTGGGAGCAGCTGCATATTCGGATCAGGTGGCTGGGGAGAGGTTACCAAAGGGGTGTTTGCAAAGTGTGGCGGGGCTTAGGGCAAGCCACGGGGCTGGTGCACGGAGCACACAGCTCTGGGGCAGCCGGTGTGGTCTGGGGGCCGAGGCTCAGGCTTGGACAGATGAGGTTTGATCCTTGCTCTGCTACTTTCCAGTTGGGTATCCTTTGCTGATCTGAACCCTAGTGTGTTCATCTTAAAAATGGACAAAATACGTATCTTTTGAGGGCTGCAGTACCAGTGTAAAGTGCTCAGCTATTACCTGGCATATGGTGGACATTCTGGAGGTAGTAGTTGCTGCTATTAGTATTTTTATTGCTACTATTAAGATTATTCTAGAACTATTTCCTGGAGTACCACATATGTTTCCAATAGATATCTGAGAGTGAAGAAATGAAGGAATGAACGCATAGGTATCCGAGAGGAGTCTTCACAAGGAATAGCAGTCTGCCCCTGATATGCAAAGGGGATGGCATTCTAGCTGGAGGAATAGCATGTGCAAAGGCCCTGGGGTCTGAGACTGGCTCAGGGTGGCTGGTCCTTGGGGGAGGGGCTTCCTTCACTCCCCAGCCCCAGCACAAGCCCCTGTCTTGGAAGGGGAACATCTGTGATGTTGTGTGCGGAGGCCTCCACTCCATCTGTGTCCTCCAGGTGCCGCACAGCCATACCTGGATGCTGGAGACCCAGCCTGACCTGGCCCCAGGCGTGCAAGGCTTGTCTGTACCCTCCCTCCAGGTCCAGCCAGCCTCTCCTGCAGGGCAGGCAGGGAGGGAGGGAGCTGGAGGGACTCTGTCTTGAGAGACTGCCCTTGACTCTTCCCTTGTGCCTGTGTGCTGGCTGGCGCTGCGCCCAGCAGGCGTGGACCACCGGCTGTGTTTGTGGGACTTGGGGCGTCTGAAGCCCTGACACCTGTGTCAGAGCTAGGCTCGTTTCCACATCTGACTTTCCACCCCATTTGAGCAGCCACATCTGAGAGGAGGGTTTGGGATTGGTGTGGTGCAGGCGGTGGACAGCAGGCTTGCACTTTGCACCGTCATCAGTCTCGGCTGTTCCGGAGACGAAGCCTCGTGCATGCAGAGCAGGTGTGATGGCGGGCAGGGCAGGGCAGGACAGCACCCTCCAGTCCCCACCCTTAGCCGTCACCTTGCCTCTGGGTCCCTGCAGAGGCCCACGTTATCCTTCATCCTGCTTTGTGACCTGGGTTCCCTGGTGCCAGGGCCTGCCCCCGGGACAGCCCGTGGGCACTGGAGTACCAGGGGCTGGGGCAGCTGGGCCAGGGGAGAAGAGGGTAGAAGGGGAAGCACAAGTTAGCAGAGACGCACGTGGCTGCCTCTGCGAGTTCTGAGGCTGGACGCAGGTGGGACCTTTGTCCCTCTTCTGGTCCCAAGTCTGCCCACCGATCACATGTCTCCCGGCTGTGGTGGCGCCAAGGAAAACAGCAGGTGCCTTCAGTCAGGTACGAGCGTGGGCCACCCTTGCGTGATGTGTGACGTGTGGGTGTCAGGGCTCACCTGGCCAGCCGTGTAGCTGCTGTCATTATTCTCACGGGATGGTGACGTCACCTGCCAGAGAAAGTCCGCGGCAACTCTTAGCTGTGCCACTAGTGGCCAGAGCAGTGCAGTGCTTTCCGCTGACCTCTGCCCACAGTGGCACCCTCATGCCAGGCTGCCAGCTCTGCCAGCTCTGGGCTGACTATGGGATGCAAAGCAGAGGGAGCGGGGACCTAGCAATTCCGCTCCTAGGTATCTACCCAAGAGAACTGAAAGCACGTGTTCGTCCAAGAACGTGTATAAAAATGCTTATGGCAACATTATTGCTAGTAGCCCCCAAATGGAAATAACCCAAATGTCCATCAGCTAATGAATGGATAACGTGTTGTCTGTCCACAGAATGCACTATTATTTGGCCATAAAATGGAATGAAATACTGATACATGCTTCAGCGCGGAGGAAGCTGGCTAGCATTACGCTCAGTGAAAGAAGCCAGACACAGGAGGCTGGGTGTTGTATGATTCTCTGTACAGTAACTGTTCCGAATGAGCAAATCCGTAGAGAAGGGAAATAGATGAGTGGTTGCCAGGAATGGAGCGGAGGAAGGGAATGGGGGTGACTGCTGATGGGTATGGAGCTCCTTTTTGGGGTGATGAGATGTTCTGGAATTGGATAGATATGATGGTTGCTAAAAACCACTGAATTGGATACTTTATAAAAGGGTGAATTTTCTGGTATGTGAATTACATCTCAGTTTTAAAAGAGAAGGAGGGAGGAAGAAGGAAAGAAAGGAGGGAGGGAGGAGGTGAGGAAGGAGGTAAGAAGATGTGGGGGGGGCTGTCGTGACCCTGAAATCCCTGCGTGAGTACCGCTGCCCCCCAGGGAGGACCTGGCTTCCCCCCAGGGAGGACCCCGCTTCCCCTGGCCAATAAGCAGCCTCGCCAGCCAATTCTATAGGCTCCAGAAGCTCTAAAAGTCACTGGAGTGGAAGGACGGTGTTTAATGACAAAGTAAATAATTACATTAAGGGTGTGAGTGCAGAGGGGAACGGAGTAAATCACTTTAGAAGGAGCACCAGCCTCCACTCACTTCTGGTCCTTTATCACCGCATTACGTCCTCCCTCGGACTCCGGATAATCGATCGTGGCGGGGCTGTGGGCTCTGCAGCAGCGGGGGCTGGGGGCCGGTGGGGCTGGTAGATGTGGCCTGCCAGCGTGCCAGGGTGACCCGGCCGCCCTCCTCCTGCTCCAGGCGGAGGAGCCCTGGGGGCCAGGGAGGCAGGGGTCCCTGTCCTGCTGGAAATCAGGTGCTTGGCTGGGAAGGGCCAGCTCCTTCTGAGCTTCTGAGTGAGAGGGGCACAGGGGCCACCTGGTCCACTGAGGCCCAGAGCAGAGAGTGGTCTGGCTGAGACCACACGGTGAGCATGGGGTGGACCCTGGTAAGGAGCTGACCTGGGATCCCCAGGCCTGGGCAGATGTCCCTGCCCTGGCGGGGCTCCCGGGAGGGGTGGGTGCTTGGTGTGCGGGGTCCCAGGCCCTCTTCAGAGTGGCACTGTGGAGGGCAAGTGCCGGGTGGATTGCATTGCTGGGAAGCGGCAGAGGTGGCTGGGGTCGGCATGATGAAGGTCCTGGGGTCTGGCGCACCCTGCTGCCTCCCCTAGCCTGGGCTAGTGCCCCCAGTTTGCCCCCCCTTCACTGTTTTCCCCCTACCCTGTGGCCTCAGTCTGTCCTCAGTGAGTCCCTCCTTCCTCTCCCCAGCCCCCTGCCCGCCCTCAGGCCTGCTCTCAGCCAGGGGCCGTGGAGGATGGGCAGGCGGCCAGACATAATGTTGAGCCCCAAGAGGGACATACGTGATGTCTGAAGATCCAGGAAGATGGTGGTACCCTGGCCTGAAAAGATGGCTCTTCTCCAGTGGAGCCTGAGTCAGGAAACTTGGTGGCAAGGGACAGAAACCCACTCAGACCCTCCAGAACTAGCTGCACCCGAGGCCCCAGCCATGTCGCTGGACACTGCCCCTTTCTCTCCGGGCTCTTGGTGGAATGCATACACTGGTGCGTGATGGGGTCCGAAGCAGCAAATGTCCAGGTTGTTCTTTCCAGGGCCTCCTCCTGGGGCCTCACCTGGAGTGACCAGGCCTGTCCCTAGTCCCTCTTTGTCCCCGAATGCAAAGTGCCCCTGAGACTTACCAGGTGAGAGCCTTAGAGAGGAAATGCCAGAAAGTTCCAGGGATGGCATCACTAAGCAGAGGTCCTCCAAGAAGGAGGGGCCTGTGGGAGAGGGCGCTGAGAAGGAGGCAGGAGCGGAGGCCTGGGGGTGGGGGTGAGATGGTGCACGCGGAGGATGGGCACCGGAGCGCTGCTTGCCGGTGGAGGCGGGGGGGTTCACGTGAAGGGGTGAGGGGAGAGATGCAGCTGGCAAGGGAGCCTTGGAGGCACCACAGCGGAATTTGGACTCTCGGTAGTAGGGAGCCATTGAAAGTCCTTGAGCAGGAGAGGACTATTTCGAATAAATTGGCTTCTTTGCTGGATTGACTTATATCATGTGACTTGAAGCCCCCCTGCAAAGGAAATGCAGGTGATTCTGGCTGAATCTCTCTGCTTTGCAGATCTCTCTTCCTTCCTTCTTTCCTCTCTCCCTCCCTGCCTTGCTTCTGTCTTTCCACACGTGTTTATTGAGGGTCTAGTGTGTCCCAGGCGATGTTGTGGTCACTGGGCCACAGCAGGGAACACTCAGATAAGGTCCACTTTTCCTGGAGGGGACAGTCCAGTTGGGCGAGACAGGCAAGTCCTTCCATGAAAGGCCACACTGCTGAGAACGGGAAACAGGGACCCTGGCGGGGAGGAGGGGGGCCTTGGGGTGGGGGGGGAGGCGATGTTTCCCAGGATGGTTAAGGCCACAACCTCTTGTAGATGTGCTGCCGAGACAGCTTGGAAACCACTTCCTCTGCCGGGGGAGAAGGGGCAGGGGAGTGGGCTCAGGCTGTCCCCATGCTGTGGGCCAGTGCCCGTCACACCCGGTCCGGCCATCCCTGTGTTGGGAGTGGGGGCTGGAGTGGGGCCCTGGAAGCCAGACACCCTGGGTCCAAGCCGCTGTGGGGGAGGAGCGGCTTCTCTGGTCCTGGTTTTTCACACGGGAAGGGGCTCACCGTGCCTCATGGGCCCATCGTAGGGACTGGAGCTTTCCTTTGGGGGCTCTGGAAAGGCCGACCACAGTGCCAGCGTGGGGGACTTTTTCTGAGGTCATCGCGCGCAGAGCGGGTCCTCTGTTCATTGGCTGCGATGGTGCCACTCGGTGACATCTGTGAGAGTGTTCAGAAGAGTTTTCAGTGTGCCAGGCACAGAGGCGTTAGAACTCTGCTGATAGTGTCCAGAGCAGCCCTGACCAAGCATCCTGACAGGGCTGTGGGTGGTCAGAGGTGATTTTTGTGCATGTGTCCCCAAAGAAGAGTCAGAAGCTCCTGGGATCATAAACACACACTCACACACACACACACACACAAAACAAAATAAAACAGAAGACAGTCAGTGTTTCCCTGTGCTGTGATTCCGGGTGCTCCATCTCTTTGGGGCTGGAGTGGCCTTTGAAGGTTCTCCCTGGAGGAGGTGGGGGCAGGGTGGGCACCACGTGTGGATGTGGCCACGTGTCCTTGAGGTTCCCTGTCCCAGAGGCATCCCAGCTGCACTCAGGGAACAGTCTGACCCCCTCAGCTGGCTTGTGTCTTGGGAGAGAGAGAACCAAGTCCAGGGTCAGACTTGAGACTCTGGGCCCTGCTTGTGCAAGAACTTAATGACTGGGTGGCTGTCTGGGGCAGATGGACACCACCTCTCACGTCTCCTGGACCAGCCTCTTGCCAGTGGCCTTACACGTACAGCTGCATCAGGCCCTCCATCCTCAGCTGCATCAGGCCCCCCATCCTCAGCTGCATCAGGCCCCCCATCCTCAGCTGCATCAGGCCCTCCATCCTCAGCTGCATCAGGCCCTCCATCCTCAGCTGCATCAGGCCCTCCATCCTCAGCTGCATCAGGCCCTCCATCCTCAGCTGCATCAGGCCCCCCATCCTCAGCTGCATCAGGCTCTCCATCCTCAGCTGCATCAGACTGTCTATCCTCAGGTGCCCCCTCCCCAGCCCTCACTGCCAGTCCCTCAAGTGCAGGTTCGTCCCCACCAGATCACCAGGCTGTGCCAGCCCTATAGGCTGCCTCATCCTGAGGAGAAGGTCACCCCAGCCTCAGCCTCCCCAGCCCATCCAGGGGACGTCTTGGGCTATGCCCTGGGTGTGAGGTCACTTATACACGTAGTTATCATTCCGGGAAGCTCTGAGATGAGGTTCCAGTGAACGTGTTTTATTGGGAAGTTTAGGAGGGGGCTGGGATGTGAGACAGGACAGGTGTGGGGTACCTTAGCCAGCCACTACCGCCAGGAACTACTGGGGTTTCATCCCTCAGGAAACCCCTGGGTCCCTTTTGATCTATTCCGCCCAAGGAAAAGGGAGCCGAGGTCTGTTTAAGCACCAGCTCCTGTTGCTGCCGGCCTCCTGTGCAGTGGGACAAGTGGGCTTTGGAGGCAGAGAAAACCCTCAGACAGTTAAGCCCAGGTGCTAGTGATTGGAAGCTGGGTGTCGGTGCATCACAGTGGTAGGAGCGTGGGGACATGCGTGGGGACCCCAGAGCGTCTGCCACAACAGACAGAAGTGGTGGGTACTCATAGGTCATGATTTCTGGAGGGGTTTAGGAATCCCTTTCCGTGTCCCTCTCTGTGATTTCATCATTAGAGGTGAATTCTGACGGCTTAGGAGTGGAAGAGTGTGAAACCATAGAGACGCCCCAGGGAGAAGGCAGCAGCTGGGCTGTTATCAGACATCAGTGCCTCAGTGGGAACGAGTTTATCAGATTCTGTGTTGAGAGAACAGGGTTTGATGGGGATGAGCCCAGGAGGACAGGAAAGAGGCTGCTGCTTGGAGAAGGGGCCAGGAACGGGCCTGAGGGACCTGAAGGTCCCCCTTGGCGTGTCCTTGAGACAAGGCCCCGTGTCCTGCTTTCGTGAGGACCGTCACTGCTAGAAGTCCAGAGCACCAGCCTGGCCTGGGATGGAAGAGACCCCAAGCCCCAGGGATGAGCCGGATTTATAACCAGTCACAAAAAATATACACAGTGAAATGAAACCACCGCCGCTGAGCAGACTCCTGCTGGCCATTGTAAAGATAAGTGACGGCAGTTATAAGGCCACTTAAACCCTTACCTTTGGGGTGTGAAGGGGTCTCTGCAGACAGTACGTCTTTATCAAGAAACATTTACTCATAAAAAGCCACCAGGAAGCGGGAGAGAAAGCAGCTCAGCCACAGGGCTTTTCTGCCTTTGTGGAGCTGCAGCCCACCGGGAACCGGAGCCGTGAATCACTGCAGCCAGACGTGGGGGTGGGAGTGAGTTAACCCTGACCACAGCCTTCCAGACAGTGACCCAGCCCTGCTCCCGCATCCGTGCGGGGGACCGCAGTCATCAGCGTTGGCTTCCTGGCACCACGGGCCAAGTGCAAGCTCTATGGGCACGCGTGGTCCCTGCCCACCTCTCTGGCCTCAAAATGTCCCTTCCACGTGCCGGCCTCCGTGCCTTTGAGTGGCTCTCCCTCTTCCTGGGTGCCTTCCTCTGCTCATCTATCAGGTGCCTCCTGCTTGTCCTTTGCACATGCCTTGTGGTCCCCTAGACGTCTGGTCCCATACCAGGTGCAGGTTGATCAGGGGAGCACATGTGAGTGACACGGGACCAGCGTTGTGAGCGGACCAGCACACGCTGAGCTCTGGGAGCCACGGAGTTTCTGCAAGGCTGTGGCCTCTGCCTCTGGTGTTGGGCCCAAGTTGCTGCAGGTCAGTAGGGTCTGCAGTGGGAGGAGAGGCCGGGTATGACGTGGGGGAGAACACAGCTATAGGAACAGAGCACATGTCACCCTCTGCGAGCTCCCAATCTCAGGCTGGACGCATGCAGGGGAGCTGCAGAGGCAGCCCATGCCCTGCAGCTGTTTTCACACCTGGCCGGGGAGCTGGACTCGGCAGCTCTGCCCACATCTCCAGGTTGAGCCGAGATCAGGGTGCCTGCTACCCTTCATCACAGGTCCCCTACTTTTGGGTCCCTTAAAAATGATTGAGGACCCCCAAAGAACTTCTTTCTCATGTGGCTTATTTATTTTTCTTTTTAAAAAATTTATTTATTTATTTTATTTTGTATTTATTGGCTGCATTGGGTTTCGTTGCTGCGTGTGGACTTTCTGTAGTTGTGGAGAGCAGGGGCTAGTCTTCATTGCCGTGCCGCGGGCTTCTTATTGTGGTGGCTTCTCTTGTTGTGGAGCACAGGCTCTAGGCGCTCGGGCTTCAGTAGTTGCAGCACATGGGCTCAGTAGTTGTGGCCTGTGGGCTCTAGAGCACAGGCTCAGTAGTTGTGGCACATGGGCTTAGTTGCTCCGTGGCATGTGGGATCTTCCCGGACCAGGGCTCGAGCCCATGTCCCCTGCATTGGCAAAGCGGATTCTTTTTTTTTTTAGAACTTTTATTGAGATACAGTTAACATACAATAAACTGCATATATTTAGGGCGTGCAATTTGGTATCCCAATCTCCCAATTCATCCCCCCCCAACACTCCCCGCTGGCAAAGCAGATTCTTAACCACTGCGCCATCAGGGAAGCCCTTTTGTGTGGTTTATATCTTTTGATATTCACCTTACTAGAAAGGTCATGTGAGAAAAAAATTTGTTTAATTTCCAATTCATTTGAAAATAACAATGGTAAATCCATTATCTTTCTAAAATAACTATTTTCTAAAATTTAAAAAAATTGATGAGATGCATGGGATGATTCTTTTGTAAATCTCTAACATCAGGCTTCGTGGAAGACAGCTGGAGTCTCACACCTGCTTCTGCATTTCATCTGTTGTGATACGTTGTTGTTTTGGTTGAAATACGTGGAGGAAATCTGGCCTCACATAAGACGTAGAGCTAGAACGTGGAGGGATATTTTTAAAGCCTTTTCATCTAATTGTAGATGTTCTTCCCTGATATCACACCAAAACTTGACAAGTGGTTGTTTCTGAAATGTTGCTTGCGATGCGGCATCTGAAACCAGTTTAAACCCTTTTCATGTTCTGTTTGTTAAAATCCACTGGTCTATCTTGCACTTGGAAGGGATATTTTTTACCCAGGCACTATTTTGTATCATCATGCTTTTGTCTTTTGGAAATATTGGCTCGTGGAGTCTTGAGGCTGTCCAGACGTACAGAGAGAGATGAGAGAGAAAGGCACATCACTTCTTGGTATTATTATGAAAATGCTGTGACTTTGCCCCTGCCCTGAAAGAGGACCGTTGCTTTACAGCATCCTTCTTCCTAACCTCACACACATTTCGCTGTGACCCACCCTGAGCTGGAGTAATGCTGAGAAGAGAGTTCCCAGAAATGAGGTATCAGGGGCTTCCCTGGTGGTCCAGTGGTTAAGAATCTACCGTCCAATACAGGGGATGTGGGTTCCATCCCTACTCAGGGAATCGAGATCCCACGTGCCGCGGGGCAACTAAGCCCACACGCCGCGATTACTGAGCCCGCGCACTGCATTGAAGACCTGAGGCAGCCAAAAAAGAAAAAAGAAGAAAGAAATGAAGTGTCAGCTTAGCGATGCTGCCATGGGGGTATCTCCCGAAGCTCCCCCTTGGCCCCTCGGTGCTGCCTGCCCTCTGGCTGCTCCCTGGCCAAGTGGCTGAGTGCACATCTGTCAGGACCCTGTCCCATCTCTCCACTCGGATGGTCCCCATGCTGCTCAGTCCAGTGGGTGGTCTTCATCCCTCTTCTGCTTTTACACTCTCACCAGCCCCCTGGCCCTTGCCCCCGGCCCTAGGTGCCCCTGCCTGCTTTCCAGCCCCCACCCCTGGACCCAGGGTCCCAGGGGAGCATGTCCTCAGCCTCTTCTCTTCTCTTGGGAGCCTCCTCCCCAGGCCATCTTGTTCTCACCTGGTGTGTGTGTAGGGGGGAGGTCCCGCCTTCTCGGCCATCTCTGCTCCATGACACCCACACTCATCTCATTGGCTCCAGACCTGCTTACCAGTGGCCCACCGGACACCGCGCCTATCCTTAGTTCCTGTGTATTGTGGGCTGGAGGCATAATGCCGCCTCTCCACCCACACCCAGAGCCGTGGTCCCCCCACTGGAGGAGGCCCCTCTCCCCCAGGGCCTCCTCTGAGGGTCCAGCATCATCAACTTCTCACTTGTATATGATGGAAACTTAAGAGACCTGCGCCCCCGGATGACACAAGATGCAAGGTGCAGTGGGTAGGTCCTTATAGGGGAGGGGGGAGGGGGGCTACATCCCCAACTCGAATACAAAGGAATTCTGAGCCTCCTGACTTTGGGCTCCCAGGCAAGTCTGCAGGGGACCCCTCCCACTCCCCACCTGCCCCAGTGTCTTCCTCTGGGCCCCCTGCCTCTCCAAATCTCAAGGCTCCTTCAAGGCCAAGGTCAGTTAGTCAATTCTGTTTAATTCAAAAAGCATTTGGATGTTTATGGAAGGGCTACTTGTTAGCCTGTTGCCAAGGCCACCCGGGTATTAAGTGCTTCAGCCAGGACTTGAACTTGAGTTTGTCTGAGCCCTAAGAACAGGCCCGTCTTCCTTCCCACTGCTGCCTCCCTCCTCCTGTCTTCTGCCGGTAACCTGCTTATCTGGAGCAGCCACAAGCCTTGCCTTCTTTAACCTGTACCCACTTATGTCTAATAGATGTAAACCTGTTAGAATTGTTTCTAGACCAAGAGTCCAGGGGCACTGAGTAAGGGCCTCTTCTGTGGATGAATTACACACTACTTAGTGCAAGGCCTCTGAGGCTTAGGTCTGGGGGCTCAGGAACTTCTTGTCTTCTTCTGGGTTCCTGGCTACAGTTGGTAGAGAGCTGCCCTTTGGGGTGAGTGACCTCCAGATGGGGGAGGTTTGTTCCACACTTACGAAGTGCCGATGGTAGATAATTCAGTGTGATAGAACGCTAGTGATCTGGGCCAGCAGTCGTGTTCTGTCTCCACCCTCTCTATTTTTTCTCCCTTTGCCATTCTTCTTTTTTTTTTTTGATTCACTTTTTTTCAACTTTTATTGAGATACAATTGACATGCAATAAACTGCATATACTTAAAGTGTACAATTTGATATTTTTTTTCTTATTAGTAATGTATGTGTGGCAATCCCAATCTCCCAATTCATCCAATCCCAACCCACCCCCCCGCCCCCCGGCGCTTTCCCCACTTGGTGTCCATATGTTTGTTCTCTACATCTGTGTCTCTATTTCTGCCTCGCAAACTGGTTGATGTGTACCATTTTTCTATATTTCGCATATGTATGTTAATATACAATATCTATTTTTCTCTTTCTCACTCACTTCACTCTGTATGACAGTCTCTAGGTCCATCCATGTCTCTACAAACGTCCCAATTTCGTTTCTTTTTAAGGCTGAGTAATATTCCATTGTATATATGTGCCACATCTCCTTTATCCATTCGTCTGTTGATGGGCATTTAGGTTGCTTTCAAGTCCTGGCTGTTGTAAATAGTGCTGCAGTGAACATTGGGGTGCATGTGTCTTTTTGAATTATGGTTTTCTCTGTATATGCCCAGTAGTGGGATTGCTGGGTCATATGGGAGTTCTACTTTCAGTTTTTCAAGGAACCTCCATACTGTTCTCCGTAGTCCTTTGCCATTCTTCTGCGAGAAGTTGAACCCCGATGACAGGCACAGAGAATTCTACATGAGCCTCAGTCTCAGGAATTTCAGGGGCTTTGTGACAGGCAGTTTCTTCATCTGATTGCAGGCATTCACCAGGCACTGTGCAAATACCCCACCATCCAAGCCTCAGCGAGCTCACCAGCCAGGAAGAGGGACTCACAAGCATAGGGCTGGCATCTCAGGATGGTAAGGGCTTCAAGAGAGGTCAGCTCTAGATGCTTCTACCTGCATCTAGAGCTGGAGGGGAGATGGGATGAGAGAGGTGGAGAAGTCTTCCTGGAGGAGGCATGCCTGAGCTGGGTCTTGAGGGATGAATAGGAGTTCACTAGGCAGAAAAGTGGGACATAGAAAAAGAAAGTGAGCACAGGCAGAGGTTAGCGTAGCAGCTGAGACTGTGAATCTGGGGACTGTTGATGGTTTTGCTGAAGGGAACTTCTTCAGCAGCTCCTCCTGAAGCATTGTACCCTAGAAACACTCAGGTGGCCCAGGCAGGCGAAAGAAAGATTCCAGGAGGTCCCTTTTGCCTTCTGTCTGGTTTTCATAGTTATGTGTGTGTTCCCTTTGGCTCCCCGAGAATCAGGACAGTGGAATGAGGCTGGATTTTTAGACTAGTTTCCCTCCCCCTCACCCACCTGGGCCCTGCTTTCGCAGCTAAAGTGAACCCTCAGCTGTTGCCCTTATATTTGCTGAATTCACAGCACCTGGGCTCTGGAGCCCTGTTAGGGGAACTGAGTTTTCATCCTGGTCGGTCAGACGCCCTGGAAGCCTGAGAGGGTTAAACTGCCGAGCCAGCTGGGGAGCATCAGTTCCCTCTCTGGGCGGGGACAGAGAGCTGCCTGGAGGCTCTCCCTGGGGTGGACTCCAGCCGCGACCTGGTAGGTAGGCTCCCTGCGGACACGCGGCCCTCCAGATGCCCGTGGGGACGGCCAGCATACGGATCCGGGTGGCCTGTGTGTCTGATTTCTTCTCTGGGGATTCCTTCCGCTGTGGCCAGAACTTCAGTGAAGAAGGAGAGGGCGTGGGTGCTGGAGGAGGGGGCTTCTCCTGGCGGAGAGGGCACTGGCTTTTCCTTAAACAGACGCTCAGCATCCCCTCGGCGAGGGGCCGTGTCTTTTAAGCAGCGGAGAGAAGCCGGGAGGTTGGGCCGCCCGGTGGCTTGGGGGACCCGGAGGAGATGCCCTGTCCTACCCAGCCTGAGGTCCTGAGTGGCCAGAGGAGCGAGCGCTGAGTTGGCTGACGTGCCTGTTTTCTCAGTCCGTCTGTGACCGGGAGGCCTTCTGACGGGGCTGCCGTGTGCCGACTCAGGGACTAGTGTGTGGCCTCCCCGTGGTTTCAGACGCCTCTCCAAGACCCGGGAGCCCCCCCTTCCAGGAAAATGGGAAACGTGTGCGTGGGGCCCAGAGCACCAGGCCTGGCCAAGCCGCCACCAGGATGTGACGGGGCCAGCGCTTCCTGGGGGCGTCTGTGCCGGGGAGGCTCTCGTGGATGCAGAGGGGCTGATGCTCCTGGTGGTTCGCTGGCTTCTGGGCTTTGTGGACCGAGTTTCCTCTACGTGGTATGTGCTGTGTTTTCCTATGTTGACTGGAGGTTGGGAGAAAAATGTCCAAATTAGGGATGAGCCTGTGGCTTCACCGAGCAGCATAACGAGTCAACTTCCACCATGGAAGAAATATCAGCTCCCGAGAAGGAAATCTCAGCTTTGGGGAGGGCGTTTGGTCTTGCGCTGGGTAGGCTGTCAGACCCATGCAGGGGCTGGTAGACTAGTGTCCGGTGGGGCGCCTGACCCCAGACCCAGCCTCACAGGCGTGTGGGAGGGTCCGCATGGACAGCTGGCTGAGAGCTGGACATGAGGATGAGGAGGAGAGGATGTGGGGGGGGGCCAGGGAGGGCACACACACTCTGGTTTGGGGGATGCCTGGCCCACTCCCTCTTCCTTCACTCTTCCACATTCATTAAGTGGGTGGGAGGCTGGCTTGCATCCCTTTTCTCCGCCTTGCCCCAACCAGCCCTTAATGAGGTTCTGTGCTAAGACCCCCAGAGGCAGGTGCAATCCCATTTTACAGATGGGGCAACTGAGGCTCTTCAGTGTCAGGTTACCTGCCCGCTGGACAGCAGTGGGACAGGGTCACGCCCAGCCTCCCCTGGGCCAGGCCACCATCTGTGGTACCCAGTGGGAGTTTTCAGCCTTTGACTCCATGGGGCAGAGGGGAGAGTGGCCTTGGGGAAGCGGGCTACTGGTCCATTGGTGTTTGCTATGCTATGTCCTATGTCTCCGACTTGGAGAGGATGCTGCTGTGGCTAAGACTTGGTCTAGTTCAAGTTCTTTTTTATTTTTTTATTTTTCAAGTTTTTTGGCCACACCGCACAGCATATGGGATCTTAGTTCTCTGACCAGGGATCAAACCCGTGCCCCCTGCATTGGGAGCGTGGAGTCTTAACCACTGGACTGCCAGGGAAGTCCCTAGTTCAAGTTCTTGCTCTGCTACTGACCAGCTGGGTGGGAGCTGGAGTACATAGTTTCACCTCTCTGGACCTCAGGGTCCCATTTGCAAAGCACCCACCTGCTGGGGGCCTGGATTATTGTAGGCTATTATCAGGGAAGCAGTTGGAACAGTGCCTGGCAGGCGACATGCTTACAGAAGTGTGTGGGTGAGAACAGCCTTCCAGAGAGAGCATCCCGGTCCCCCATCCATCGTGCTGTGGGCGCAGCACTAACCCTGCACGCAGTAGGTGCTCTAGGCAGGGGCGGGAACGGGCGTGGGCTATGGCTCAGGGTACATGGACAGAATGGCTTTGGAAGCTTTAGCAAGCAGCCTGGTGGGCCGAGGGCTCCAGAACCTCTGTGTCCCCCCAACTTCGGAGCCTTGCCCCCAAGCGTGGGAACTCTTTGGCCCACTTGCCACCATGAACCCGAGAGAGAGATGGTGCGCCCCCCCCCCCCCCCCCACTGCCCCCGACTCCTTAGTACGTGGTTGAAGGTCATAAGAACAGCACAGAGCGCTGCTTCTGCAAATTACGTGTTTAGCTTTTGGGGTGGGGAGGGGACTGTGCCTCAGGGCTTGCGGGATCTCAGTTCCCTGATCAGGGGTTGAACCCGGGCCCTAGCAGGGAAAGTGCTGAGTCCTAACCACTGGACTGCCAGGGGAATTCTCGTACATGTTTACCATTTTTCTGATTAGGAAAGCAATCTGAAAATTTGGTTAGTGCAGAAAAGCACAGTGAACATGGTCACACTCTTCCCTGATTCTACCTCCCATCATTCATGCGTTAGCATATTTTTTTCCAGTTCTTTGTGTCTGTGCAAAGATTTCTTTTTTCAGTGTTAGGTTTAATGAAGGAAATTTTAAAAACAAGTCCTCGGGCTTTTGGAATTCAAAGCTTCAGAGGAAATGTAGAATGTAACCCAAGTGGCTAATTTCCCGTCTGATTTTATTTTCAATACATGCCAAATCCACCTGCTGCCCCTTACTGGCTCTTCTGCAGGCACCCCCAATTTCACCTCTTCCCCAGGGGGCATCTCCACAGAGTGGTCTTGGAGTGACAGCCCAAAAGGATGTTGGGGGAGACACCTGGACAGGTGTGCACAGTGTTTGCCGTGAGCAGCAGGTGAAGGATGGGCAGGCCTCCTTCCTGGGATGCCTGCTCCTGCCCCTGCTGGAGGCCTGTGTTTCCAGGATGAGACAGCATTTGACATGCAGTGGGCTGCACCCCGTCTTTGGCATGCCGTTTGGTCCCTGGACTTAATGAGTTCTGCAGGGACACGCCGCTGTAGCTAAAGATCATTTACCTGAATTGCTTTTTAATTTCTGCCATGGGAAGCTGCCCCGGCGCAGTGTAATTACAAGATAATTTACAGCAATCCCAAATCTATAAATCTAGCCATACTGGGTCTGGGGATGGGACCAGAGCTATGTGAGGGCTTGGGGGAGAGGACCCCCTCCCACCGTTAAATTAGTCTGTGTTTCTGGGTGCAGGTTCCAGTTACTGGGCAAGCGTGGAAGAGGCAGAGAGGGATGCTCCTTGCCCAATAGATGCTGATGTTTCCTTTAACACCAAGGACGAGTTCGTCTCGAGCTGGCCTGTGGAAGAGGACAGCCGTGTGATCCCACATCTCTCCTGCTCTGTGCGTGTGGAGCAGTTTGGCCGTGTGGCTTGGGGAGGTGGGTGGCCGGGTGGTTCTGCGTGGTCTGCAGAACATGTGGCATTGGAAGGCGGGGTTCAGAAGGCTCCCCTGAATCTTTTAACACAAGCCCTCCCAGATCCTGTCACCGCAGGCTCTGGAGAAGAGAGGTGGTCCTTGGGGCGGGGCCCAGGGGATCCCAGGGGGTCACCTAGATGCTCTTCCTGGCTGGGAGCTGATGGAGTTCGTGGCAGCCAATCCCCGTGGGGCAGAGGGGACAGTGTTAATGCCGCAGGAGAAGCGAGGGTCTTTCCTCTCTGCGCCCACCTTGCAAGACCCCCCATCTGTGCCTATGGAAGGATGTACATGTGTGGTGGCCCTGAGCTTTCCGTGTCACCGGGTAATTTGCTCCTTTCCACGAAAACCACCCACAGAGCAAAATATCTATATTTTCTTTGCACAAAGGCAGTTTGTTAATTAACGGAACTCCGTGGCGAATTAACTTTATGTAATAAAGAAAAAACAGGCTTTTCTGATATATTCGTTATAGAACTCTAAATGTTTGTATCTTGGATGATTTACATTGGGGTGACTTTTTTTTAATGACAGTGGGAGGCCATAGCCGTAGCCAAAAAGCCGTGGAGGTTAAGAGAGGTTAAGTCACCTGCCCCACATCACAGCTGGTGGGAGGAGAGGAGGCACCTGAATAATTCCTCGTCAGGCCGTCCAGCGGGAGCGGTGGGAGGAACAGGGAACAAAAAGTAGTTCATGGTTTCCCGGAGCCTGAGCCAGGGTGGCGGGGGCAGTGGGTAAGTGTCGGTCTCGATGGTTATTGGCTGTCGCAGGGCCCTCCCCACAAGGGTGTGCAGCCCCTGTCTCTCCCCCAGGGTTGCCCCCTCCCCCAGGAGGTTGGTGGTCCTCAGGCCTGGCTCTTATGCTCGTGAGTGCTGGGCCTCAAAGGTGGCAGAACTGTGGCTGCAGAGACACCCTCCAAATACTCTCGCCAGTGCCCGTCACTCTCTCTGGCTGGAAACTCTTTCCTGCCCCCCCCCCCCCGGGTCTATACCAGTGCCTCTCCAGCTAGCCCTAAGGAGGTGTTCTAGGTGGTCTTTGAGGGTCTGAGCCTACCTGGGGGGGCTTGGCTGTGAACCAAGATGTCCCCACGGCATAATGTCCAAACCACCCGGAGATGGTAGGACTTGAACCCCCTTGTCAGTGACACCACTGAGAGGGGCATCCCAACGGCATTTCTCACATGGAGCCCCCAGGCCTCTGGGGTTGACGTGGGGGTTGGGGGAGAATTAAAGATGCCGCTTAGAGTCAGAAAGAATTACTGCTCATCCTCAGGTTTTAGAAGCACAGGCCCAGGGGATAGAGCCCCCGACCCGGCCCTGTCCACCTCTGAAGCCACTCGCCTGAAGTAGTGCCTTGATGCACCCGTCCCATCCTTTGCCTGCCCCCTCCAGGAAGCCCTCCCTGATCACAGCCTTCCCCCACTTACCCCTCCCCCGTGCTTCCTGTCGCTTGCTCCGAGCCCTGCTGTGTCCTCTCCTGTCTGATGACGCTTCGGCTATCCGCCGGGGTGTGTTCTGTCCGCAGGGCCTTGCCCTGGCTGGCCGGCTGGCCGGGAGATGTTTGGATAACTGGGCGGAGGATCACAGGGACGCCTCCTTCCTGTGTCTGCTCTGGTTCACAGCTGTCCCCGCACGAGCCTCGGTGGCTCAGAGCTGTGCACTCCGGCTGTGACCCAGCAGTGTCCCGGCGAGGGACAGGATGTGGGGGCTGAGAAGCCCATGGACCCTCGTGGCTGGGCACTATGGGAGGCGGCTGCCTTTGTTGTGACAGAGCAGGGCCTTGGGCTGCGGCCAGGCTCTGTCCAGAGACAGCTGCAATGCTTATAGCCAGCCGGTGGCCGAGCCAGGCTGGGGATGCGGGAGGCGTGGTCGCCATCAGGTCACGTCCACTCCTGCCTCCTGATTCCGGAGCTCCTGGGCCAGCTTGTACCTCTGGTGTCTCTGCACAAGGAATTTTCGAGTATGGGCCTCTGAGCGCAGCCAGCTCCCTTGGGGGCTGCTTGGCTAGGGGCAGCGTGTCTCCATACCAAGGAGCCCCCCCGAACAGGACTGGTGAGGGGACAGGTCCACCTGCGTGGGGTCTTCTTGAGGGCGATTTGGGTTGATGGAGATTTTTGTCCTGTGTCCAGACTCTAGCCTCGAATCCTTGCAAAAGATGGGAATCCCCTCTATTTCCTGTTTACACATTAGGGACCCGAGACCCAGAGAGAGCAGCTGCTCCGGGTCACATGGGAAGGAAGGGCAGATTTGAACCTAAGCCCATCGGATTTCCGAACCCGTGTCCTTTCCAGGTCACCCTCTCGAGAATCCGGCAGTTCATTCTCTCTCTGGTCACTTGTTGTCCCAGTGATAACTTTCGGAGCCCATTTCAGATCAGCACCACACCCGTCCCCGTCCCCCTCCTCGTCATCCCCCACCCTCAGACACTGGCATGTTCTTCCCCGTGACCTCCTCGGAGCTGCGTCTCCCCGCACCCCAGCTTCTAGATCGGGTGGGGTCCCACCATCGTGCTTTCTCACCCTGAGTCCATGAGGGATCACTGTGTCCCCAGCTTCCAGAACAGGGCCTGGCACGGTACAGGTTCATAACGGTTGTTGAGTGAATCAGTGATCAGAGGAGTGCTTCAGGGACTCATCCAGAGCCAGCCCAGAAATGCACACCTCTGGCCACGTTGTCCTGCCCCATCGCTGTCCTCTTTCAGGCTGGTGGGGTGGTCCACACGCGAGTTTCCGCTGATACTTCCCACTCAGTGGTGAACCCAGCCCACCTGAGCCAGGGCTCCTGCTTGCAGCTGGTGATGGAGAATTGGGGGGAATTCATCCCCACTGGGATGGCCACTGTCAAAACCCAGAAAAGATTACAAAGATGTGAAGAAATCGGAACCTTAGTGCATTGCCGGTGGGAATGTAAAATAGTGCAGACACTACGGAAAGCAGTCTGAGAGTTCCTCGAAATATTAAACATAGACTTATATGATCAGGCGCTCCCACTCCTGGGTATATACCCAAAAGAAATGAAAGCTCTGTACACCCATGTCCGTACCGGCATTAACCACAGTAGTCAAAAGGTGGAAGCAACCCATGTGTCCATAGACAGAGGAGTGGTTGCACAAAGCGTGGTCTGTAACATACAACAGAATATCACTCAGCCTTAAGAAGGAAGGAATAAATTCTGATAAAGGGGACAATGTGGAAGAGCCTGGAGGACATTATGCTGAGTGAAATCAGCTAGTCACATGAGGACAAAGCCTGCATGACTCCACGTATACGACTCCCCAGAGGAGTCACATTCATGGAGACAGAAAGTAGAAGGCTGGGTGCCAGGGCTGGGGGAGGGGTAGCCGATGCGCTGTTGTTTTGTGGGGACAGAGTTTCAGTTTGGGACCGTGAAAGGCGTTCTAGAGACAGATGGTGCTGATGGTGGCACGAGATCAATGTACTTCATGCCGCTGAACTGTACCCTTAAAACTAGTTAAGGAAACGTTTTGTGCTATTTGTGTTTTAGCACAATTTTCAAAATTAAATAATAAAAAAGAAAAAGAATCAGTGGAGAGCCAGGTCCAAAAACCCATGGACTTAAAAAAAAATGTATTTTATTGAAGTATAGCTGATTTACAGTGTTGTGTTAATTTGTGCTGTACAGAAAATTGACTCAGTTATATAGATATGTATATATACATTCTTTTTCATGTTCTCCATTATGGTTTATCACAGGATATTGAATATAGTTCCCTGTGCTCTACAGTAGGACCTTGTTGTCTATCTATTCTCTATGTAATAGTTTGCATCTGCTAACCCCAAACTCTCAATCCATCCCTCCCCACACCCCTCCCCCTTGGCAACCACAGGTCAATTCTCTATGCAAAAACTCATGGACTTCTAAAGCTGTGACAGACACAGGGCCCTGATCCACCTACCCACCTTGTTTTACACAAACAGAGCCAGCTGGGACCCTGCCCCAGCTTTCCCGAGGAGGTGTTCTTTGGGATCCCAGGCCAATGTTTCAGGAGCCCAGCCCCCTGTCTGAACCCCTTGCCCCAAGACGTCCATGACATTGGAGCTCTCAGCCCCAGACAGACATGAAGGGCGGGGCCGGTGGAAAAATATGTTGGTTTGAGAAATTCAAATCTGATTTTTATTTTTCTTCGCTGTGAAAAGAATTAAAATCTAGCAGAAGCTTATTACAGGCGGGCTGAGGTTATTTTGGGAAGCAGCAATGAACGGTTTTATACTTTTCCTCTCCTTTTTGCCCTTGCTGCCCGCACAGGTCTGGGAAGCTATTAAACCTTCACCCAGCCCGCAGCCCAGAGGAATCTGCCCTGCCCCGTTTCTCCTCCACTTGCACGCCTTGGGAAAGAAAAGAAAGTTTCATTCCTATTAATTACCTCCAAATTCACTGAGTAAGCACTTGGTGAATATGCTTGGAGTTGAGGTTTAAAGCCCTCCTCCGAATAGAAGGGTAAAATGAAAGGAAGCGTGTATTTGGGCGGATGCTGTAATTTGCCACGTCATCCACTTCTCTTGTTGCTAAAATGGATGCTCTGGCTGAGGCTATGACTTCCAGCTGCCCAGATCACCATCCACGATCACACCCTCCCGGGGAGGTCACCTCGCCCCTCCAGGCTGAGGCCGGCTGGGCTCAGGGAAGACAGGAGGCAGGCGTGCGCACACACGTGCGCGCGCACACACACACACACACACACTTGCACGCACACACTCACACGGTCTCACATGCTTGTGGATGTGGACAGCAGGGTGGTAGTTCAGTAAACTAGCTCTTTCTACATGGGTGCATCTTGGGAGTCTCTGAGTGTATTTCTGAGCATGTGAGCATGGTTTGTGCCTTTTTTTTTTTTTCTGGCCTCACCAAGTGGCACGTGGGTTAGTTCCCCGACCAGGGATCGAATCCATGCCCCCTACATTGGAAGCGCGGAATCTTAACCACTGGACCGTCAGGGAAGTCCCACAGTTTGTGTCTTTATGAGGCCAGTTGACTCAATGATGCTTCAGTGGTTAAGCCATCAGGCCCGAGAGTTGGATAGTCTTGGGTCAAGCCCCAGCCCATCTGCTTCCTGGCTTTGTTCTGCAAGCAGAATGAGCCCCCAGCCTCAGCTTCCTGTCTCTAAATGGGGATCACAAAGTGTTGACCTCATAGGATGCTTGGTAACTGTTCTCCAGGAGGTCTTATCCGTGTTGGTCAATATCATCATCCTCATTGTCCACGTTCACATGATGCCCGGGGTCCCATCGCTTCACCGGGTGCCACCCTGGCTGGGGCTTGGGGCCTGGGCCTGGAGTGGAGGATGGCCGGCCCCCTCTGGGGTGGCTGCAGAAGGGGGCCGTGGAGGCTAGAGATACTGTGTGCTGGCCAGGACCCTTTCCTGGGGGCCTCTTTCTCGGGGGCTTTGGGGTGCTTAGAGGCAAGTACGGGGCTGAGTTCCTATGAACCTGGCCCTTTGAGCCAGCCCTGTGATGGGCACTTGGATGGAAGGGGCTTAGCAGGCCCGTGTCTCGGGGGAGGGTGAGGTGGCATTGTGTGCACGTGTGCTTAGAAGAGGTAGCTTTCCAGCGGAAGTGCTTTGGGTGAAAGTTGTGGCAGGTTTGGAGGTCAGTGTTTGCTGTCACCTGGGGGGGCGTCTGGTGGTGACGGTGGCCTTTCTGATCAGCCACCAGACCCTGGGCAGGTCACAAGCAGTCTCCATCTTGTCTGAGTACCTGCCTCCTGTCCAGGAGGACAAGTGTCAGGCTGGCTTCTAGGTGCAGCCACGTGGGCCATGCAGTGGCACCCTCAGGGACCTGAGGTCCCTCCTGTGTTACTGTGTTTAATTTAGTGGCTTAGCTCCCTCTGCCCTTGGAGGGTCCCACCCTGGCCCACACTGTGCCCAAGGCCCTGGAAGGCCCCCAGCCCTGGGGTGTTGAATGTGCAGAGAGGAGGCTGGGCTCCCCCAGGTGGCTGGTTGCTCTGCCTCTGTGTGTGTGTGTGTGTGTGTGTGTGTGTGTGTGTGTGTGTGTGTGTGTGTGTGTGTGTGTGTGTGTGTGTGTGAGAGAGAGAGAGAGAGAGAGAGAGAGAGAGAGAGAGAGAGTTTGGGCTGCATGCTACAGGGCGCCTGCCAGGCCCACCCCATCCATGGGGATGGCTGCATGGTGCTGGTGACACCTGTGCTGCCCAGTGTGGACCCAGGGGCCCATTTCAGCCCGGCAAGGCTGGCCAGGCTCAGGGCAGCCAGGGGACACCGGGCTCGTCTCCTGAGGCTGCTGCAGGACAGGCCAGGGCCATGCAACGTGAAGGGGGCACAAAGGTGGGGGGCGAGTTCTCTCTCCAGGACCCTCCTGGCTTGGCCATCCTGTGGGGCCGCCTCCTCCTGCCTGTGTGTCCCCATCACGCTCTCTTTGCATCTCGAGTGGCTGTCCCCACCTTCTTTTCCCTTCCCTACTGTCCTCCTCTAAGCGTGTTGCAGTGCCTGCCATTCTGTCTGCTTGTCTGTCTGTGCCTGTCCTGCCGTCATTCTGTTTCTCTTATTCACTTCCTATCCCTGTATCCCTCTCTGGCCCTGTTTCACTGTCTCCCTCTCTGCCTCTCTTTTCTCCTGTGCAGTGTCTTTGTTTCTCTGTTATTGCTTTTCTTTCTACCAGTCTCGATTCCTTTCTCACTTTGTCTCTGGCCCTTTAAAAATTTTGTTATTTATGTATTTGTCGGCGCCAGGTCTTAGTTGCGGCATGCGAGACCTTAGTTATGTGTTGCGGGCTCTTAGTTGCAGCATGTAGGATCTAGTTCCCTGACCAGGGATCAAACTCGGGCCCCCTACACTGGGAGCACAAGTCTTAACCACTGCACCACCAGAGACAGGGACAAACCACCCTGTCTATGGCCCTTTCCGCCCCGCATCTGCCTCTCTTGGTACGTCTGTCCTGAGTGGCGGTGGGCCCGGCCCATCTCCATGCCTGGCCTTCCCTCTGCTGGGCCTCTTGAGCAACTTTAATTTCCTTGTGGGCATTTGATCCAGGCCGCTAGTAACTGTCCTGCTTGGGCAGTTGGCTGGCGCTCCTGCAAGGAAGACCATGGCGCAGTGACCTCGCTGCGTGTGGGGACAGGTCCCTGCCAGGATGCCAGCGTAGGCCAGGGCAGCCCCTGAATTTTCCCGAGAGACAGGCTGTGTGCATCACAGCCCGACAGGCTCACACTCAGGAAGCAAAAGCTTGGCTCAGAGTATCTTGATCCCTCCCCCCCCTTTTGTTTTTGGTTGGGGGTGGGTGTCAAGCAAAATAATACTTTCCTTTCGGAGAGCATCTTCAATGTGCTGGAACCCGTGAAAAGAGCTTTACGTATATTGTCTCTGTCACAGTCCCTGACGATTCATGTCACTGTCCCCTGTGACAGCGGCAGTGAGAGGGCCGGGCAGGGAGGTGGTACACGCGTTGGTGGCTGGGAGCTCAGATTTGAATCCTGCTCGGATACTTACGACATCCTGACCCTCCTCAGGCCTCCGTGTCTTCATCTGTAAATGGGGTTAGTTGTGATTCGTACCTCCCAGGGCTGCTGTCGGGGGTCCCCGAGGCTGTGCTTACAAAGGCTGTGCTGGCCTGTAGTAAGGACTCCCTGAATGCTGCCCACATCTGGGAGATTGGGAATATTGTTGTCCAAAGTCTGCCCTGTGAAGGGGCCGTTGGGATGGCCCCTGCTGGGCCGAGTCCCCGTGGCACCTGGGGGAGGGTTACAGCCCCTACAGGCACCGCAGTGATATCTTAGCTGTTTCTCCCAACAGTGAAAAACCCGGACATCCTGTGGCGTTTGCCTGGTGATGAGGGCATCACTGTGGATGGGGTCCCCATCTGTGCCCACCCGGTCCTCGGTTGGGCTGATGGTCCCACAAGAAGCCCGGGCCTCCAGGCCTCGCCTCCTCCACGGGGCTGACCCAGCCTCTGTGCAGGGGGAGTCAGCTCCGAGTAGCTGTGAGCACAGACCTCCCTTGCCTTCTCCAGCACACTCGAGGCCAGACTGCTGCCATCCACCGGAAGTGTGGCTGTTTGGGGATGGTTTTGTGTCTGCCCTTGAAGGGATCCCTGTATCTACCTCCCAGCTCCAGCCTGGCCTGAGCAGATCTTGGGCCCCTCGGCTGCTGCCCCTGCCCCGGGGGTGCCCCGGCTGTGACAACGTGCAGCTGGAAAGTAAATGACTTGCTGCTCTGAAAGGCAGCTCTGCCCCCTTGGCTGTGTGACCTGGACAGGTCACTTTACTGCTTGAGGCTTGGGAGGACACCTGGGCTGCGTCAGGTGGCGGCTGGCCCGGGGGCAGGGGTCCTTCACGAGGCAGCAGCTGGTTAAAGGCTCCTGAAGCTCCATGTCCTAACCCCTTGGAAAGACAAGAAAAGCTGGGACCCAGCTCCCCCCAGGCACGGTGACAGGACAGAGTGCACTCAGGCTTAAACCCGGGAGCCTGGGTGTGCAGTCCTGTCTGCTGTTCCTTGGGCTGTGTGAGACCTATTTCCCACTCTGCAGCACTCAGAAAGTCAAGGCTGTCATGGGATTGGTTGGACGAGCAAGTCCGCTCCTGTATGCTGCTCCCCTAGGAGCCCTTTTCTCCCTGGGGACAGGGGTGCGGAGGCATCCAGCAGCCGCTTTGTGCCGTGGAGGTCACCTCCCTCCAGCCTGCTGGTCACCAGTGGGGATCTGAGGACTGCCAAGGCCCCTGGGCCACCAGGATGCTCCCGTTCCCCCAGCCTCCTCACGGGCAGTTAGAAAATATGCAGGCCATTTAGGGACACTCAGCATTTGAGTTTCAGATGCTCTTTCAGCAGAATCCACAAACCAAGGTTTAAAATTCAGTTGGAAATCAATTCCCAGGCCTCCCAAAGCTGTCTTGCTAGTTCTTAAAACTAGCAAGTAGCACGCAAGGGGTCTTTCATTGGCTTCTCTGGCCCGGCCGAGTCAACGGTGTGTTGGCCTACTTCTCAGTCGGATTCAAAGTGACTATGACTGCCAGTGTGCGGCTCTAGGGGTGCATCGCCCTCACACCATCGCACCCCGGGGCCTCTGCAGAGTGCACTATTATGTTCTAAAATGCAGATTTTAGTAGTATTCAGGTATGGTGAGGCCACCAGATAGGAAACGGTTGTCATTAAAAAGATAGTGTTATTCACAAACCAAAAGAGAGGGGCCCGCCACCCCACACAGGGCCACTCGGGGAGCGCCAGGGCCCAGGGTCGGTCAGGAGGCAGAAGGGCGGGGGAGGGGGGGTGTGGGAAGGGGCAGGGGCCCTGATGGTGATGTTTGTGGGGAGGAGTGGCCGAGGCAGGGTCAGCAGGCTTGGGATGGGCTAGTTTGAATCTCTCTAGTGGGCTCTAGTGTGTAGGGCCGTCGCTAGCTCTCTGGTACCTGGCTCTGGGGTGATGAGGGCAGAGAAATATTGCCTCGTGGAATATAAGCCAGATCGTGGAGGTGGTCCAGAGTATGGACTCTGGATTGGGTGGTTTGCTTATGAAAGGCATGGTCCCCTGCCAGTCCTTTGCTATCTTTTAAGAATTGACCAGCCCTGGAAGGAGCAGTCGCTCCTCAGTCAGTGAGGCCTCAGATGCCAGAACATCAGAAATATAGAAAATAAGAAAATATAGTTAATAGAAATAATCAGAAGCCGTGAGACGCAGTCCGGGTCGCTACAGGTCCTTTTGCTCACAGAACATTTCTGGCGGCTCTGTCCCTTTCATGTGGTCATTCCTATAGGTGTGTGAGTCACCAGTTTTCTGTGGGAGGGATCATGTTCAAGGTATTTTCCTGGCATTGTCGTGGTTTCCAGGGCTGGGAGATGGCATGTAAGGAAGGACCTCGCTGTGCAGCCCTCACGTGGGCATTTCAGTGACCCTGTGTGCTAGGTTTTCTAATCTAATAAGTGTGAATGATCTCATTTTAGTTTGCACCCCCTCATTCATGTACTGTACATGATGTTTTCTTCTCCTTAAGTTGGCACATTCCTCTGTCTCCTTTGCTCAGCTTTTTATTGGATGTCTGCTTTCTTCTTCTTTTTTTTTTTTAAGAAATACTAATCATTTATCGTTTAGATGTGTTATAAATAATTTCTTGCAGTCTTTGGTTGGCCATTATCTTTGCTTATGGTATGGTTTATCGGGACAAAGTTGTACATTTTAGCGTAGTCTAGTATATCATTCCTTTCCTGTGGCATGCATTGGTATCTTAAGAGGCCTTTTGCTACCTTGAGGTCACAAAGATATTCTCTAATATTTTCTTCTAAAATTATAAAATTGTACATTTACATGTAGTTTTAAAAATCTAGCTGGAATTGTTCAACTAGTGAAAGCCCTCTCACAGCAATGAAGACCGAATGCAGCCAAAAATAAAATAAATAAATAATAAATAAATCTTAAAAAAAAATCTAGCTGGAATTGTTTTGTCTTTGACGTGACATAAAGGATCAAACTTTATCTGTCTGTGTGTTTAGGCAATTGTTCCAGTAGCAGTTGCTGCATTTCTTAATTTGTAAATACAAAAGCTGCTCTGTGTGTTTCCCTTGCATACCTGTATCTGTTCCTGGCCTCTCTCTTCTATTGCGTTGGCCGATTTACTTCTCCATCTGCCATTCCACACTGTCTTAGTTACTATAGCTTTATGTTAAGTGTAATATCTCATGGGGTGAATCCCCTCATTTTTTTTCTCTTTCAAATTGCCTTGGCTCTTCCTTGGCCTTTGTTCTACCATAGGAATTTTGGGATAATTTTTTTTTCTTAGATTCCCTAAAAATACCCATTGGGATTTTGCTTGGGGTTGATTTGATTTGATTGACATTGAATTGAACTGATTTAATTAATTTGGGGAAGACTGCCATCTTTGTCATATTGAATTTTCCCCACCTAGGATCATAACCTTTACTGAATGCTTCTTTTATAAAAAGTCTTTTCACTGAGTTTTAGTTGTGTCATAAAGCTCTTACATATTTTTGTTAAATTTAATCCTGAGTACCCTACAGTTTTGTTGCTCTTATAAATGATAAACATATACCTAAAAATGACAGTTTCTAATTCTTTATTGTTGGTGTCTAGGAATGTAGTTCCATTTTTTATGTTAATCCTGTTTCCAGCAGTCTTACTGATATCTTACTAAATGTATCCATATGATTTTATAGGTATTTTGTTTAGTCTTGTTATTCACAAATTATGAAAGTCCTTCCCTTCCTTTCCAATTCTTACATCTTTTATCTCTTTTTTGCATCTTACTGTGCTGGCTAGAATATCATTGTCCAATAGAAATATGATGTGAGCCATGTGTTTGATTTAAAAGTGTCTGGGATCCACATTTTAAAAAGTAAAAAGAAATAAGTGGAGTTAATTTTGATGATATATTTTATTTAACCCAATATACCTAAATATTAGCATGTCAGCATGTCATCGATATAAAAAGTGATTGAGATAGTTTATATTCTTTGTTTATTCAAGTCTTCAAAATCCAGTGTGTGCTTTATACTTAGAGCACATCTTAGCTTGGACGAGCCACATTTCAAGTGGTGAGTGGTTATTGGCTTGGACCTCAGGGTCTAGAATCTTCACTGTTGAACAGAAAGTTGGTAAGTGGGCATTTTTATCTTGTTCCTGACTTGAAAGGGAATGATTCGGAAGTATTAGCGTAAGAATAATGTTTAATGGTTTTCGGTATATTTCCTACATTAGGTTTAAAATTTCCTGTTTTGTTAAGGCTCCGTAATTGTGAAAGGATTTTATCAATGCTTTTCTACAAATAATGAGACAATGATGAAGTGTCTTCTTTATTCTCTTATTGGGATGACTTTCGTATTGATACATTTCTGTTACTGTAATAGCACTAATTCTTGGGATGAACCCTCTTGAGTTTACTTTGTTGGCTTTAATTGGTAATATTTTCATTAAGGCATTTGAATCCATGTTCAGCAGTGAGATCCGGCCTCTGAATTTACTTTTTTTCTGATCTTATTTAGTTGAGGTGTTCAACAAATTAGCCTCATAACGTGCTAAGGAATATTATTCTCTCAAATATTCACATATTTGTATATATTAAGGATTATATACTGAATTAGTTGTTCATGTTAACGTACCTGTGTATATTTGCATGTGTTCACATTTGTGTATGTCAAATACAGGCTAAAGATTGCCCTCAAATATTTGCATTATGTTAAGGATTGTTCCAAAAATGCCTGGTTTTGTTTGTTAGAGGTTTTTTTTTTCTTAAACTACTGATTCAGTTTGTTTAATGGTTAGAGGTAATTCCAGTGTTTAATTTCTTTTTGAGTTGTCTTCCATTAAGTCCATCAATTCCTCCCTCTTCAGGGATGTGTCATTTTCTCCTGGTACTGAGCTTATTGACAGTGTCTATAGTTATGTCCCTCTTTTTAGTCCTAATGATGTTGAATGCCGCTTCTCTGTGTTTTAATTAACAGAGGTGTGTTGGCTTCGTTAATCTTTTACAATTGCTGGATTCCCTCTTGTTTCTTTGTTTCCCGTTTCACTGATTTCTTCTCCTGTCCTGTACCCTGTTCTTCCTTCTTTACATTTGCATCAGTGTTATTTTCCTAATTCCTGGAGTGGAGCCCGTAGGTGACTGACTTCCATTCTTCCTATTTTTCTGCTCTCCCTGACATCAGCATGTATCTAAGCACTGCTTCAATTCCATCCCAAGAGTTCTCATATGTTGCAATTTTATTCTTTTAAAAGACTTAATTTTTCTTCCATTTCAGAAATTGTTCCATCCATTATCTCTTCACGTTATGCCTTCCCCGCTATTCTCTCTACTCTTTCCTTCTTGATATGTTTCATGTGGTATCTGCTGACTCCTCCTTGTGGGTGTGTGGGTGTGTTTTGTAATTTTGGATTGAACTCCAAGCCAAAGGAATGAATCTATAATGGTGAAATTCCAGGCTTGATAGATTGTAAATAGAGATTTATCTGTCGGAAATCTCTGTGGCCTGAGTGAGGCTTGCTCCCTCCAGGGTGGTTTTCTGTCTGACTATGCCAGGTTCCTCAGGGGTGACACAGGAGTGGGATCAACTTTGTATTCCTTTCAGAGCTTGGGGGTTCCTAGACCCCATGGGGACTGTAAATTGGAACTATCGCCATTACTAACACACAGAGGAGACTTTTAAAATCCTCTGCCCATTTCCCAGGCAGTCTCAGGGTGTCCCCGTGCTGGTGAGCATTGAAGGGTGTCTATCCCCCACCAAAGCTGTAGCCCTTGCCAGTGGACTTGACTGCACAGGAGGTCTCCCATCCTCTCCCTGCAAGGTCGCCAAAACAGGACCACTGGGTTGCAGAGATGCCCTGGGGACCCCCAGCACCAGCTCACCTGTTCCCGCTTTGGTCTCCAGATTCCCTCTTGGTTTTCTGCACCCCACCCCACCCCCCTTCCTTTTCCTCCAGCTCAAATGTGCATCTGAACAGATATTCATTATATTTATTGAATTGGAGAGCTTACCTTGTCAGGTCTCTATGCTGTTTTTTTTTTCTCATATGCAAAATGAAAGGTAGGGAATGAGGTTGATGAGGAAAGAAACCCATATTTTGGGAAAGAGCTGTAATTATTATCCACTCCAGGCAAAATACCCATGAAGTGGTCGGTTTTCAGGAGAGGAAATCCTTGGCATCTGCCGTATTCCCAAATCCACTGGCTGAGTCGCTGACTAAGCCCTCTTGGACGGGAATGCCACCACACCAGTGCCCGGTGTTTGGAATTCGGACAGGCCTGGAGATGACAGGAGGGCCAATTTCATCTCTTTGCAACCTCACGCTGGGTCCTCCTTGCCGCCGCGCTGCTGAGTCCCCTTTGCAAGTCACCTGCCCATTCTGTGAGCACATCTCTATCTAGAAACGAGTATTTTGGTGACCGCGATTCCCCTGACACCGAATTCAGGGGCTTAAGGTGACCTTCAGTGGAAGATGCTGATTTGGGGGGGATTATTATTGATTATGACTTCCTGAATTTCCTCCTTGTCTTCATTCATTCAAAGAATATTTACTGAGCCGTGGCTGTGTGTTAGGTGCCGTTCTCCGCACGGCCCTGTGGAAAACATCTCTTCATACCTTTGATGTGCCAGGGGCCGGGAAGGCAGAGGAGAGCTGGACTTGCCTCGCAGCCAGTCCAGGATGTGGTGGGGACAGGGCCATCCCCAGAGTCTCCGTGCAGAGTAGCAAGCGGTGGGGGTGCTGACACAGGGGCCAGCTGGGGTCTCCAGGTGAGTCCAGTCAGGAGGGAGGATGAGTGTGTGTGTGAGTGTGTGTGTATTAATGCACACGTGTGTGTGAGTGTGCACGTGTGTGTGTGAGCATGCACACGTGTGTGTGTGTGTTATTGCTGGTGTCTGGGAAAGACGAATGCATCACCTTCCCCTCGCTCCAGTTCACCCTTTTATCGGGGACAGTTAGAGGTCTTTGGCTTTTTGTTAAGTTTTGAATTATCTCATTATCAGAAATAGTGTATCTTTCATGATTCAAAATTCAATCATTACAAAAGGTTATACGGTAAAAAGAAAAAATCTTCCTCTCCACCCTGTCTCCTCACCAGCCACCTGCTTCTGCTCCCTGGAGGCCACCAGTGTCACCAGTTTCTCATGCATCCTTTGCGAGATATTCTCGATGTACACACGTCCGTAATACATATATTTGTGAATATTTATATAGGTGTGCCGATCTATAAATTTACACACATACATATGTGTTTTTTAATGCAATTGTCGGCATCTAGCTATTTTGGCTTGACAATGTATCTTGGAAATTGGTCCATATCAGGCCTGAAGTGCTTCTTCATTTGTTTTTATGGCTGCTTGGTATTCCATTATATGGACGGACTATAATTTATTTAACAGGTCCCCCTCTGATGGATATTTACATTTCCAGTCTTCTGCTGTTTTCAGACAATACTGCGAGAAATCGTCTCGTGCTTCACACATTGGAGAGTACGTGTGGGGTACAGAACGCAGCTTCCTAACCTTCTAAAGTAAGAACCAGAGCTCCAAGTCAAGGCCGCTGGCATGGGCATGGGCTGGCCTTGGCCTCCTGAGCGTCCTATGAGCTGAACCTGCAGTTACAGGAATTTTCCTAAGGCCTTCATTCACAGACATGCCATGTATAGTTGTTTGCTTTGTTTTGTTTTTTTTTGGTAAAAACAGGTACAAAGTTTATTATCAGAGACACTGCATAACGTGGGAGAGCACACAGAGAAACAGTTGATTTATTTAAGACAGAAGCAAGGCAGAGACGCACACCCAGAGAGAAAGGGCGTGGACGTCCCCCGAACGAAGAGAAGCGCAGGAAAGAAGCGGTTAAGTCGCTTATACAGGGCAGCTCTTCTGGGTCTTTGTTTGCCTTTGGCCAGTTATCTCAATTCTTTTCTCACACCTGAGCTGCCCTGGGACCCTCCTCATACGTGTGTGCAACTTTTTGCCAAGATAAATTCCAGCGTAGAGGCCTGTGGGAGTTGTGGCATCACCTGTTATGGGGTGGTGATGGGGCTCCTTTTTGACCCCCAAGGAGCCTTTCTGCACATGTGCAGTCGGAAAGGTCTCCTTGGTCTTGGGACTGGTCATCTTGTCTCTTTACCCCGGCAGAGCTTGGCTCCTGCCATTAACTTCGTCCTTGGAGTGTCTGGTTTCAGGACTTCATGAAGCTCAGGTTCTTGATATCTCATCGCAGAAAAAATTCAGTGAGAGACAGAGTGATAGGTAAGAAGTGGATTTATTTAGAGAGAAACGCACTCCACAGAGAGAGTGTGGGGCAGCTTGGAAGGTGAGGAAGGCCGACGTGCCATGTGTAGTTTTGAAGGAGTGAACGACAATACTCATCTCAGAGAAATTACGGTCAGGAGCAGGCACAGGAGATAGTTTTGTCCTGTTTACAGATTACCCGTGAATGAATTCCAAGAAGGGTATTCCAATTGTATTTCGAATGAATGCATTGCAGGAGAGCTGCCTGATTAGACTTTCCATGGTCTGGGTAGAAATTTGGCCGAGGAGTCATTCACTGTTCTAAGAGTCGGCTCACCAAATTAAGGATGAAACGCAGACGATGGCACTAAAATACTGTGAGAGTCAGATTCGGTGGGAACTTCATGTTTGACCCAACGTAAGACATTTTGTCATAAGCTACTGTGTGCACCGGGGCAGACTTTTAAATAAAGACCTCGCTCCAGTTCTTCTATCCCAGGATGCAGTGATCATGAGTGATAAACTTCAGGAGCTGGTGTTAGGGACCAGCCTCTTTGCTGGGATGCTCTCATTCTGTCCTTCTGACAACCCTGTCGTCACCCCCACTTTACAGACAGACAGCTGCGGCTCAGGGGGTGATGTCACTTGCCTGAGGTTCCACAACCAGGATTCTGGCTGGGCTGCTGAGAGCTGAGCCCTTCTCCTTGACTCCCCAGGACCCATCTGAGCTGCGAGGTGACAGGTTTTGACCAGGATCTGTCTATGCTTATAGCTGTGCTGTCAGTCAGAATGATTCCAATCAGGGCATTGGAGGTGCTGTTGAAGGCCGTTATTAGGTCCCCTCTGTCCTCTAGAAAAACATTTTGAAAAGGAAAACAAGCACCTCCACCCCAGTTAGGGTCCGTGCAGTGAAGTCGCAGGGGAGTGTGATGCTGCGGCCGGGGGGCGGGGAGGGACAGCCGGTCTCTGCTGGAGCCTGCAGTGTGGCCTTGGGCTGGGCCTGTGTTGTCATTGTTACCTGGGGCTGGGGTCCTCTGTGATGTCACAGAAGAGCCCTGAGGGGCCCCTGGCCAGCTGTGCTTGCTATCTTCCCCAGCTCTAAATCAGCGATCAACACACTTTGGGGGTCAAGGGCCAGACAGTAAATATCTCAGGTTTGCAGACCTTACCCACGGTCTCCCTCACAACTCCTCACCCCTGCCGTTTATGGAAAAGCAGCCTGGACAGTCTGTGGCTGATGGAGGCGTGCTGGTGTCCAATTAGACAAAGGCAGAGTCGATTAGTCCCTCAGGCTGGAGTGTGCTAACCCCTGCTCCCACTGACAGGTGACATTAGGCTGAATCTACCTCAAACGAATGAATCCAGCCCTGCTTGAATACAAACCCCACTTCCTTTGTCTTTGTGGTGGGTGCAGCACAATTTGGAGGGTCTCCGCCCTCTGCCCAGACACCTCACTACCAAGTGCGGGGAGGGGGAGTGCTGGCTAGGGAGTCAGAAGACCCACCTGGAATTGATTGTTTAGCCTGGAACAGCCTTTGCTGCTCTGGGCCTCACTTTCTCCACCTGTCAAATGGGAAGGTTGACTGATTTCTCAAAGACTCCTCCCAGCTCCACAATTAATCTTCTCTTCCCTGGAAGTTAGTTTGTGTCTTTGGTCACCAAGCCAAGTTGGATAAGGTAATTTTGTGTTATAATCTGTCCCCCAAGAGGCACTTACCCTCTGGGGCACCCCATCTTAACAGACCCTAAACCTTTAATTGCCAGTTGGGTAGGGACCATCCTTGGTGCCTCCTTGGCCTACATGGTGTCATGAAAGGATGCCTTCACCTGTGACTTTCTGGGTGGCAGCAGGTGAGGCACGTGTTAACCCCTCCGCTGCTCTCCACTTGGAATTGCCCCTTGAGTAGCCGGGAGGGAAGAGCAATGAGACAAACAGGTGAAAGAGATGCTTTGGAAGAGCGAACAGTGCAAAACTTTACCCTCGCTATTGCTTGACTTCTGGCTGTTCCCAGGGAAGATGTGCTGCACTGGGAGCGAACCTGCTCTCTCCCCCTCATGGAGCCGAATCAGTCAGGCCCAATCCTGCACCCGGCGCTCAGCCAGGCCCAGAGCCCCAGCCCTGGCCCTGACCTTCAGCCGCTCGCGCATGTGCAGTCTTGTCCTCAGCCACTCCACCCAGCCTTGGTGGCCTGGGGGCTGGAGGAGTGCCCCCTGGGAGAGCTGGAAAGGGAACCCACAGGTGTTGGGAGCTGCAGTCGCTTCTGGGGCTGACCTGGCTCTTTTCACCACCAACGAGCTTGGGCCTTCATTGGAAGCTTCAGTTTCCTGATTCAAGTCACGGGATGGGGTGTACCTGCCTGGAGACCTGGTTTCCGTGGTGAACGATCACTTAGTAAATATTCATTATCTATTAGGCTGCAGGCGCTGTGCCAGAATTTATGTACAGTACGATAGATATTATTATGAGGTTTTCCTAATTATCAGGCACCAGGCTAGGTAGTACCCAGATGAGCTCATTTGATCCTCACCACAACCTTCTCCATTTCACAGATGGGAAAACCGAGGCTTAATGGTCTCTAAGGTCACAGCTGGGTCTGGGCCGGGCTGATTGCAGAGTGAGTGTCGTTAGGTGACTCTGCCTTCCCCCTGGGCAGCAGCGGGGGCGTCGTGGGCAGGGTCCCAAGCACAGGCTAGACCTGGCCGTGTGCTGTCATTCGAGGGCTGTGTGCCGGTCAGAGGGCTGTTTTCTCGCTGTGAGCTGACTCCCTCCACCTTCCTGAAAGCCCCTCCGGATGGAGGCAAACTGTGGTCCTGGGCTCTGGACCCTCCATGCTGTGGCCATTGGCAGAGAAAGATTGAGTTCTGGTCCACAAGGATTCTCAGAAGGGGTTTTGTGAAAACCTTCGGAGGCCTCAGCCCTGCCTGGCTTGGTCTGGAGGAGCCCTGCCATCTGTATTATTAAGGAGGATGCTCTCCATTGGCTCCTGCCGCTGCTGGGCCCGTGGCCTCCCTGGGTGGCTTGATGCAGGCCAAATGCATTCTGGGTGGTGGCAGCATCCTTTAGCTGCGGGGGCCATGAGGGGCCAGCATTTCCACCAGGCTGCCACCTCCAGTCCTCCCAAGCCACCTGTCCTGCCCAGTCGTTCCAGCCCACTTGACCATGCAAGGGCAGGAGGGGGGAACAGCAGCAGCGTTGGACCCCCTGCAGGGTCTGGCCCTAGCAAAGCCAAGGCCTAGGCTTGGAGCCAGGCAGTTGTGGGTTTGGACCTCAGCACCCCTTTCAGAATAACTCCCTTGGGAGAGATACCGCCTCTCTCTGAGACATGCTTTCCTCACCTAGAGGAAATCTGTTAATAGCTCCTCGGAGTTGCTGTGCAGATGGCGGGGTCTGTGTCCTCCGAGGGTGACGGTGGACCGCGTGTCCAGCCCAGGCTCGCAGGGTGCCCGTCCTCCGAAGTGTTTGCTCGCAGCTCTGATGCACGGGCCTTGCTCCTTGGAGCAGACCCAGGTGTCAGCTGTGTCTGCCCAGCTCCCAGCAGGCTCCTGACCCACAGCAGAGCCCAGCCGCTTTGGTTTAGTCTCCAGGTTTGGGGTGGTCGTGGTTAGACTGCCTTGTTTGTCTGTGCTTCTGGGGTACTCTGGGTCTGAAACAGGCAGGGCAAGTGGGCCGACCTGCCCTTGGCCTGGAGTTGGGCAGGGTCGGGGTTAGCTCCCCTTAGGCCCAGTGGACGCAATGCCGAGGGCCCACGATGCCGTTAGGGGCCCATAAAAATGTTTTAATTGTTTTTTAAATAAGAAGAAAATAAATGACTAGAAACTAGCACAGAAGCCCGAATTATGTTCATCTTTAAACCATACACGTGTAAAATAAAATTTTACGAATGCAGGGGCCCCCTAAGGCAAAAGTGCACAGGGCCACGAGGGCCATCGTGCGGCGGGGGGGAAGACCGCTGCCCATGCCCCCCACCCCCCCCACCCCCGCTCCCAGACCTCTGCCTGGGGCTCTGAGGATCAGGAGGAAGAGGAGCTGGCCAGAGGGAGGAGAGGGCACACAGCCACAGGCATCCGGGTGGTGGGGTCCCCCCGAGGTCCCAGTGGTGGAAAGGCAGCGATGGCTGTGTGTCTGGGCCTGCCAATCCCCAGGACTCTGACTGGGGGGTTGTGGCGGCATTTGAGTGTTGAAAATCGCAGTCTGCCCTCCTGCAGTGAGCAGGGAGGTTTTGGTCCTCAGAGGCTCCTGCTGCGTGGGGGGCCGGGGTGGGGGTTCCTGTTTGGAGCCAGGAGTTGATTTAATCCAGCCGAGGCCAGGACCTAGTGTGGAGGCTCAGAACACAGCTGGGTCCCTGCCAACCTCCCTCCCCCCACCACATGTGGTTCTAAAGCCCAGAAAGGGGGAGACCCATGGGGGCCACAGCAGATGCCGCAGTCCCCCGCAACGCGCTTCTTGTTTATCTTTTATTAATGGCAGGCGCTTAGGCAGGGGTGGTGCTCAGAGCAGCTTGAGGGGGAGAGGGAGAAGTTATGAATAATACAGGCTGTGTCCTGATGGTACTTGTCAGGCAGCACTGCAGCCAGCACTGTGCACACCTGAGCCTGTCTTTGTCGCTGCTGGCCTCTGAGCTTGGGAGGAAAGCCTTTCTCGGCCCTGGATGGCACTTGTGGAGCTGTCCCTGGGACAGTCCCGGGAAAAGAAGGCCCTGGCCCTGGTCTGTGGTTTGCACCAGCGAGGCCTGGGACTCCTCCACAAACAATCCTGTGCTGTCTGGGGCTATGCAGCCCTATCCCTCATCTCATTACCCAGGAAACTGGCATCCAGAGCAGTGATGCTCACATAGCATGTTCACAGCCGGGTGGTACCCAGCCCCCTGACACTGGTCTGGGTTTGTCTCCAGCCTTTCATTTTATTTTTGGGTGGAGACAGGGTATTCAGGACAGAGATGAGAACTTAGGTCTGTTTTTCATTGTTCCTCCTATTCTTGGCAAATTTTGTTGAGGGACCTGGCAGGAAAGGGACACTGGGGAGGGAAGAGTTGAAGGAAAAAGAAGTCTCCTTGGCTCTTTTGCCTTTTCTGCTAAAAATGGTGGCAGTTCTGCGTTTCCACTAAAAATAGCTAGTCCTCTGTCAAGACCACCTACGCGGAGGATCTAGGGGCTGGGGGAGATGAGAGGTGGTTCTTGAACGTCTCGCATTGTGTGGAGAGGCCTGGAAGCTCATGGAGAGGGCAGGGTGGGGAGGGGGCTGGGGTGCTGGCTCCGAAGACCTGTTTGTGACAAGGACGGGGTTTTATTGTCATCAGGTACTCCTCTAAGTTGCTTTAAGAGTAAATGGGTGGCAGATGAGTAGATAAACAAAACTGTGGTACAAACATACAGTGGAATATTATTCAGCCTTAAAAAGGAAGGAAATTCTGACACATGCTACCACGTGGACAAACCTTGAAGACACTATACTAAGCAAAATAAGCCAGTTATAAGAAGACAAATATTGTATGATTCCACTTATATGAGTTACCCAAAATAGTCATTCATAGAGACAGAAAGAAGAGTGACAGTTACCAAGGACCAGGAGGATAGGGGATGGGCAGTTAGTGTGTGATGGGGGTGGAGTTTCAGTTCAGGAAGATGGTGGTGGTGATGGTTGCACAAGAATGTGAATGTACTTAATTTTACTGATTTGTACACTTGAAAGTAGTTGAAATGGCAAATTCTGTTATGAATATTTTACAAAACTTTTAGAAAAGATTCAGTGGGAGGTGACCCTTCTTTTTCTCGTGATTCCCCTATGGAGAATGACTGAGAGTGGGGTTTTATCTTTTATGCCAATTATGATTTGATAATTGGCTTCTTCTGCAGAGAAACTAAACTGATGCTCTTGGGTCACCAGGGCATACCACGTGGGTGTGTGCGGGGGTCCAGAGCCGAGCCTCATGCACCCTGGCATTTAGGGATCCCCCCAGTGAAATAGCAAAAGCTTCCACTGGACAAGCCCCACTCAGCGTCGTGAAACTTCCAGGCAGGCTTCTAGTCCCTCATCTTTAAATATGAATATACGTCCAAGGTTTAACCAACATCTGGAGAAAGACTGTTCCATGAAAGAGCAAAGTCAACATAAACCATGGGCAGAGTGTTGTCACAGGAGAAACAGAATCAAGAAGAAATGAAAATGTAAGTGACAAATATAGCCTTCTCATTGGTATTCTCAGGAAGACTGAGAAAGCACTGGATGCATAAAACAAGAACAGGATGCTATGAAATGAGAATTTTTAGAGAGCAAAAAAACAGTTTTTTAAAAATTGAAGTATAGTTGATTTACAATGCTGTGTTAGTTTCTGGTGTACAGTACAGTGATTCAGTTATATATATATATATATACACACATATATATATATATATATACACATATATATATATACATACACACACACATTCTTTTTTTAATATTCTTTTCCATTATGGTTTCTCACAGGACATTGAATATAGTTCCCTGTGCTCTACAGTAGGGTCTTGTTTATCCATTCTATAGATACTAGTCTGCATCTACTAACCCCAAACCCCACTCCATCCCTCCCCCAGAAAAACAGCTTTGATTAACAACATAATGGTGGAAATAAGAAGTTCATCAAAGGAATGGACGGTGACTCACAGAAATATCATGTAAAGGAGAATAAACAGGCAAAGGCAAAGAGAAATAGGAGGAGAGTTGAGAAAGCTAGACTATTAAGGCAGGTGACTGAGCATATAACTAATGGACGTTCCAGAAAGTGGAACAGAAAACAGATGAGAGAAAATGGTAAAAGAATTAATAGAAGAAAATTCCCCATATCAGAAGGACAGAAATCCTTACATTAAAATACTCTTCTGCGTGCCTAGCACTTAAAAGAAAAAAATCCCATTTCGACATGTCTTTGTGAAATTTCAGGTTACCAAGAATAAAAAGACTTTCTAAAAATTTCTAGAAAGTGGGAAAACAAAAGAACAAAAAGCCCAGGTGACCTACCCAGTCAGGAGGATGGTACCACCCTCTGGACCAGCAGCAGCCTGTGTGGAAAGACGGTGACTTTGCCTTGGCAGATAGGAGGAAAGTTACCCATCAAACTCTCAACCTAACTGTCCCTCAGGGATGAGGGATGTTTTAGTCATGAAGGAAGTACTCAGAGCTTTTCCCTTCCACACTTCTTTCTTAGACCGTTCCTCAAAGATCCTCTGCTAAGGGAGTAGGTGAAGGAAGGGAAAGGCCGGGACCCCAGCAGGGAGCCCCCCAGAGGGAATGATGCAAGTTCCACACCATGGCCGCCTCCTGCAACAGTGCAGGAGGGACCAGGGAAGGAGGACCCCGGGGAGCTGGGGAAAGGCATAGGTGGAGCCCACACACTGGAGGAACTGCAGGTCGAGTCATCACTGCACCAGGAGGAAAGACTGGCCTCATCCACAATCCTGTGCCTTGTGGAAGGGCGGGGAGCGGGGTCTCAAACGAATTGAGTTGCCCTCCGTAGAGATAACTGATCAGTCGGAAACATTGAGCTTATGGGATTAAAGAATCAAAACATGGTGTTTTAATATATTCCTTATAAGGATCAGGTAGCTGTCAGAGGAGTTAACAGTAAAAAACATTTTAGAAGGTCAAAGTATGATAGATACCTCCAGACCGTGGGGGTGGGGCTGGGGGACATCACTGTTCATTATAAGCCTTTCTGTGCTATTTGATGTTTTTTCATCGTACACAGAATTGCTTAGATTTTTTTTTTAAGTTTAAAAAAGGATCACGAAAATTAAAACGAAGCAGTGTGAATGGGCCATGGTTTGCAACAGGAAGTTTTTGGGGTCAACTCAGGGAAGCCTGGGCTGGGCTGCAGACCCACTGGCTTGAGCCTGTTGATGGAGCCCGGCTGGGCTTGAATTGAGGCAACCTCTCAAGTGGGGACTTTTCAGTTCTGGTATTTTGCTCTGTTTGGGTTACTCTTTGGGGAAACAAATATGCAGACACACAGCCCGTGGGCCCTGGCAAGTTCAGAACCAATGGAATGGTAGTGGCCTTGCACTTGGGGAGGCCTAGCGGACACTGTCACCTGTGGCTTGGGCGCCTGGCTCCTCCAGAATGCAGGCCTGCCCAGGAAGCCTTCCTCGGGGGCTCTTTTGGTCCTGAGAGGACCCACAGGGGAGGCAGGCCCAGTCCCTGACCTTGGGGACTAAGTGTGAGTCAAGGCAGAGTGGGAGGTCCCACCGTGAAGGCCTTCCTGGGGGAGGGTGGTAAGTTCCCACCAGGCAGTGGGCTAACCCACTGTGGTGCCTGCTTCCACGGGGCTCCTGTGCCCTTGGCACAGGGTAGACAATGTATAGGTAAACATATGCAAGACCATTTCTGTGAGAGCTGCTGGGAAGGAGATACACAGAGCAGGGCAGGAGAGAGTAATCAGGGAAGGCTTCTCTGAGGAGGTGACACTTGAGAGCAGAGAGCCGTGATGGACCCTTAGGAGGACAGTTTGCCGAGAATCCAGCTGGGGACGGGAGGAACAGAGGCCCATGGGGAGGGAAGCGGGGGTGTCCAAGGGGAGGGGCAGGCTGGTCACATGGGAGAATGTCATCACATCTTGGAGAAATACACTACTTGGCTCAAGAGTTAGCAGAGACTAGAAAGGCAGGTCAGAGCAGGGCTGGAGGAGCCTTGGACTCTGGGCTAAGAGGAAGCAGCCCCAGGCCCAGAGCAAGTGGGTAAGGCCAGGGGGCAGCTCAGGGATTAGAACCTGGACAACATGTGCCAGCGTGGAGGGCACTTGATGGCAAATCCCGAGCTTGGATTCCTGCCAGGAATCCCGACAGAGAAGGACAGATGGAGTCTGCTGTTCATATTCCCCCTGGCTCATGTCAGGCAGGGACAGACTTGTGAGAGCGGTTTCCTGTGCGGGGAGCATCCTCCTGGGCCCCTTCATAGGGCCAGCTCTACACTGGGCCTGGCTGGGGCCACTTCAGGCCAGAGGAGGTGCTGAAATCCTACCCTTCCCCCTCCAGGCTGGGGAGCACTGCCTTGTGGGAGGCAGGTATCTCTCGGCCCCCCCATCCCTCGGCACTTCAGCCTTGGATGACATGCCGTGTGGGCGCCCATAAAGCCAACACAGGACGGAGGGATGGCATTGGGAGCCAGGGCCAGCGTTCCAGAGGCAGGCCCGCCTGTAAACACAGACAGAGGAGGCAGCTTTTCCGTGGTTGGCTTGAGGAAGGCTTCTCTGCCCACAGACACCTCTCCTGCCCGCTCCTCCCCAGCCCACTTGGGACTGAATCCTGGAATTCCACCATTAGAGGTTTATTCCTTTGGCTTGGAATACAAACGTCCCAGTGAGGAGGTGACCCTTGAGCCATCAATGGTACTGAGCACCTGGTATACCTTGGCGGGGCGTCAGGGCCTTTGCCATCCCACGAACGGCTGGCCTGCACCCACTGTGCCCCTGGGCACTGTGCATTGTGCCCACTCTGGGTTTGCAGGGTGGGTCAGTCTCTTGTGAGGGTATCACGGGTGCTGAGAGAGAGGAGCAGGAGGAGCACCCCCACTCGTTACCATGTGCGTATGTTCCGTTAAGCTCGTTAGGGAAAGTCAGTTATGTCATTGTGCTTGTCTGCATTTTACAAAAGGGGGAAATGAGGCTCAGGGAGGTGGTTAGTTAAGCACGGCTGCTCAACTTGAACTCAGCCTGGGGTGCTGACTCCAGTGCTGAGCTCTCCCTACTGTCCATTCTCCCTTCCTTTCTGCCTTTTCAGGCCAAGAAGCTCGATGAATGCCCTCCTCCCCCTTTCTGCTCCCTTTGCTTCCTTGGGGCTCCTCTTGTGATGCTGCCCACGAGCGTTTGAGGGTGTAGGGATGCCTGCCTCAAGCATCTCAAATAGATGCTGATGTGGGCTCTGGTGGCTGCGCCTGGAGTCTAAGCCGTGGCTGTCGACCAGCTCATCACCCACAGCTGCCCTTTTCCAGCTCCTTCCTGCCAGGCCCCAGGTTGGGATTTGGGCCACCTATGTATGGCAGGTTTGGGAAGACTGATCCAGAGCCAGGAGGCAGGACAGCCCATGGAGAGTAAGTTGGGCTGGGGAGAGATTTGGACAGTTAGGGGCTTCATTCTAAAGTGGACCCGCATCCTCCCCTGGGTCTCTACTTCTCTTAGGCTGTGCGATGCCCGGCTGGCTTTGGCCTGGGACTCCCTATTGTGAGGAAACTGGCCTGACTGCCCCTGGACACCCTGACAGCACCAAAAACCTCCAGGACCCTCTGAGCTCCAGGGTACCACAGTCCAAAGTCCTGTCTGCCCCGCACTCTCCCAGTATTCTGCAGACCAGTGTTTCCTGGCTGCGTCTGTTGGCTTTCTAGTGCATTCCTCCTTCCTCAGGAGCATCTGAAGAAGCCTCGTGTGGCTGGAATGGGATAAAAATTCAGACAGATAGGCCCCTGATGGGTGACTGGGGCTGTTGGCAGACCTGGCTATTTTCAGGCCTAGAGGGAATGGCTCTCTTTGAGTCGAAATGGACCCAAGGGATTTATGGCAAGGAGGGAGCTGCCTGGGCAGGCAGAAGTATGGGCTGGGGGCTTGTGGAAGATCGTGGGGAGTGGGGTGGGGAAGCTCATTCCTCCATGCCGTTTGGCTGAGCTAGTCTGAAGTCCAGGGACTTCAGGATGTATGAGCTCCAAGATGTGAATCTCGGTCTTTAAAGCCACTGTCCTTCCTCTCTGCGTACCTGCAAAAGATCAAGAAGACCTAAGCTGAGTGGCTGTGGAGGAGAGGAAAAAGAGTGAGATGGGGATGAGAGGTAGAGACAGAAAGGAGAAAATGCTCTGATTAGAGACCTTCCATCCATCCACACCCTCAATTACCCATCCATCCATTCAGCCATCAATCTATCCATCCATCCATCCATCCATCCACCCACCCACTCATCAGTCTGTCCATCCATCCATCCGTCCATCCATCCATCCATCCATCCATCCATCCATCCATCCATCCGTCAGTCTTTCCATCCATCCATCCAACCATCTACCCACCCACCTACTCATCCATCCAACCACCCACCCACCTATCCCAACTCATTTTTTATTGATCCCCTGCTCTGTTCTGGCCATTTCCATCCAGGTCCCACCCTCTCAATGTAGGCCCCAGTGGATAACCACCCCCTCACCATTTTTTAATATCTTTTCGCACTTACCGGCTGGCCATGGCCCTTGGCTCTTGCAAACTCTCCTTGCCATTTTCTTGTGATTCTCCTTGTTTCTCTTTGTGACTCCCTCAGGGAGTGTAAGCCCCTTCACACAGAGTCATGGTTGCTTCTCTTGGCACTCTCCTTGGAGCAGTCACTCAAAGCATCTTTAGTGGGATGATGGAAGGGTTACTGCAGACACAAATTCCTTGAAATTGGGGTTGCCTGGCATCTGTGTAGACTGCTTGAGGTGGGAAAGGAGGTCACACTTGCTGGTGCTCAGGGCAGGCAGGTGGAGCAGAGCATGGTGCCCTTTGAAGCCAGGCAAGAGTGGGATTGATTTTCGGGGCTGATGACCTTGGGTAAGTCACTTAACCTTCCTGAGGCTCAGTGTCTTTATTGTCAAGAAACAAGATATATACAAATCTGTGCCATTAAATGCATGTACTCCACATGGTACCTGCATGTAGCTGGTGGGTGATGCCTCTTTCTCCCCCATGTCCATAAAGTTGAAGACTAATCAAGGCCTCCTTTGACACCCTGCCTCCACCTTGTTGGGTCGGGATGGACAGAACCAGATGAAGCTTTCTGAGGATGCAGGACTCCCGCCAATGCCAAGCTGTGAGCAGTGATGGGCAGGCTCTGATGGTTCTCACCGCTTCCCTCTCCTGGCTCCACCCTCGTCTCCTTGCATCCTGCTCTTTTCCCACTTGGGCCCTGGAGTTCCCCAGACGGGATAGGGAAAGAGACAAGCTGCTGAGTGACGGGGAGGGCAGGACGGCTTGGGTTCCGCCTGGCGTCTTGTGTGGGCCCTCTGGCTCAGGTTTCCTATGCAGCCTGGTGGCCACGGGCTGGTTCTCAGTACCTGGGAAGTGGTGATGGTGAGCTTGGGCTCAGAGGACATCAGGAGGTGGCGGGGGGCAGGGGGTGGGGGCTAAGCTCTGGGGAAGGCAGGCAGTGCTGGGGGCCACAGGCATTTAATCAGCCAAATTCCCTCCGCCCCCTCCTGACTCCACTTATTACCTATTAAATAATTATCTCATTTGGAAAGTGTTTCTTAATGTAGGGCAGACTCCACCCCGAGGCATGGGTTTTGCAAGGAATTGTCTCCTGCGTGTTCCAGGCTCGGGCAGGACCAGAGCGGTCTTGCCCCGGCAGCGCCTCCGTACGAGGCTCAGTCCTGAGCTGGGCTTTGCCAAGGCACAGCAGGGTGGGGCGTCGCCTCCCCACGCCCCAAGATGACCTGGCTAATAGCCTCATTACAAAGATGCTCTTCATCCATCTCATAAAGGAGATTGTCTGGGGCTGGGCAGCCTCCAGTTACTTGCTATTTTCTGGGACCCTGCCCCTGGGTCCCCCGAGCATCTGGCAACATCAGAGATAGGAGGGGCCTTTTTCCTTTTTACAGGTGAGGCCACTCAGGCCTGGGGAGGTGGCGAGGGGGAGGAGGGGCCACCCCGAGGTCACACATGGAGTTGGTTGCAAAAGTAGAAGCCAGGGCCTCCTGCCTGAGAATCCAGAGCTTTCTCCACTTCATCCTTCCTTGGTCTGGGAATGTCACAGGCCCCTAAATGTGACCCCTGCCCCTCTTGCAGGAAGGAACTCCTGCCTGAAACAAGAGCTGGGAGGCTGTGTGGGATGAATGAGTGAGTGATGAATGAAGACAGCTAAGCCTCACAGCAAACAACCCCATAGACGAGCCTCCTTTTTTGTTATTAAGAAGTTATGCCTAAGGCTTCCTAGGTGGTGCAGTGGTTAAGAATCTGCCTGCCAATGCAGAGGACACGGGTTCAATCCCTGCTCCAGGAAGATCCCACATGCCGCGGAGCAACTAAGCCCATGTGCCAGAAAAAAAAAAAAAAATGTTATGCCTACTTTCTAGAACATGTGTAAACAGTACAGAAGCCCATACAGAAATGCAGGCCTCACCCCACCCGCTCTGCTTCCAGAGGTCATTGCGGTGGCCAGGCAGGCACGTACCCTCCCTGACTGCAGGGTGGAGAATGGATGGGGTTGGGGTGGGGGGACCCAAGAGGTTTGGGGAATTTATTAAGGTCCCCCTGGTGGATCAGTGGTAACGGACCAGGTTAGTGTCCAGACTCACTTCCTGATCTACAGTCAACCCACGGCCAGGAATTTCTATCTCCTTCATACGATAAGACGCCCCCAAGGCACAGCTGTGGTACCGGTGTCACCAAGGAGCCATGTGGCACTACGCATCCCACTTTGGCTCCTTCATCTGCACTGTGGGGTCCATCATCCTTTCCCTGCGTTCATCCTGGTCCTCAGATTCACTCACGCCTCTGGCCCAGGCCCTGGAGCTCCCTGTGCTCAGACTGGCTGTCACTGTCATTTATAGATGGTCTAAAGCAGCAGTCCCCAACCTTTTTGGCACCAGGGACCGGTTTCACGGAAGACAGTTTTTCCATGGATGGGGTGGGGATGGTTCAGGCCGTAATGCGGGTGATGGGCAGCGAGTGACAGAGAGCAGCACAGAAGCTTTGCTCACCCGCCTGCCACTCACCTCCTGCTGTGTGGCCTGGGGGGTGGGGACCCCTGCTCTAAAGGCTCCCCTTGGACTTGACCCAAAGTCAGGGTTCTGGGAGTGAGACTTGGCTGCCGTCACCGTGACATGGAGTGATGAGGGGCCCTTGGGAGAGGTGGCCGGCTTGAAGGATAGATGGCGGAGCTGTGTGGAGGGACCCGGGGTGGGCATTTCAGACAGCTGTCCTGGTGGGTCAGAGATGTGTGTGTGGTGGCGTGGTGGGGCTGCAGGTAAGCCATTTGCCTTGGGAGACGTTCCTGTGGAAGGTTCCATCGTGTGCAGACAGGGGCTCATCACAGAGCCTGGGCCCAGCTCCATCGTTACTAGGGAGCTGTTGAGGGTAGAGCAGTGGACGTGACAGATACCTAGGGGACAGGAAGGAGGCGGGCTCCGTAACTCAGCCCTGAGGCCCCGAACGAGTTACCCCACTTCTAATACTGTAGGGGTTAATGTTCCTACCTTACAGGATTGTTGTCAGAATCGGAGCTGATTTCATCATGGCCCCTGATGCAGCGCCCAGAGGTGGGAGCCTGCAGTGCTGGTGGGGGTGATGTACCCTGGGTAAACGGTGATAATCCGGGCTGAGGGCTGGACCACCAGGCCCTTAAGATCTTGGCGCCCCGAGACCCCTGCCCCCAGGAATAAAACTGTCGTTTATTGTTCAATGGCAGGTGATGGATGATGGGTTAAGACTCTGAATCCCTCTGCTCTGTGTGCCATCCCAGGGCTGTCTGTGTTCAAGGCACTACCACCCTGCCAGGCTCCAAGGCTGCCTGTAAAACACTGCAGGGGGCGTAGGCCCCCATATGTGGTGAATGCAGAAGTGAATATAAAACACACAAAGTACTGGCAGGCTGGCGGGAGATGCTAGGGTGCCCTCTGCTGTGTTTCTTTTGTCTGGGGTCTGGCCTCTCTGGGATCCAGCTCTAGGTGAAAAGATCTGGGAGGTGGTCCTAGTGCCAGGCCCAAGGCTGGGGACAGCCGCCCTGTAGCTATCTGGGCTCCGGTCAAGTCCTTTTGTTCACTTCCTTGCTTTTTAAGACCAAAAGTCAGTCTCATGTTTTAGTCTCTAAGTCCTACCAGGTCTCAGGACCCTTGGGGGACATGGATGTGGTGGATTGCTGACACCACAGCAGGACTGACTCTCCATGGCGCTGGGGATGCTCTCCTGCCTCCCTGACCTTGGGGGTGTGGGGGCCTGCTGAGCTGAGCCCCTTTGTGAATAGAGATGAAAAAGGCCTTAGCCTGCGGGCCTGGTACTGCCCGGCCTGGAAAGGTGACTTGGCTGCCCACACGGTAAGCACTAAGAGGCTCACGAGCTGGCCTGTCCACCCTACAGACTCATTAGCGCTGGACCACAGAGGAATCGCAGAGCTAGGCAGGGATTGTGTCTGCAGGCTCCGGCAGCTCGGCGGATTTCAGTGAGCTCTTCGCTTGTCATTTTTTTTTAATGAGCGAGTGCCTGATTCATTATACATCTGAGGGGTGAGCCACCCCAGATCGGGAGGAGGAATGCGGAGATGCACAGCCGCCCCAGAAGGGGTGACGTGGTCCCGCGTGTGAGTCTTTTCTTCCTCTTTCTCCCCAAAGGAAACAAGTAAGAAAAGGCGCCTGCCTTGGGCAGGCCAGGCTCGGGTGACCGGCGGCGTGATGGCAAAGGGGAGGTGGCCGGATGGTCCCTAAGCGCTGGGACCGCGGCACTTGGGGAGTTCTCTGTGGCCACCTACCCCTGTTGTCTCTTGTTCGAAGTCCCCAGCTTACCTATGCCTTTGGGGGCGAGCAGGGGGAAGCCAGGCCTCCCAGGCCCAGGATTCTAGATGGGGGAAAGGCTTAGAGAGCCCAGATGTCTGTACGGGAGGCCTCCGAGGAGACCTGGAATGCACTTCGGGTGAGCTGTGGCCCCAAAGGCATTTACTGAATGTTTGTGGGATGAACACATGCCTGCGTGGAGATGCCGCCTAACAGAAGGCCGCAGTTCGCCCGCCACCCTGCCAGCGCTCACTCTGCGCCAGGCTTCCTGCTGGGTTCTGGGGACACAGCAGTCCTTACTCTCCGGGAGCTCCCAGAAGTCCTGGGTTCTGTCTGACCTGCCAGCCACGCCAGCCATGGGGTTTCAGGCACTCTTGTCTCCTCTCTGTAAGATATGCTGAGCAGTGTCTGCCCGGCTGCCTCTCCCGCAGGGTGGATTGGCCAGAGCTGAGTGAGCTGGAAGCCCTTGGCAGTGGCCATGGGTGCCCCAGGAGCACCTGGCATCCAGGTGAGCTGGCCAAGCGCACCGGACCCAGCAGGCGTGGATGGAGATTTTGCATTCTCAGGTCTTTAGGGAGATACAGAGCCTCGTACTCATCATTGCTTCACCAGAGTGCGTGCCAAGCAGGCACTCCGCCATCCTGGGTGAACGAGAGGGGTCTCCAACAACCCAGGGAAAGTGGGAGGCAGGCCCCGCCCCCATGGGTTGCCTGTGGGTCTGAAGTGTGAGCGCTTCACAGGAGCGGCCATGTTGCTGGTTGCGGGCTCTGCCACTTTCTAGCTGTCACCGGTGTTCGCAGCATCTGCTTCCTCAGGTTGTAAGTTGATGCGAGCCCTGGAAACAGCCTTTGCTGTGTCTGGACCACTGGAGGACCTGGCTTAGATGACTCACAACTTGACCTTGTTAAAGACAAGAAAGGCTTCTTGCCCCAGGTCAGCAGGTCAGGTAGAAGATGATGGGCCTAAGAGGGACCTTGGGAGACCTCGGGAGCACAAGGCCTGCTTTAAGTTCCCCCAAGAAGGGCTGTCACAGAAATTTCTGCTGCCCCCTCCACCGCCAGCCAGTGGCCATACTGCCCCCAGCCAAGGACTGTGTGAGCCGTGGGTGCCCACCCCCGCCCCAGCACCCCGAGAGGACAAGCCCTGGCTGTAGAATCCACCCCAGCCATCTCTGCTTTGATGGGGTGCCGTCTGCTTTGCTTCAAGCCCTGGGACACGACAGACAACACGCAGATCTTTATTCTGTTGTAATCAAATGTTTAATGGCTTTCAATTTGCTTCATTACCAGGATTGTACTTTTTATTTTATTTTTAATGTTTTAAAATTAGTTTTGATTTGAGTAGAGTTGATTTACAATGTTGTGTTCGTTTCAGGTGTGCAGCAAAGTGATTCAGTTACATGTACACATATATCCACTCTTTTTTAGATTCTTTTCCCATATAGGTCATTACAGAGTATTGAGTAGAGTTCCCTGTGCTGTACAGTAGGTTCTTATAATAACCTGTTTTACATGTAGTAGTGTGTATATGTCAGTCCCAATCTCCCAAGTTATCCCCCCCCCCCACTTTCCCCTTGGTAACCATAAGTCTGTTTTCTTCGTCTGTGACTCAATTTCTGTTTTGTAAATAGGTTCATTGGTACCATTTCTCTAGATTCCACGTATAAGTGATATCATATGACATCTTTTTTTCTCTGGGGATTGTACTTTTTAAATTGAGGTTTTAACTACAGATATACAGAATCCCAGTGCATTGTGGGTCACCTGGAAGCCTACTCACATGACATTATTTGGTGTGGGAAAAATGCATCTGCGGTCCACATCATTGATTTACAAAATGCTGAACTTGGGGAACACAGCTCATTTGTAAGTGGGAACAGCTTGGATTCTGAATAAAATCAAGGGTCTGATGTGTCCTGTCCCACGAAGGCAAAGAGAAGCCACGGGAGGGTGAGGCCAGGGGACCCCAGCCAGGAAGGCTCATGCTCCGAAGAGGTGGGACTGCAAGGGCCGAGGAGGGGCTGAGAGCAGGAGGGAGGGAGTGTGCTGGGTCTGCAGGCACACGAGTTCAGGGAGAAGGCCAGCTTAGCAGCCAGGTGGCCCGTTTGTGGGGACGTCATCTACTGGGCTTCAGTGGAGCCGGAGTTCCAGGCTGTGGAGAACCCATGTCTGAGTGGGAGGCTCTGTGAGGGTGGAGTGGGGACAGGAGGCCAGTTGGGGGCCTGGGGGGCTGCCACGGTCCTCCTGTGGGGCCTGTGCGCGCCACACACCCGGGCAGGGCAGCTGCTTCCGGGGAACGTGGCCCCTGTAGGCGAGGGAGCACAGTGGCCGTGGCTTTGTAGCCAGGCTGTGTCAGTTTTCCACCTGCTCTGTCTGGTATGGCTTTCTCCGGGCCAAGGCAGCTCGAAATAATCCTCTGGGTCTGTGAGTCCTGTTCTGTGCTGACCCTGGTGTGTCTGTATGTATGGAAAAGAGAGAGAGGTGGGTGGTGGGCTTCCTGGAGGAGGTTCCACCCTTTTTTACTTGAGCCGGGCATTAGACACAGCATGGCTTTTGGTCTCTCTGGGGCTTTTATAAGCCACAGAAGGACATTTCTTTAAAGCCCCCTTAAGCTTGGCGGAAGAGAATCAGCTCAGAGTCATTGCCGCATGTGGAAGGCCTGAACCAGGGGAAGCAGACGTGTTGGGGAGGGGTATCTGGAGATGGTTGTGGGGCACAGAGCAGCCTTGTTTGTGGGGTGTTCATGGTTGGGTCAGGAGTCGTCTCATTCTGGCTGGAGGGGAAGGGGGGACAGTGCTGTTCTGTGGTCCTGCCTCCTCGGGCCACCTCACTTCCATCTGTGAGCAGCGTTGGGGGTGGGGCTTGGGAGGTTGGGAAGGCTGGATATATCCAGCTTGAGCTTCTAGAATGTTCGGAGGCTTGATTGTAGGGCTTTGGGAGGCTCCAGAATGGCCACATGCCTTAAGTCAGGAAGCCTCTCGCTGGATGAGCTCACAACAAACAGCTGCTAGGCCAGTTCTCAACTATCTGGGGAGGACTCCCTGCCCCCACCCACAGCCCTGCCTCGCGGTGTTCTGGGTGCGGATTCCATCAGGACAGGGACCTCCTGACCGAGGCTCTGTGCCTCTAGCCTCCCACCACCCCCTCTGCCCCGGACCTTGTGCTCCCCTGAGGCTGAGGCAAAGTTTGGGTCATTTCCCTTGTTTTCTTTTTGTGGGCTTTGTGGTGCCATCTGAGGCCGTACCACCCAAGGAGGGATCTGCTTTTTTGTTTTGCTGACCCAGGAGGTTTGGGGATGTGCTTTTTGTGTAATCGACCGAGACAAACCTCTGACCCTTTACATCTCCACCAGCCCCATCTGGTTTGGCTGTCTCCTCCACACCCTCCTGTCCCAGGAAGTAGCCTTGACTCAGGTCAAGCCCTGCTGCTCTGAGTGTGGAGGGAGCGTGCAGGCCTGAACAGTACTGGCCTGGGATCCCGAGGCCCTGGTGAGGCCCGCGCCTGTGAGCGGAGCCCCTTGTGGATGTGGGGCCTCACGGTGGGGGGGGGGGGGGGGGGGCTCTGCTCCTGTAGCCAGTGGCTGGCAGTGTGCCCTGGGCAGGTCAAAGGCAGGGCGGAAGTGATGGGCAGGCGGGCCACATCCAGTCCGATGCCCTGTGCCTGGGGCAGCACTGCCTGGGCTTTGAGTGAAGGATGCACTTGGTGTCTGTGGGACTGAGCTCGTGATGCACACAGTTCCTTCAAGATTCCAGGGAGGATGGTGGAGGCCTGGGCTGCCTTCCCGGCTTAGAAGTGGGTCCTTCAGGCTCTGCCCGCTCTGTAGGAGTGTGTCTTGCTTTGGGGGCCTCCAGGTGCTCTTGAAGCAGAGTGTGGAGGGTTGGGCAGGGCTGGATGTTGGTCACACTCAGAGGGTCTCAGGTGTGGGCATGGAGTTGGGGACCTTCTAAAGAGGAGGGGGACCCAAGAGGGTCAGGGCATGGGGAGGGGGTGGTTGGTTCTGGAGCCTTCCACCTCCAGGTCACGTCCTTCCCCCGCTCCTTTCCAGTCCTGAGGTAAATCTCTAGTCCCTTGTCCTTCTGTTAATCCCATTACTTAAGGCAGGATCTCCCATAGGGGGACAGAATGGCCGCTTTTCATTTTCATGATGCCTTGAGATCAAATGGGAAAAATGTACAGAATGTCATTGGGGTTAAAAGGGCAGAAGATAACAGTGATACTGACCCCTCCCCTCCCCGTTAGGCCCCTCCCCTCTGTTAGCAGAAATATAGAATCCTTCCACCAGCACCTGGCAAAAGTGGGGGGTGGGCAGGGCAGAGGCTTAGCAGGCTCAGTGGTCCTGGCAGACTTCCCCAGGCAGGTCCACGAGCTGTGTTTGACGGGCACTGCTTGTCCCAAGGTAATTGCCATGCCCCGCCCCCCCCGGAAGTGAAACGAGGGAGGAAGAGTGAGTTTCCTCAGCTTGGAAAGGATTCCACACTCAAAAGACAAACTCCAGTTAGTGACATTAGCTGGCTGGGGTTGGAGTCAGATCCTCCTGTGACCCCTGTGTATGACGGGCCACGCTGCCAAGGATGGGGGGCGGGGTCTCTACTCCCTGGCTCTGTGGCTCTCAGTGTCCACAGGGAGCCAGGGAACCTTCCAGAGAAGACGGGGGACAGTGGCCTGGGGTCCAGTCATGTCTTTCACCACCTCACTGGGCACCTTGGGCAAGTCACCTTCCCTTCCCGGGGCCTCCGTTTCCCCTCCTTACCCAGCACGCCTTCCAGTCCAGATGGACCCCTAAGGTCCCAGCCAGCTCCCTCTCCCTCTGGAGTTGCAGAGCAGGGCACCTGAGGCATCACAGCCACCCCAGCTCCGCACCCTTACCCCGGGACAGCCCAGCCCAGCTCCGCGGGGACCAGCAGACAGGCAGCTTCTCCCGGCAGGAAAGTGCCTGCAGCTCCCCGGCTGGGAAAGGTCCCCGCAGGGAGGAGCACACGCAGCCCACAGCGGCAAGCCGGATCCCCCAGTCCAGCCAGCCTTTACCTTAGCCGCGTTCCTAAAGCCTCCCGAGCGAGCCCGCGAGCGGCGCAGGTCATCAATGATTCATGCGCCCCGCCCCCCTCCCGGCGGCCACTTGATGTTCCCTCCCGCTGCTCCATCCCGCGGCTGCGGCGGCCTCTCCCCGGCCCGGCAGCGCCCTCCCCGCACGGCCGCCCCTGCGGGCGCGTTCCTCCTCCCTCGCGGCCGCGCAGGGTAAGTTGAAGGAGAAAGGCCGCTTTCCTGCGACGCTTCAAGTGGAAATGAGGAGGCGGCCGCTCTTGTTTGCACAGGCCTGGCCTGTGCAGCTTTCCCCTGCCCGGCCCGCCCTGGGTCGCCTTGCTCCAAGTTTGAAGTCGGGAGAATGCTGGGGGAGGGGAGGGGGAGGTGGGGGAGGGAACGAAAAGAGCTGGAAGGGGAGGGAAGGTGGGATCCTCCTCCTCTCCCCCCCCCCCCCCCCCCCAGCAAGAAAGAAAGTGAAGTGACTCCTGCTTGGGGATGGGGAAGGGCGAGGTTGCCAGGGAGGGGGTGGGAGGGAAATTCACATCGTCAATTGCAGGATTTCTGTCAGCTCCTCGCTCCGGACAGACAGCCCCTCAAACTCTCCGGGTGCGGGTGAGAACTTTGAACCCGGAGTTTCTTCTGAGGTCTGGCAAAGCTGAGCCACTGCAGTTCCCCGGTGGTCTTAGCAGCAAGGAGGACTCGCAGACAAGAATCTTTATTGTCTGCGGAGCCTCAGCACCCAGTTACTTAGAAAAACGTGTGTTAAAGCTGAGCTTCCCTGGGGAAGATGCTGTGTGCTGGGGGAAGATGCTGTCTGTGCCTGAGGAATGAATTTTGGAAAAGTTGAGTTGAGGAGAGGAGGAAACAAAATCGTATTCAAAGAGAATGTTCTCCAGGCTTGGCAAAATCTGGAAGACACTTTCTTTCATGGTCCCTTTTTAAGTTCCTTTTGATTCTTCCTTCTTTTGGCTTCCTAAGGGTCCTTACTTGGCCTGGCCTTCAGGGCCCCCAGGAAAGAGGCCCCCGGGGGTCCTGAAGGTGGGGGGCTTGTTCCAGTGGGGGTGATGGTGCCCCTGAGGCCTTGTGAACTGCTCCCTGGCGTAGAGGAACTCAGGGAGGGACACGCAGGGACAGAGGCCCCCTCAACCCCTGTCCTTGTTTGGGCTTTTCCCTGGGAAATTTGTGTTTTCCCCTTTGCCAGTTGGAAACAAAGTTAGGTGGGGTGGTGAGGCCTTCCTGGTGGCTGCCTTTGGCGGAAATGGTGATGCGACCCCATATCAAATCAGAGTGTGATTGTGCTAAAGGAGGAGACGTGTCCAGAAACCCACACGTAGTGGATAGCAGGGAAACAGCCGCTGTCAGCTCGAAAGATGCTTCTCTGTATTATAGAGGGGAATCCCTTCCCAGCAGAGGGAGCAGCCCCACATGCTGCTGAGGGGGCAGGAGGAGAGAGGAAGTCACTGTCCCTGGTAGGGTCTAGGGGAGGGGAGGGATGAGATGAAAGAGGAGATGGGCCCCCTGGTGTCACAGGCCATGGGGTTTGGGACCCCGATCCACAGGGCAGCAGAAAGACGTGCCCCGGTGTGGTGTGGGAACATCCCTCTAGCTGCCACGGTGAGACAGGGCTGGAGGGACAGGAACAGACGGCCTCGGAGGGGGACAGGGCCTGGAAAAGAGAGAGCATAGCCTGCCCTGGGGTGGGGGCGGGGAGGGGCGCTCCTCCACCCAGCTGTTGGTGAGTTGGGGGCGGCCTGCGGTCAGGGGGCCTGGCCCTGTGCATTTGAGTACAAAGTGCCATTTGGTATAATGGACACAGCTCAGTCTTGCCCATTTGTGGTTTTTAAACAAATCATGATCTCTACCTTCCAAACAATTTAGGGTTTTTTTCCTAACTGGCCCCATCGCAAACTTTTGAAGCATGAAATGAATTTCGCTGGTCCCTGCCAATAGGATCCTTTCCCTAGATAATGGATTTTATGAAATGGCTATAATCCTCCCAGGTAACGAGCGAAAGCTACACTCTCCAGTTGGACCCGGCATTCCTCTTCCTGATTTATGATATATTGGTTAAAATAGTAAACTGATAGCCGTTGCAAAATAGTCATCAATCACCAGGCAGCGTTGCTTAAACTATGGAAAGGTTTCCAGAAGGGAGATGATGGGAGCCAGTGAAGGAACAGTTTGGCAACCCCAAAGGCAGACAGCACCAGTGAAGTCAAATCTATGCATTTGTATTTTGAAGTCAGAGGAATGGAGGGAGGAAGGAAGGAAATGCAAGCAAAGCCCATTCTCAAAGGTCAAGGGGCGTCCCCTTCGGGGCTCCAGACTGCAGGGGGTCCACGGCTCTCTCCACGTGGCTTAGTATTTTGTTTCTCTTTCTAGACACTTTTGGAAACGTTCCCAATTTCCAGTAAGTATGAGTATGTTGGGCTAATGTGTAGTATTGAGTTTTAAAGCCAAGTCTATCAAAAGTCTAAGTGGTATCTGTGTATTTTAACTAGAGCTGGAGTACAGAGCCTCCAAGTGTGAGTTGGCGCCCAAGAGACTGATGTTCTTGGGGGAAGAAGCTGGGTTTGGTTTGCAGCATTGTTTTCATGGAATTGCCTCTGTCTTGGTGAGTTATTTCAGAGCTGTCGATTACGTGTATCCGTTTAAGAGGAAAACTTTTCCTTCATTGGCTGAATGAATGAATGAGGAAAAACTGTGGACATATGTGTAGTGTCTAGGCAACTCCCCTCCCCCCATTTTGTAGCTGGGGAAATTGAGTCCTGGGAGAAAGAAGCAACTTGGTTTGGGTCTCCTAGGGAATTGGTGAAAGCGATTAGAGTGGGAGTGGGACGACCCCGGCCAAGGTGTGATTCTCAATGATGTTGATCAGAACATGAACTTCACAGGTGACACGGACATTGCCCCACACCTGTGTCGGCTTAATGCCAGCTCCGCACTGGAGGGCAGGGTATAAAGTTGGCAGCATGTGACCCCTGTGGCAAGATTGCACAGGTACCTCTGCCTCTCTAAGTAGCTGTGCCACATGCCAGCTCCAGACCTGGCTCTTGCCAGAGGGCCACCCAGCTCCCAGTCGGAGCCGGTGCCTGGAGCCCCAGAGCCTCGGGAGGGCTACCATCCACCCGCCTTGAGCCTCCTGTTCCTACAGAGCCCTCAGCCAGCAGACATGCAATAAATGCCACCCATGCCCACCTTTCAGTTCAGTAAGCAGCCGTGGGGTACCAGCTCTGTGCCAGGCCTCTTACTGAAACCCAAGGTTGGAAAGGCAGAGGCCACTCGGAATTTGGGACAAGGCTGTCAATCCCTGTCCTTGAGGCCAGAACTCCCAAATTGAAGAAGACAAAACTCAGGACTTGGAGAAACAGATTGGAAAGAGTGACTCATGGCTGCACTAGTCTTGAACGAGTGAACTAGGAGAAGAGGCAGCCCTTCCCTCAGGCCTGTCCTCGGCCGCTGGGCTTCCTCAGGGGCCCTGACACTGACACCGCTAGGAGCCTTCCTTATCCCAAGATCAGGCCTTTCTTCTCAAGAGAGGGCTGCATCCCCCTGCATCCCCAGTGCCTGCCTTGAGCTGGGTGTAGTGAGCTCTGTGAGCATTTGATTCAGGATGAAAGGGAGGGGCTGGCTCCTTGGAAACGGAGGTGAGATCTTCCCTCTGAGGGTCCTGGCAGGCCTGGAGGTCCTGGCCCACGCCTCCACCGTGCCCCCTCCCCCCATCGCAGCTCTGTCCTGACACCCCGCCAGCCACACCTGCCCAGGACAGAAACTTTTCTCTCCCTCTGTGCACCTGGGCTGTCCGAAGGTGAGCGCTAATCACGACTGATCTGCGCTCTTATAGGTGCGGGTTTGCGAAGGACGGCTTTTGTTCTTGTTAGAGTTGCTAACCTCTAAATCTATTTAATACCTCTTCCCTGGTTGTCCATCATTATGACACATGATTTTCCAAAGGATTTACTATTAGTTAGCAGCACACGGCTTTCTCCCTGGGGTCGCAGCTACTTGCAGTGAAGAAAATGCATGTTCAATGTAGCAATTTGTCTTTTTTTTTATATATTTATTATAAGAGTAAATGAGTTATTGTTGGAGACTTCAATATTATTGCAAATTAGGTGCTGCACATGGAGCCAGGCCCATTTATTATGTTTCCTCAGCTCCCACAGCAAGCACACTCGCTCAGAAATCAGTGGAGAGTTCGGGCCCTTCCCAGGGGGAGCCCGGGGGACACACGGGGTCTGGGCACGACATCGCACTGTGCCAGGGGTGAAGGAGATGGGGAACCGCCTGCAGAGATGGGGAGCCGCCTGCGGAGGCGGGAAGGGAGCACAGAACCCATCCACGTGCTAGGCAAGGGGCAGCTGATGACCGGGGTCAGCTGGCTGGAGGAGGCAGCGGCGACATGACCCCAGGCTGTTGACAGCCGCCCTGTGACCTCCTCCAAGTCCACGTGGGGTGGTGGTCCAGGAGCTGAGGTTGAAGGTCTGTGCCTTGGGGGATCCCGCAGCTGTGACCTCACTTCCGGGGAAGGCAGCGGTCCCAGCCTCTGAGGCTGCACCTGGGTTCTGATTTGGGATGAGCTTCTGAGGGAGGGGGTGGTGGCTGGACCCCTGCTGAGGTGCTGCTGCTGGTGGCCCCGTCCAGTAGTCACCTGCCTGATCTGCAGGTGGACACAGGGGATTCAGGATGCTTATAAGGAAGCTGGGTCCTTGTCCACCAGAGTTGAAGTCCGCGGGGCAGCATGAGAAGGCCACGTGCCATCGGAGCCAAGGAGGGGTGGGTGGAGGCCCTGGCTGGCAGCCGCTCCTCGAATCTGGAGGTCCGAGGGAACACCACCTAGCCAGTGGTCAGGGACCCAGGCTTATGGAGACTGACCAGCCCAGATTGGAGTCCCGGCTCTGTGTCACCTTGTGTTTGCATGACCGTGAACAAGATGCTCAACTTTGCTCTGACCTTCAGTTTCTCTTCTGTAAAATGAGGCTGATAACCCAGAGGTATCATTGGGATTCGATAAACTTGCGTCCCTGGAACCCTCAGCGTGGTACCAGCCCAGAGGAAGGGCTCAAAATGTCATTTGTTCAGTTTACTCTTCTGTGGGCTTTTCCAAAAAGGGGAGGCTAAAACTTAAACATTAATTATTCACTTGATTTGATAGCAGTAGTAACATGTGAACTGCAGACGCAGAGGGATCTGTCCACACTACCACCCAGACAGAGCCCGCAGTGAAATCTTGGACCACACGTTTGCCGTTTCCTTCTGTGTCTGTATATTATACACACACATCCATCTTCTTTTTTACAAAATGGGATCATGTTGTATTGGCTGCTTTGGAACCTTTTCACCAGTCAGGGCATCCTACTCACTTCATGGCCCCTTGTCGTTAAAATTCTACAGCTGCCGTCCTCAAACTTTTTGGTCTCCGGACTCCTTTACACTCTTAAAAATGATGGAGAACTCCAAAGAGATCTTGCGGTGGGAGTTGCATCTATTGATATTTACCATTTTTGAAATTCCTACTGAGAAGTTTGAAGGATATTTTCAACTCATCTTAAAATAATAGTCACAAAGCCATGCCACGTTAATGAAAACAAGCCATTTGTATGAAAAATATTTTCCAAAGCAACCAAAAATTAGAAGAATGGCATTTTTTTTTTTCAAATTTCACACACCTCTTAACTGTCTGGCCTAATAGAAGGTAGCTTTCTCATACTTTTTCTGTGTTTGATCTGTTCCACGGTAGCCTCTGGAAACCGTCACAGTCCACTTGTGAGAGAACAAGAGTGAAAAAGATAGATAACATCTTAGTAAAATATAAAGATAGTTTGACTTTGTGGAACCCCTGAGAGAGCCTTGGGGTCCTCAGGGATCTTTAGACTATGTTTTGGTCCCCTTTTTAATGCCTACAGAGTGTTTTGACCTTCATGCCTGAGGTGAGCTGTGAGCATCCCTGGCGGGGATCAAAGGCTCCCTGGACCCCTCTTCTGAGCATTCAGATGCATCTTTCTCCCCATCACCTTAAAATGGGACCGATGTAAAACCTTGCTTGTTTGCAAAGTGTGTAACTCCTGAGAGCATTTCACAACTCCTTGGTCACCTTTGGTGTAGATGCCCAGGGTCCCGGCCTGGCACCTCGCCCAGGTCAACTTCTATGTCCAGAGGCTGGTTCACGGAGGAGCTGCTGCCCCCAAGGTCTGGCGACAGGGGAGAGCTCCCAGCATTTCCTGTCCTCACCCCAGAGGGCTCCTGACCTCAGGCCGCTGCCCAGCTGGCACCCCAAGGGCCAGAGTGACGGCATTGAACCGCACAGAGCCGCTCGTCCAGAACCACCCCCCCCAGGCCAACAGAGCCTAGTCTGTGAGGGCTCAGTGGGTCCATGCGAGGGCCCCTGTTTGCCTTGGCGTTGGTCTGATTTCTTGACTGGCTGGCCAGCCCTTTTCAAAAATTGGCTGGAGTGTTCTGAAACTTTATTTTTCAAAGAGAAAAATTCCTGGACCTGGAGCCAAGGGGAAAAAAAGTTAGGATAATAATCAAAAGAACCAGTAGCCAAAGTAGAATAGTGGGGGTGTGGAAATACTGAAAGTCATCAGAGAACAGTGTATTTCACCCATCAGGAGAGAGGCTCCTGGTGGGCGGGTGGGAGCCGTGGCCCCGAGTACGTGGAGCAAGGCTGTGCCGACTTCTCCCTGCGTCAGCGTATGGGGGAAGACGGATGTGCCCGGAAGCGGCCGCACTCCTGTCTGTGTAAGCAGGGCCCACGTCGAACATCTGCGGGTGGCATCCATCATCCATGACCTGTAGCATTTGTACTGGTTGTTTATGGTCTCTTGGCATGCATTGTTTTCTCGGGGCTGAAATATAGCACGCTAATGAGGTATCTCTCTGCTCAGGAGGATGCGGGCGGCTCGGAAAGATACCTCGGCAGGATGCTGACTAGTTTGTCAACAGCTGCACAGCGTGGCAGCTGCTGTCCCCACAAAGAAGAAGGAGTGTGTGGGGGTGGGGGGTGGTTGGGAGATGCTGCAGCAGGGGCTGGATGCCTGAGAACCTCAGCTCAGTCAAGACTCCGCCTGGAGGTGACTTTCATTTGGGATATTTGGTTCTGGGTCTGTCGGCCTTGGGGCCAGTGATCACTTGCAGGAATGTGGCTCAGGGGTGCCAGGCAGACCTGGGTCTGGGTCCCAGCTTTCTGGGACCTTTTCAGCCTGAAACAGACCTGTTTCCTCATCCGTCAGGTGGGGAGGGGACACCCACCATTGCAGATGTTGGGAGACTTGGCCGTGGCCTGGGGCTATGCTGGGTCCACGGCAGCGGGGCAGCTGGTGGTGGTGGCCGTGCCTGGCGTGGCAGCTGATTTTGTACTTGCAGGGGCTCCTCCTGATCAGGGACCTGGGCATGAGTAAGCACTGCCCCTGCCAGCGTTCAGTGTCTGAGCAGAGTGGAGGCTGAGTCGGCATCTCCAGATGGCCAGGGGCCTGATGGCACAGGGTGGGCTCAGGGGCCTGGAGAGGTGGACCAAATCTGGGGGAAGCCCGAGGGAGGACCGCAGGCTGGGCATCTTAGCCCAGGGACTCGGGCTCTGGGTGCAGGCGCGGCCAAGATGCTTCTCACTTGGAGGGAGAGCATATGGAGGGAAAGTGGCCCAGGCGGGGAAGGGGAGGGGCTTGGGAGGAATTAGAAAACAATTTTCAAGCCAGACAGAGAAAGACAAATATCATATGATATCACTTTTATGTGAAATCAAAAAGAAAATAAAAAGACACAAATGAACTTATTTCCACAACAGAAATAGACTCACAGACACAGAAAACAAACTGAGGATTACCCAAGGGGAAGAGGGGTGGAAGGGATGAATTAGGAGGCTGGGATTCGCACATACACACTGCTGTGTATAGTACAGATAGTCAGTAAGGACCTACTGTATGGCACAGGGAACTCTACTCAATATTATGTAAAAATCTGTAAGAGAAGAGAATCTGAAAAAAAACCATATATTATACATAATATATGAAAACTGAATCTCTGTGCTGTACACCTGAAACATACAATATTTCAAATCAACTATACTTCAATAAACAAATTTTTTTAAAAAAAAAACGACAATGCATCCTTGGACTAGAAGAGCCTTGGTAGATGCACCGTGTCCTGGGTGAACCCTGCCTACTTGTAGCAACAACAGTAATGATAATACCAGCCCCTCCTGTTTATAAATCACTAGCTGTGGCCCGAGCCCTTGCAGACACCGTCTTTTTTCCTTGCGCTCATACCCAACCTGTGTTATTACCTATAAAATTCTGTGCAATTGGTCACGATCCAAATCGCAGGAGGATTCGAATGGAATTCTCCAAGCTGATGGTAAAATTCACATGGAAGAGGAAATCACCCCCAAAGAACCAGGATTGTCCTGTGGAGGAAGACAGTGATGAGGGTGGGAGGTCTGCCCTCCCAGATATTAAACCTTGATATAGAGCTGGATCGATTAAAGCAGAGCATTGCGTCAGAATGGAGAGTCCAGGAAGACAAAAAAGTCGAATTGGGAGTCGAGTCTGTTTTTAACAAGGATGAATATTCAAATCGGTAGAGAAGGATGGATGGTTCTGTCGGTAGTATTAAGACAATGGGTTAGAGAGAGAAAAAAACTAAATCTGTATCTCCTACTCTTTATAAAAGTACATTAAAATGGATTCAAGAGCTGAATGTTTTAAAAAAATTCAATTTATGTAAGTGAACTTCTCCATTCACCCCAGCACTTTGGCTGCCACACGAAGCCTTACACAAGACACGAATGTGAAAGCCGTAAAGGAAAAGATGTATATGCTTGACTGTATCAGAACTGCATATTTTCCCCCGACCTTTTATTACGAGAGTTTTCAAACATTCAACAGTGCTGAAAGAACTTTACGTGAAAATCCCAGCCCCCAATTCTGCCGTAAACGTGTTCCTCTCCTAGACCATGTATCTGTCTGTCCATCTGTGCCTCTCTGCTGCCTCTGCTCCATCTGATGTTTGAGGCATCTCAAAGTAGATTGCCACCATCAGTGAAATTGTGAACTTTTGTGTGAAGAAGATGCCATAAGCGAAGTTAAGAGGTGTGGCAGCCTGGGAGAAAACACGCCACACCGAACTGAAGGGCAGGAGCCTTCACAAAACAAAGAAAAAGTGGTCCCATTTTTCTAAAAAATGGATAAAACATAGGAATAGTTAATTACTAGAAGAGGACTTGTCAGTGTAATTTGAATAACAGGAAAACCCCCTCAACCTTCTTAGTATTTAGGGAGTAGAACTCAAATTGGCAAAGAAAGTCGGCTCATGTTGAAGGAAGGGCGGGACACGTGGGAACTGCCCTCTCTGGGGTGCGGATGCGGTGTCAGCTGGGCATGCACCTGGGCGCGTGTGGCAGCGGATAATGACAGTGTCCCTTCTCAGGGTCTACCCTGGAGGAACAGCTGCCCCTGGACCCAAGGAGGCCTGCACAGAAAGGCCCCTTGTAGTATTGTTTATAATAACAAAAGATTGCAAAAAACCTGAGCAATCCAGAAATGGTTAAAAAAAAATGACGGCATTTAAACGACAGCATTTTCAGGTTGAGGAATTGTATATAGCAGTTAAAAGTGAATCAGATCTCTTCATTCTGACATGGGCTGAACTCTAAGAACCATTGCTAATTGAACCACAAACAGAATACATCTCTTACTTGTTCAATGAAAAGAAGAGAAACTTAGAAGGATAACAGCCTCCCCTCCCCAGCTGTCTAAGCTTCAGGCCCCCTGGAGCCTGGCCTTGTCACTCACACAGTGGGCAGCAGTGGGTTGAAGGGCAGGAGGTCTGAGAAGCCTCGCAGGACAGGAGCGGGCTTGGGGCCTGGGAGGGGCTGGGCCTCGGCCCTGGGTCTGCAGCGGATGCGTCCGCCCCTGGCTTGACCCAGGCACCCCTCCCTGTGCCCCATCCCCCTCCCTGCCATGTGACCGTGGGGGCTGCATCCCCTGCAGGCCCAGAGCGGGAGGCCCTGCTGCCCACTTGCCCATCACACCCTGTCAGTCTGAGCTTCCTGAGACTGGCCTCCAGACCTGGGAGACGAGGCCTGTATCCTTTGTTGGTTTCTCTGGGGCCTCGAATGCAGACACCTGAGAAAGTCTTTAAGTAAACTCCTTTGATGACGTTTAAAAATGACCGCACATACTTCAAAAGAGTTATGAGAATATAACATACATACCGCAAACAACATACATCTTTTTTTTCTTTTCTTTTTTTCCCAATTGAAGTATAGTTGATTTACAATGTCTTGTTAGTTTCAGGTGTATAGCAGAGTGATTCTGTTATACATACATATATATCTGATTTTTTTTCAGATTCTTTTCCCTTATAGGTTATTACAAAATATTGCGTATAGTGCCCTGTGCTATACAGTAGATCCTTGTCATTTATTTTGTATATAGCAGTGTGTATCTGTTAATCCCAAAAGTCTAATTTATTCCTCCCTCTCACCTTTCCCCTTTGGTGATCGTAAGTCTGTTTTCTATGTCTGTGAGTCTATTTCTGTTTTGTGTGTGAGTTCATTTGTGTCTTTCTTTTTAGATTCCACATATAAGCATTAATATATATTTGTCTCTGTCTGACTTATTTCACTTAGCATGATCCGCTCTAGGTCCATTCATGTTGCTGCAAGTGGCATTATTTCATTCTTTTTTTATGACAAAGAGCACACATTTCAAGTGTACAGTGTGGTAAAATTTTGCCATTTGAACACATCCATGTAACCAGCACCCAGATCACGAAACAGACCAAGATCAGTGTCTGGGAGCCCCTGCACCACTCCTAGTCTCTGCCTGCTGGGGCGACCCCACTCTGCCTCTCTCAGCTTTGCCTGCTTTCGTTCTTAGTATAAATGGAATCATGCACTGTGTGCACTCTTGTGTCTGGCTTCTTTCTTATGTTCGGAGGATTTGCTCATGTTGTCACATGTTGTGGTTGGTTCGTTCTCGTTGTCGAATAGTATTGATTCCTTTTTGGTGAATACTGATCGTATACTGATCTGTTCCAGCGTTGATGGACATTTCGGGTGTTTCCTGTTCTGTGCTGCATGTGAACATCCTTGTATGGTGCTGGAGGACATACGTGTGCATTTCCCCTGGGAATGTGCCTAGGAGTCAAACTGGGATCTTAGGTATATGTGTAGTCAGCTGTAATAATCGCTGCCGATTGTCCAAAGTCTAAACCAGTTGCCTCAGTTTTGATACTGGAATTTGCTATTAAAAGTTTGTTTAGGTTTTTTAAATGTCCTGTGTTAACATCTAGAAAAACTGTTCAGATAGAGGTGGATCCCCTACAGTGTTGGCTGAGCCCGCGTGCCTGATGGGAAATGGAAGAACTGTGAACTTCAGAAAATAGACCTGGAGGAATATTCACTCACCCACTGACTTGTCCACTCACATGTTTGTTCTTCCTCCAACCACAAATGTTCACTGTGGTCTCCTCCCGACTTGGGGCCAGCTGAGGAAAAAAGAAAGAATCCTTTCTAGAGTCAAATGTGTTAGTTACTTCTTGTGGCCAGTAAAGGCTTTCACCGAGGAAGCCCATCTCTTTATACAATGAGGTCCATGCAGAGGTGCCCAAGCAGAATCACGGGTGCAGTAAGGCACTTTCCAGTGTTGAAAGACTTGGCTGAGGAAAGGGGAGAGTTTAAGTAAATTGATGCCCGTCTGTGGAACAAGACGGTATGCACCCGCTAAAATGATATTTATGCAGAATCTTAATGATAATATGAAACACTAAAAGCAGAATATAGAATTATATACACTGTGTGAAACATTTTTCAAATTCATATTCTGTAGCAGAAAGAAAAAATGCACACTTGGTTTAATTTTCCTGGTTTAAAAAAGCTTTCTTGTACTTAAAACCCCCTGAGCTCCCTGAATCTGTATCCTTCTGCCCTGTCGGGGTGCAGCCACAGAGGGGCTGTGTGTGTGTGCATGTGTGTCCGCGCATGCGCACACACACTGGGCACTGCACCAAGGGCCCTGTTTGGGGTCACCTCCTGGATCTCAGTGGTGGATGTGGTTTTGCCCAACCAGGGCAGGGACTTCACTTTCTGTGGCTTCTGCATGCCTCTCGTGCCCAGACCCATGCCTCTCCATGGCTGGTTTTGGCTTAGGCAAGAGACCTTTAGGTGGGCATTGCCCATCCTGGAGGAGTTTGCAGAGAAAATGGGGAAACAGATCTGGTGTTAGGGAATCTCTTAGTGGAAAAGGCCAGGTGCTGGGGAAGAGCTGGAGGGTCAGTGCAGCCATGTCTGGAGGGGCTGTGTGCCTGGCTTCGTAGCTTGACGTTGGTCAGTGAGTGGGGGGGTCAGGTTTGCCAGGTGGAGATGGAGAGAGAGGTCTTTCTGGAGGCTGCTGCAGGGTCTCTCGAGGGGAGAGATAATTGGTGGATCCAGGGTGAGTGCGGATCCCAGGCTGAAAGAAGAAAGGCTGTGTAGATGATGGACAGCACTCCACGTCCACCAGTCTACCCCTGGCTGCAGCCTTGCCACGAGCTGGCCACATGGGCGGTTCTCAGGCTCCACTCACTAAATGGCTGGGCTGTAACCCTGCAGTAACTGTTACTACTTAGCGACTACTTAGGAGTTACTTGGTTACTCATAATTACTACTTAGGAGTCTGTGGACCGAAAGTCCATCGTCGTTTCCGATGCAGTGTGTTAAACTCTGTTTGCCGGCTCCCGCTCTAATGAGGAGCTTTGAACCCACCAGAGCCACCCTGCCACGTGAGGGGGACCCTTCAGCCAGCGGAGCAAACCAGTAATTTTCTTCAGCATTTAGCTGAGCTTCCACAGTTGGCTGTATATCAGCGTTGAGGATTTTAAATGCCCGTTAAAATACTCATATGCAGAAATGTGTGTGCATTTCAAATGTGTCAATTTCATTTGCAAACTGTGCAGGAGTCCAGGGGTGGGAATAAATTGGAGCATCTGGGGATGCCATCAGCAGCCTGTGACCTGCCTGCATGCACGGTTTTGACCGGGCGGGATATGACTTGACTTTCTAACCTTCATCCGGTCAGGGGCTCTTACAGGGAAGGAAAGGGTTTAAGGACCCGGAGCGTGAGGAACGGGAAAGTGGAGCATGTTTCTCTCTGCAAACAGGCAGTGCTGAGGAGCTGCCAGCTTGGGCTCCACTGTCCCCATGCTTGGTTTCCTCCCTGTGTTTTACATGAATGTCTAGCACCCAGCCGTGGGGTTTCTACTTGTTGGGAATTTTAATTAGAGAATTGGGCAGACTTAATGACTTTCCATTCAGATTTAAAGCAAGGGGACTGATTCATTTTTCCTCATCTTTCTCAGCCCGGACAGGGCCACCTTATCCGGGTCCAGTCTCTGCGGTTTTATCCAGACGCCTCAAATCTCCTCTCCTTCCCACCCTGGGCCCCCAGCTCTGCCCTTGGAAGGGGAAACCAGGTCACCGTGTGGTTATTAACAAACAAACACAAACCTTGTGTGGCCCCACTAAGAGGCGAAGCTTGTGGGTTTAGTGTCCATGCCCTGGGACACCCCAGACAGCAGGGATCCTCCAGAAAAAGCTGCGTTAGGACAGCTGAGGCAGCTGCATACGGGAGAGATTATCAATGGCTAGATTACGTCTTTCTCAGGCGGAATTTGATTTGTACTGGTTTTGAAAAAGAAATGTTGGTATATATATTTTTTTAACGATCCAATATTTTTATTATTTATTTTTGGATGCGTTGCGTCTTCGTTGCTACGCGCAGGCTTTCTCTGGTTGTGGTGAGCGGGGGCTACTCTTCGTTGTGGTGTGTGGGCTTCTCATTGCAGTGGCTTCTCTTGTTTCGGAGCCCAGGCTCTAGGCACGTGGGCTTCAGTAGTTGTGGCTCACGGGCTCTAGAGTGCAGGCTTAGTAGTTGTGGCGCACGGCCTTATTTGCTCCTTGGCATGTGGGATCTTCCCATGTCCAGGGCACAAACCCATGTCCCCTGCATTGGCAGGTGGATTCTTAACCACTGCACCACCAGGGAAGTTCCACAGTATATATTTTTTTAATTTGTGGTGCTGAATCATTGTTTTTCGACATTATTGTCATACACAAGACCCAGCTTGACTTCCACCTAGATAGAAATATAGATGTTTCTACCTCAAGGAGAAAATTTTGAAATGAGTCAGTCTGTTTAGCCATCCTTAAAGGGCAGTGTCTCATGGTGGAAAAAGCTACTTGTGTTACCAAGGTAGCACAGCCTCTCAGGGCCTCAGTTTCTGCATCTGTAAAATGGAGGTGAGGCCCTAACCACATAGGATGTTTCATCCAGTTACCTGCACGAGTTCAGGCAATGCCTCAGGCCCCCTGTCTGTGCTCAGAGGTCCCATTAGTGTTATTACTTTTTCACTGGAGACCTTGCATGTGATGCTTTCAGGAAAAACAGCTCAATTTGGAGCTTCTGGGCCCTACTACCCAAGGCCCTGTCCGTTACCCACGTCACACCCATAAGTGCTGAGGCTGGGACGGTGTCTGGCTGGAGGAAGGCTCACCTCTCCTCCCACCCCCAGGGCACCCCTGGACATGGCAGGGCCGGTGGGAGGGGTAGGAGAGGGAAGATGGAGCTGGCAGCCCAACCGTGCTGAGTGTTGAGGGACAGCGGGGCCCCTGATGACCCAGCATCGAAAGAGAGCTTGTAACGGGCCAGGTGCTTGGAGACAGACGGTAACGAGGGACTGGTAAGACCGACAGGTTGATTCCACAGGACACTGCTGTTCAGCACAGGGTTGGGGGGATACGTCCCTGTTGCCTGGAAACCAAACAGTTCAACCTGCTTCAGGGGTCTTACTTGCCTGTGAGTCTACAGCCATCTCCGGGTGGACGTGGCAGCCCACAGTTAGTCTGGCCTGCGGTGGGGGCACTCACGTCTAGAAGAAGGGGTGTGTGAACGCCTCGGAGTCCGTGGCAGGAATTTCATCTTCAGAAGAGCCCAGGGCGTGGGGAAGGGTGAGCAAGATCAGGCCTCACCGGGCGGGAGCTCCCCGTGGGGCACCGGGATGCCTCACCCACCAGGAAGGGGCAAAGGCGGCAGAGGAGGAAGCGAGGAGAATGGTGTTCAGGGTGGGGGCGCCCAGCTGGGCCGTGACGTGCAGCTCAGGCGCCGCGCCAGTCTCCCTGTGAAATGCAGGTGGTCCCTGAAACTCCCTTGAAGCTCCGTGAATTTGTGAAACGCAGCTGCAGGTTCGGAGAGCCAGCCAGGCAGGGGGAAGGGGCTGCAGTCACGTTGCAGAGCCGGCAGGCCCCCGAGGGGAGGCCCAGCCCAGCTGTCTTTGCAGGTGAAGGGTCTGCATCCCCCTGCCTTGTCCATCATCTCCCTCGGTTGTCTGTCCTGCATCGGACAGTAGGACATCACCGCCTTCAGAGATGTTCCCTCGAGCATCCTGCAGACATTCTGGGCATCACTCTCGACCCTCTTTCTGGCCTCCAGGACTGATGCACCTGGTCTGACCTCACGCCTGGCCTCACATTTGCTCCTCTCTGGGTCTTTATTTCTTCTTTTTCTAAGTCAGGTTTATTAAGGCACGATTTACCTACAGTAGCATTCATCCTTTGGAGGTGTACAGCCCCCTGAATGTTAACAAAGGCATGTAGTCACCACCTCAGTCAATATATTCAACAGTTCCCTCCCCTCAAAATGTTCATCCTGTCCCTTTGCAGTTTCTCCCCTCTCCCCACCCACAGCCCCCGGCAACCTCTGTTATGTTGTCTGTCCCTGTAATTTTGTTTTTCCCAGAACATCACATAAATGGCATCATAAAGTATGTTTAGCTGGGGGTTTTGAGGGAGAAAGAACAGGGTCCCTGCAGTCCCAGGAAGGGGGTCAGCCTTCTGTCTGTACCTGTTCTAACGGGAACGTGTGGACTCTAGTCAGGTCTACGAGAAGGTCAGCTGGAGGTCCAGCCTCGTGGCAAAGGGAGATGTGATGTTGGCAGGGACTTGTTGAGCGCTGGCTACATTCACTCCTTAAATCCCCGCAGCAGTCATAGGAGGATTCGTGTTACTGTGATTCTGTTTAACAGATCTAGGAACCAGGGGCTCAGAGAGGTTCATTAATTCCCTAACATTGCACAGCTGAGGCGTGAGCCCAATTCTGTCATCTTCACTGTTTTGTGTGGTTCTTGAGCCAAGCCTTGGGCAGATGTTACTTACTAGTGACAGGTGAGGCTCTGGCACCTAAGAGGGGGCGGGGCAAGGAGACACCTAGATTTGTGTCTTCAGCCCTGTGTGGGGCTGTGCCGCGGACGCTCCCTAGGAGACCTGTGTGTTGAGACATGACTTTTGGGACTGGGAATTTGCACCCTGCTGTAAGCCCCTCTGTGTTCTCTGTTTACATTTGCAAGGCCGGGGGCGGGGGGCACTCCAGGGATGGTGGGCAGCTCCCAGCAGGCAGCCCCTCGCTGGGCTCGTATCCACACAGAGCAGGTGGGATCACACTCACCCTCTGCCCAGGCCCAGCCAGGCCACTCCACGCAGGGGAGAGGGTGCCCACCTTGGAGGAGACGGGGGCCAGGGCTGTGGGGGGAGCGAGGCCATGCATGCAGATGGCGGAGTGGACGGACGTGGTACCAGAGGCTGCCCCGCTGCACGCGCAGGCCAAGGGGAGGGCTCAGGGAAAGGACAATATCACGGCCCAGGGACCAAGTGCCACTAAACCTTATGGGTAATGGGTTTTCCATCCCCTGGGTAATAGGAGACACCAAAGAATGAGCACATTACTTAGTGAGTCCCTCACCTCCCTGGCCCCATTCAGCAGACCTGGAGGAAGGGCATTGCCCAGCACTGAGCCGTGTGTGGATTTAATGGGGTTTCCAGCTAAACCTTCCATCAAATTTACGGCTGTGCCTGTCTCCTGACCTTCCCCCTTGCCCACATTCTTTTCAGAAATGAAGCTGTGTGCAGGCTGGGAGGTGTCACTTCCCTGGCGTTGGAGATATACAGCTGTGGGCCCCAGTTGAGATGGTGGATTTAATCAGGCTGGGTCCCTGCAGTGCACCTGCCCCTAAGGCAGGTGGCATTAGAAGAGCCACAGGGGTCCATCTGACCTGCACAGAGTCAGCGAGTTCTTATCCTGCCAGCCACACACCCAGACCCAGACCTGGCCCACCTCCCTGCTGGAGCGAGGCCTGATGTCTGCTCACCCCACTGGGCCAGGAGGAGGGGTCACTGCACCAGATTCTCCCATCACCCCTTAGTCTCCCTGTTGCTGCCATCAGCATGGGCTCTTGGACTCACTTCTCCTTCTTCCAGCCCCCATGCTGCTTCTCAGCGCCCTTGCTGCCTATTTCTTCCTTTAAATGGCCCCTCCTATCTCTCTGTCCATCCAAATCCAACTGCCCTTCAAGTTCCTGCTTAAACGTCACCACCTTCAGGAAGCCTTCCCTGATTGCCCCCTCCCCAGCAGGAAAGCTCTCCTTTCTGGTAACTGTGAGGGCACCATGGGGCATGCTGCCTATTAGAGTCTGCGGCCCCAAGTGGACTGTGGGCCTCAAGGGTGGGCCTGTCTCTCTGTGTCCAGTTGCTGCTGGGTCTGGTCCACAGAATGCACCCATTATTGTGGACACTGTCCCTGTCGTTGCCATAAGGCCTTATGGTCAGACCCCGGCCCAGAGAGTGAGGATGTGTTCACACTGCCAGCCCTGTAGGGGCTTTGTCAGTGCCCCACCACCAATGGGGCAGGCTCAGGCACGTAGACGCCCCTCCTCACTGCCAGGGCGCTGACCTCCATGTGTCTGGGCTCTGAAATAACTGGCCCCACAGGAGGCACCCCTGCACCTGTCTGCTCCAGCCTGGAAACACCGACCACACCTTTCCGACTGGCCTGGCCGCCCGCCCTCCCGTCCCTGGACGGGGTGGGCTGCTTCTCTTGCTCCTCTCAGCCCTCTCCCAGGGCAGCGTGTGTTTTCCCAGCCCTTCCCTTCCTGACCCCGTGTTTGTCTGACTGGCTGCCTCAGAGACCTGAGGCGGAGGCCGTAGCAACAGGCGGTGTCCAGTGCCCACTTGGACAAACACAGCACACGAGGCGGCTGCTGGCACAGGGTGGTGTCTAGCAGGTGGGCAGAGTGACTCAGGCTTGAGCCTCGGGGAAGGATTCAAAATCAGATCATCTCTGTTCCCTGGAAGCCTCGGGCTTTTGTGCTTTGAATTGGAGAGGAAGAGTCTGGAAGCACCAAACTCTCTTTGGATGTGTGGGGAGAGGTGCTGCAGGCGTGGGCTGTGGTTATCACATTCAAGTAGTTACTGTTAGCGTAAAGGACCGTGGACTGAAATTGGACTTTTCTCCCTCTATGGCTCTAAGAGCAGGAAAAAAGGAAAGCACACCTGTTTGCTGAGCACCTGTTATGTGCCAGATCCCTCTACGCCCATCAGCGTGTGCTCCTCAGGCCAACGTCACGGAGGGGGAGTTCCTCGTCCCATTTTACCGAAGAGTTTAGATAGGGGAGGGTCACGGTCAGACCTGTACTGTGGAAAGCTAGCCTTCATGATGGGCACGAAAGGGCAGGGGCAGGGTGGTGAGGCCGGGAGACTGTCTAGGCGCGCGAAGACTTAGACAAGCCCTAGCAAGGGCTGGGGTGGGGCTGAGGTAGGTGCCAGGCACGCTGGCCCCGAGCCACATCCGGTGTGTGGACTCGGGCAGGGAGGAATCCAGGACAGCGCCAGCCGAACTGATGGCGGCGCCTTCTCCAAGGTGGGGGGCCCTGCGAGAGAGGGGGCGTGGGCAGGAGATGCCAAGCTCTGTCTCTGTGGGACATGTCACCTCCAAGATGCTCTGGGGCTCGTGCGAGGGATGGACAGAGTGATCGCATGCTCAGAAGAGAGGTGTGGGCAGCTCCTGAAACACGTGGTGAGAGACAGGCACCCAACACCACCCATGTTTCTTTCTCTGTAGGTGCCAGGGACCCTCTAGGACGAGGTCTGGCTTCTCAAACGGACCTCGAAGCTGGTCGCAGAGGATCCCTTTTGGTCACTGAAAGCAGATGCCTAGAAGCCCTGCTTGCAAACTCTCCCATCGCAAGTCGTGGGCAGTGTCAGCCATGGGGACCCCAGTGCGAGGGAGCATCTGTAAATATGCAGCCCAGGGGCAACCTGGGAATATCCCCGCCGTAGTGAATCTGGTCGATGCTCAGCAAATTAGATCCATTCCAGCTGCAGCCCCGAGCCCGTGATTATACCCCTCTTAAAGCGTCCTTTTCCTCGCCGCGCTGGGTGTTGGCGGTCCGAGGGGCTTGCGTGCTCAGCGGTGGGGAGAGCTGTGTGTGGCCGCTCACTGGTGCCCCGGCACGGCCCCTGTTTGGGGTTAGCCTGAGTCAACTTGCGCCATGTACTTGGGAGCCTCTCAAAGGACACGGGTGCGCACAGATGATCGTGCAGCTCATCGGCAGCGCGGGTATTTAGTGGGCTGTGTACACAGCAATCATGTGGCGAGGGCCCTCCTCCCCCAGGGCCCATTATCCCGGAGCGGGGGGCTGTTTGCCTGGTTTTGTCTGGACCGCGATTTGCATCCACTTGATGGACTGTCAGGGTCGGGGGTCTCCTCCTGGGGAAACAGTGCCGTGACTGCTGAGTAAACCCTTGAGTGGAAGGGGAGCGCTAATACCCGCGTTTGCCCAGGTCCTCGAGAGGCCCGGCTCCCGGCACGGCGCTCCGTCAATACGACCGGCGGCTCCCGAGCTCCGGACGTGCCTTCACGGGCCCCTTTCATTGCTCGCTCACACAGGGACCCGGGAAGTCCACTCCCGGGGGGGAGAGGCCGGGCAGCCGTGGCTCCGAGGCAGGGAGCGGGACCTGGCCTGCGGGCTCCTGGTTTGTGGCCAGCTCTGGGGGCCGGCAGCTCAGTTCAAGTTTGCAGAGTGATGTGGAGTGGCCTTCCTCCAGTCCGGCCCCGTGGGCCCCCCAAGCCCCTGCCTTGTGCCTGCCGTTGTCTGTCTGTCTGGATGCTGTCAGGAGCCTCCAGAGGGGGCGGGGTGGGAGGGAGAGGGCTTTGCTCACTGCAGGGAAGGCCCCCCCCCAATCCGGGTAAACACTTTCACGTGTCAAAATGCCCGGCCATGCAGCTCCGTGCTGTCTTTTTTTGGCGAGGCAGGAGATATTTGGGGGTTTTTTTGTTTTGTTTTGTTTTTTCATTTTTACTGAGGAGCAGGAGTTTTATCTTTTTTATTTTTATTTTTTATTGGAATATAATTGCTTTACACTCTTGTACCAGTTTTTGAGGTACACCAAGGTCAATCATCTGTATTTATACACATATCCCAGTATTCCCTCCCTCCCTCGACTCCCCCCCACCCTCCCTGTCCCAGTCCTCTAAGGCATCATCCATCCTCGAGTTGAACTCCCTTTGTTATACAGCAACTTCCCACTGGCTATCTATTTCACAGTTGGTAGTATATATATGTCTATGCTACTCTCTCACTTCGTCTCAGCTTCCCTTTCACCCCCCGCCCCCCCAAACCTTGAGTTCTCCAGTCCATTCTCTGCATCTGTGTCCTTATTCTTGTCTTGTCACTGAGTTCATCAGTACCATTTTTAGATTCCGTATATATGAGTTAGCATACTATATTTGTCTTTCTCTTTCTGACTTACTTCACTCTGTGTGACAGACTGTAGGTCTGTCCACCTCATGACATGTAGCTCCATCTCATTCCTTTTTATAGCTGAGTAATATTCCATTGTATATACATTATTTTGGGTGTTTTTCTGGGACATCTGTGATGCCGAGTGGTGATTTATTTTTCTCTTGATGGAACCTTGTGGCCAGGCATTAGGCGTGAGACCCAACGTTTCATCATGTTTACCGTCTTATTTTTCATTGCCTTTTTTCCTCTTCAGACACAAAAGATTTCAACCCTGAGATTCAGGGCAGGGGGGCAGCACAGACCACAGGGCCACGCGCCCCAGACAGCTGGCTGTTCAATGTAGATGCCCCTGTGGTTCGGTTTGGTTTGGTGTGGAGGGTGGTGAGATTTTTTTAAATGACAACACTCAGAACCATCAGGGATTTTCTTTCATCACAGTCATAACTGTGTGATACAAGTTGATTATCATCAGTGATACCAGTTTTCCAGGGATGGGCCTCTATTCAGAGCTGCCACTTGCAGGGGTCCAGCTCGGGGCCGGGAGTCACCGTTGGCGTCTGGGCTGCACTGAGAGGCTCAAGGTGACCCAGACAAGCTAGCTTTGGCTGAGACCTCAGTAGGGGATCCTTCTTTCCAGAGAACCCAACCATTCACAAGCCTGTCAGTTACCAGTGACTTCCCAGTCCTCGTTCTCTCCATTTACAGGTAAAATGCGGGCAGATCAGCTGGCAGATCAGCTGCCAGCCCAACACCAGTTGGGGACCAAGTCTTCTAGTCCCCGGGGTGGGGAGGGGACAGGGAAGAGGGGCCAGGCTAGGTGGCTGTGAGGTCCAGGTAAGGTCATTAGGTCGGGTCCCCAGGGACCCCAGAGGAACAGGGCACATCTTATACCTGGTCCTCAGAGGGCCACAGAGAAAAGGTCTCTTCTCTTTCAGCCCTTTTCTGGTCCCGCCTATCACAAAAGGCTGTTGAGTAAAGATCAGAAGGTCTGTGGGCCTAGTTTAGCCTGTTAAGATGTTCCAAGCAAGTTTAAACGGCTCTTTCTTTGCATCTCATCTTTCCTACCAACTTGTAAGCACCTGAACCAGTCCTTAGAAGGTGGTCGGCAGGTAGAGAAGGAGAAGGGATACTGCCCACTCAGAGGGTGCAGGTTTCCTCACCCAAGGACAGAATGAGAAATCAAGACACCAAGTGAATATAAAACGTAAAATGACAAAACTTTGTGAGAAGGATCCAGGGCCAGGTATAAGATCTGCACACCAAAAGCATGGTCCACAAAAGGAAAAAACAATGACTTGCAGCTCATCGAAATTTTTAAAGTTTCCCCTTCAAAAGACCCCGAGAAGAGGATGAAAAGACGAGCTACAACCTGTGAGAAAATATTTGCAAACCACTTCTCTGACAAAGGACTAATATCTAGAATACATAAGGTGCTCTCAAAACTCGACAGTAACAAAAGAAACAATCCAATTAGAAATGGGGCAAAAGACATTTCACCAAAGAGGGTGTATAAAGATGGCAAATAAACACGTGGTATGCAAGCTAAAAGCACAGTGAGATATCACTGCCCAGCTACCAGAACAGTTAAGATAAAAAGTAGCGATGACCCCAAATGCTGGTGAGGTTTTAGAGCAACTGGATACATTGCTGGAGGGAAGGGAAAGCCGTGCAGCCACTTGAGAGAAGGGTCTGGCAGTTTCCTACCAAATTAACCATGTACATATCACATGACCCAGCCATTGCCCTCTTGGGCATTTATCCCAGAGAAGTGAAAATTTAGGTTCATACAAACACCTGTGTCTGAATGTTTTTAGCAGCTTTATTTGTAATAATCCCTAAACTGGAAACCATCCAGATGCCCTTCAGTGGGTGAATGCAGTGTGGTCCACCCAAACCGTGGAATACTACTCAGCAATCAAAAGGAACACTCTCTCTATAGTCACACCAACTTTGATGAATCTCTGGGAAAGGATGCTGAGTGAAAGAGCCAGTCCCCAAAGGTTACAACTGGATGATTCCGTTTAGATAAAATTTTTGAAATGACAAAATATTATCGATGGACAACAGATGAGTGGTTGTCAGGGTTAAAGACAGATGTGGAGGTGGGAGGGGGGTGGGTGTAATTGTAAAAGGGCACATGAAGGATCCTTGTGGTGTTGGGACTGTTTTCTCACCAAGGTGGTGGATACAGCAGCCTGTGTGCATGCGTGTGCACGTTCACACACACACACACACACACACACACACACACGAGTACCAGTAAAATTGTGAAAATCAGGACAAGGTGGAGGGATTATATTATTTTCAACATTAGACTCCTGGAATAGGGGCCACCTCTTTCCCCTGCACCCCCGACACGTGACCAGCACCAGACCCCACTGAGGCCCTGTCCCCTCCAGACCCTGCAGGACTGTCTGCCTCCTGACCTCTTGCTTGACTATGCAAATTCTAGTCACCTCTCTGGACTACTTAACCCACACTCTAAATGGGTGTTCGTTAAAGTATTGTCCTGTTATGTGTGTCTTCCTCACCCCCCACCCCACTCCAGTGAGGGTTGAGGGGAGGGAAGGGAAGATTTCATCTCTTGGCTCAAGTCCCAATGGCATCCTCTGCTTGGTTTTGACCTCTTGAAGGTTCTCCTGGGTCTCAAGGGGGACGTTTGTTTCAGGAGAGGTTTCTGCAGGTGGTGGGTGGGCTAGACTCCCGCCTCCCAGGTCTGGGAGGACTGAGGTCTGGGCTTTGGAGCCACCTGGTCTATTCAGTGTTGGTTTTGGAAGACAGGAAGTCAGGAAGGCCTTGTGGGGTGTTGGGCAGGGCACAGGCCTCTGTTTGCACCCCAGGAAGGTGGGTGCGCGAAGCCTGCTCTATGCATCACAGCCAGCAAGGGGCCGGCCCGGGGAGGGTTCTGTCTGGTCTAGAACTGGACCACTAGTGCCTGTGGAGCTTGCTACCGCCTCCTGACCTGGGTCCTGGCACCTGAGAGCTTTCTCTTGCTGCTGGCCTGATGGCAGGCCAGGGCTGCAGGAAGTTAACCCCTGAAACTAACAGTGGCTGTGGCAGAATTTGTGTGTCACTGCCCCAGCTCCTTCACCCTCAGTCCCGTCTACACTGCCCCCAGAGCGCCCCTGCCATGCTAAGCCTAGCTTCCCAGGGGGGTAGGGGTGCGCTGATGCCCTGGGTAGCCTCCTTCGCCTGCTTGTCCTTGGTGCCCTACAGGTGGCCTGTCACCTCCAAAATAAACCTCATGCACTCACATCCTTGTTTCCGGGTCCACTTCTGGGGCACCCAGACCAGATGGGGTTGATGCTGCTTCTCTGTCAGATGCTGTGGACTTGAAGTCAGGTCTGGTAGCACCACTCCCAGTGGGGCGGGCCTGTCTGCCATGCCTCAGCCTCCTCGTGTGCAAAACAGGGACCATGACCCTTGCCTAGCTCAGCTCCTGCCACCCGCACACAGTTACTATTATCATTATTAATTTTTGACCACGCAGCACGTGGGATCTTAGTTCCCCGACCAGAGATCAAACCCACGCCCCCTGCAGTGGCAGCGCGGAGTCTTAACCACCGGACCACCCGGGAAGTCCAGTGATTCGTTTCGTAACTGAGCTGTCTTAGAGGGACTGGCTCAGATACCTCAGTAGCGCAGCCCGTCCCCAGGTAGTTTGGGGGGAAGGCTGAGTTGCCACAGCTTCTAGAAACTTGTATTTCATGTTTCTATGTGAGTTTTTGCTGGTGGGATGGAAGCAGGGGGGAACGGTGGGCTCCAGGCGGATAGCCAAATTCAGCTCCCCGAGAGGAGGGTAGTTTTCAAAACCCGGTGGGCCTGCCCCTCTGCTCCCCTCCCCCACCCGGGTGTGTGTGCGGCTCCAGACAATTAGGGTTCTTGCTGGGCCCCCGCAGCCCCCACCGTCGCCCAGCCCGTCTTGGAGGATCTTCTGAGAACGGGCTCCTTTCTGGGAGCGTTTGTAAGAAATTTCTCATGGCTCAGTTCCTCTATAGAAAAGTGGTGATTGTACGTCTTGCATAGCTCAAGAAAGAAACTGAAGGGAGTGAGTTACAGCCAGGCAAGAATAAGTTAAGAGTATTCACGGCCGCGTCTTGGGAGGAATTACCCAAAAACAGAAAGAAGACAAGCTGAACACAAAACCAGCCGAAAAGAAAAAAAGGAAAACTTGAAGCAGAATAAGAAAGAAATGGACAGGACACATCCAAACTCCCGGGCCCAAGCCGTCGAACAAGGGGGCGGTCGGTTTTGTGGGTCTCTGGGTGCACGCGGCTTCCTTTGCCCAGGCCTTTGTGGGCCCTGTTTGGGGGCATATTAGCGAAGCTGTTTCTTTTGCATAAACCCAAGGAATGACCGAGCCTGAGGGGAGAGGAATTGTGTGGGGCTGACAGCACAGTGATTTAACGAGGGGCCACCTGACCCCCCGCACCTCCCGTCTCCCCTGCAGAATCAATTCCCGTCCCTGCCCGCCTGCTGCATGTTAATCATCGTGGAAGGCTGAGGCCCGAGGGAGGCCCACCGTGGGGACAGAAGTCTTTAAAAGGGGTGGCCGGGGTCCTCCTGGGGCTTTGCAGCAGCTCGAACTGAGTTGGGGGTGTCACTCAAGTTTCCTTTCTCTTAACTGCTGAAAACCCAACTTAGCAGCAAGAGTGTGAGTTTTACTTTTGAGCGTCATTTGCCTTCCTGGTTCTTTCCAAGCATTTGTTTGCTTCCCACATCTGTGCACTTTCTTTTTTTATTTATTAAAACAATTTTTTTAAAATTAAAGTATCATTGAATTACAGTGTTGTGTTAATTTCTGCTGCACAGCAAAGTGATTCAGTTATACATATATATACATTTAAAGAAAATATTCATTTCCATAATGGTTTATCCTAGGAGATTGGATATAGTTCCCTGTGTTGTACAGTAGGACCTTGTTGTTTATCCATTCCAAATGCTTTCTGTTTGCAAGGATCATTTTCCTTATTTTTAAAATGCAATCTTGGCGACAGATACCCGGCCCTTTAGAAAGGAGAGCTTCCTGGAACCCACATGATGGCTGGGTTGGCCAGGACTAGGTTTTTTGTTTGTTTGTTTTGTTTTTACTGCACTTCACTTTATTGTGCTTCTCAGATATTAAGTTTTTTTACAAACTGAAGGTTTGGGGCAACCCTACATCAAGCAAGGCTATTGGTGCCATTTTTTCGACAGCTTTTGCTTATTTCATGTCTGTGTCACATTTTGGCAGTTCTCACAATAGTTCAACCTTTTTCATTAATATTCTATTTGTTACGATGATCTCTGACCAGTGATCTTTGATGATACTATTGCAAAAAGATTACAATTTACTGAAGCCTCAGATGATGGTTAGCATTTTTTAGCTATAAGGTATTTTTTAAAAATAAATTTATTTATTTTTATTTATTGGCTGTGTTGGGTCTTTGTTGTTGCGTTCAGGCTCTCTGTAGTTGTGGCGAACAGGGGCTACCCTTTGTTGCAGTATCGGGCTTCTCATTGTGGTGGCTTCTCTTGTTGTGGAGCATGGGCTCAGGGCTTGTGGGCTCAGTAGTTGTGGCACATGGCCTCAGCCGTTGTGGTGCACGGGCTTAGCTGCTCCTCGGCATGTGGAATCTTCCCAGACCACAGCTCGAACCCGTGCAGGACTAGGTTTTAACTGTGCCCTGGAGGCCTTTAACCTCTAGCTCCCAGAAGCGCCTGCTCTGTTCCCTCTCTTGCATTCTGTTCCCTTCCCCATCTTTCTAGAGCACCAGTGCTATTGGGTCAACCCTTATTGCTATGGGGTAGGAGCTGGGGGGGTTCTCGTCTATGAATCTGGAAGGGATTGGAGGGTTGAGGAATTGCAGCATCGACAAGAGACTGCAAATGAGAGAAGGTGGGTTGGGGGCTCTGCTGGTTTCAAGCCCATGCAGATAAGTCCACACTCCCCCATTTTGCTTCTTTCCTCCAGAATAAGCCCAGTTCTGCTTTCTCAGGCCTCAGAGGGCACCTTCCTAAGGGCGTGGCTGACAGTGAGGGAGGGGGCTGCCCAGCAAGGGTTTTGGCCAGGAGTCTGTGGACCCCTCACAGCCACCACCCCAGGCCTCCCTGAGCCTCCTGCTGCTGCGATGCCCACGGTTCCCTCGTTCTAGGAACCTGGGAGGAAAAGGACAGCAGTAACAAACAAACAAACAAAAAACCGAACCCACAAACTCGGCTGTAAATATGGAGCAGGAACGTTTTGCTTGAGCTTCGCGCCACCGAATGGTTGTATGGAAGCGGGGGTGGGGGGGGGGGGCGGTGGAAGTTGAGCATTTTCTTTTGAGAACCAGGGTGAAATGCTAGAAGTACCCATTTCTCACTAGGATGGGCCTCGAGGACGTGGAAGATCTGGGCGGAGGGAGGCCGGCTTCTAATCACTCATCTCCCCCAGACACACGCCCCTTCCTTTCCTCTTCTTAAAATGAAGGGTTGGACGCATCTGTGACTGCCGAGGTTTTCCAGCAATGGCGGGTCCATGTATGCAAGAGGCTCTGAAGTCAGTACTCCTTCTCTTTCTCCTGGTGGGACAGATGGGGCTCTTCCCACCCATTATCTGGATGAGGAAACTGAGACCAGGAGCAAGCGCACAAGTGACGGCAGGTGGCTAAACCATGGGCAGGTTCTAGGGCTGTGGTTCTCACCAAGCTAGGCATGACAGTGTCTAATTTTTCCCATCTCCATCTCTCCCTCCCTGTGTGAGTCTGGGCAGGTGGTTCCCAGATACACCTGGTCCTGTATCTCTCAGCATCAGCTGTGGCTCAGATTTCTCCCTCCCTTCCTCCCATCCTCCTCCCCAACCTCCCTCTCTGTCCCCCACTGAGGACCACCTGGAGGCAGCCGCCAACCCCAACCCCAGACCTAGTCCTAGACCTCACAGAACTGAGAGTCTCTGGGGAGTCCAGAGGGGTCCAGAGGGGCTCTATCTTCCCTACTTGAGCTGAGGTGGGGCCTGCAGGGCTCGGGCAGAGTCTTGAGATGCGTGTGTCACCCAGGCCGACCGAGTTGGGGCAGGGGAGGTATTTACAGAGACAAGGGAGGTGGCCTTCCTTTCTAGAGGATGAGACTTTTAAGGCAGGCTTTAAGGAGCCATGGTTACAGCAGTCACAGTTTCCAGGAAAAAATTGCATCCCTAACCGCTGGCATTTTCTTGTAAAGGTGGGAGTGTTAACAGGTCTCTGTTTTCTTTGAAACCCACGCGTGCGAAACTTTTGAAGCTCTGTCCCTTTCCCAGCTTGGTTATTAATCACTCTTAAGTCACCTATCCAGAGTTAACTTGGGGAAGTTTGTTTCTTTGTTTTTACCCTCCGTGGTTCTAGAGGCAGCCTCCAAACAGGCATGTAGTTTAATGCATCCAACTAAAAAGGAGACCAGAGCTTGAAAAAATGACCATAAAATAAAAATTAACATGGCAAAGTGGGGGCCAGTGCTTGCGGTGGGGAGCTGGGGGGAAGGTGTCCCCTTCCATCCTAGGTGGCCTGTGATCAGGAGGGAGAGAGTCCCCACCTGGGGGCTGTCCTGTGGGCAGAGGCCCCAGAAACAGGAGACCAGGACTCTCCTCTATTACGTCACTGAAAATGCAGGTGCTTACCGCACCCCAGTACCTTTCCCTCTGATACCCCACTGTGCGCCTCTTAATCACAAATGCATCCAGATTTCCTGATCTTGTCTGCCTCAGCCTCAGGGGAGGAAGCTCCCTGAGTTTATTTCCTTCGAGGGGAAATAGGGCCCCGTCCTTCAACTCCTCAATCTTTCTCCCCGCCTGGAATATTTTGGAAAAACAAATAAACAACAGCAAAGGAAATTGGCTATCAGGCTTTGCTATTAACATCTGTGATCTCAGGAAGGCAGATGAAAGCTGGAAACCTCAGTTTCCTTGTCAATACAGTGAGTGGGTTTAACTGGTAACCTCTTAGGTTTGAAATGATAATATCTTTGATCCTATACATAGGTACTTTATCTCTTTAGGGCCCTCGAATTTTTATGAGGCTTTTCTCACCCAGTTTCATGAAATCGTCTGATAATTCCACCCCGGGGAGTGACGTTTGGCCGTCAAGCTCAGTGTCATGTCCAATTAGACTAGTCCTCGTTCCGATCCTTGGAAATTCTACCTTTCCAGCTTCCACCGTTCAGAAGAGTAAGTGTAGTGTTATTTTCCCGATGAGGATCCCTTTACCTGTCGCGTTTTCTTATTGTTATCACGCGGTGCGGGTCCCATCCACACCCCCTTCCTTCCAAATTAGAGTAAAATGCAACAGTGTGAGGCACTGCTAGAATAGATTTAAAAAAAAGAAAAAGATCATAAAGAAAATCATTCCAATCCTGTGAGTTTGGGATTATATTTTCCCCAGACGTTTGCCATGTTTACAGAGGAAAAGAAATGTCTCTGTAAACAGAGGTTGTATTTACAGTGAAAAATAAATATCGAAATAAATGTCAAGATTTTAAAACTGGAGCGCTGGTGGGAGTCCGTGGAAATGGATGGAGCCAAGGGCTCCTCTGAGTCGGGGTGTGTGTTCCTGAATTTGCTCCTCACTCTGGGCGGGGGGGTTGTTTTTCTCTCGCCAGTGCCGAGCCCAGCTTTGTGGAGGGGAAATGAGCAGTGATGGAGCATCCACTCTGGGCTTGATATTTTACACAGTGAGCCTCATTTTCTCACCACCCAGGTATCACTTCCAGTCTTTAGATGAGGCAGCTGAGGCTCAGAGAGGGAAAGCAAGCTGTCCCGAATCACACAGCCAGCAGTCCGTGCAGCTGGCTGTCTCCCCAGCCCAGATGGGAAGAGAAAGCGGCTGGACCAGTGCATGCACGTGCCCGTCTAACCCAGATCCAGGGCCACGGCCAGCTCATGGCACCTGCAGACACGGGGACAACAGGAAGTGTGTCTGCTGAGTAGGGCAAGAATCTCTCTGTCCACTCCCTCTGGGCTGGGATACCCGGCTGTGTACACCTCTTCACCGAACGCTGGGGCCTTAATTGGAACGTCTTCCAGCCGGCAGGCCGCCCGCACACCTCCCAGGACTGCTCTTGCCTGGGGCTCACTGTGAGTGAAGCTGCAGCTGGGCCTCATTTGTGCCTTTGAGTTTTACAACCAGGCATCTCAGTGGGAGATGGGCTTTTCAGATCCCTGTAATATAGAAGCCAACACCCTGGGATAGGAGGGAAAACACATTTCTCACTTTAGGGGTTGGCTTCTGAGGGCTTCCTTTTTTGGAAATGTGTCCCCTCTCTCTCTCTCTCTGACACACACACACACACACACACACACACACACACACACACACTATTCCTTAGGCTGCCGCTGTGGAAGGCGGGCATCAGAGGATGTCGGAGGATGGATGCCACCCCCAGCCCCACCCCACCCCCCGCCGCCCTGAGCGTGCTCCTGGCTGGAGCAGCGAGGGACCATCACCCCTCCTGGGTCCTGGAAAGCCTCTTTGGCTGCGTGGCTGTAACTGGCAGTAAACTGAGGGCGATTGTGTGGCCGTGGCAGACAGGGGAGGCTGGGCGCTTGCAGCCCGGGGACCTGCTTTCCTCCCAGTCCCAGCTTGGACCTGGATGTAACAGGGCTTCGGTTTCCCATCTGCTTGACAGGAACGCCGGGGCCCTCCTTGCCTCTCTCTTGTGGCTGCTGTGAGGGTTAAATGAGGTCCTGGATGAAAATATGCCTTAGAAAGGAGTCGGCCCAGGGAGTACAAACGCAGGCTGTTTCTCTCACTGGTGCCCAACCCAGGTGTGGGCCTGCAGTGAAGTGCTTCTGGGAGGGACAGGGGCCCTTTGTCGGAGCGTGTGCCCTGGCTCGCTCTCTGGCCAGGTGAACACTGATCGCTGATTCCCTAGGTCTGGGGTGATACCCGAGTGTGTGCATTTCTCGTCTGCTCCCAGGGGCCCCCCTGAGAATGGTGGGCGAAGAGTGCTCTGCTCTGAGCTACGAGTGGGGCAGGCAGAGTTTTGGGGGGAGCCGGATCAGGCGGCTCATTTGCTGCCCCCTCGGCCACGCGAATCCCTGTGTGTCCTGCTTCTGCGGCTGCTCCCAACTTTTCCTTTCCTGTCTTTTCTCATTCCTTCTTTAATGGACGTACAGAAGAATCACCCCTAGGTCGGTGTGGAGCCCGCAAGGCTTCACTGTCGACACACACCAGGAGATGCCAAGGCTGCCGGTGCTTGGACCACACTTTGAGCAGCAGGGCCCAAGACAGGCCATTTCCAAGTATTACAGTCACTTCTAATTGGCGAATCCAATTGTCATGGTCTCCATGAACTCAAAGCGACTCACCCGCTGGCTTGGTGACTCTGCGCACAGGATCTGAGTGGGCGTTGCCTGGGTCTCCCCACTGCTCAGTCAAGATGCTAAACCCGGCCCCTGGAGGGTTGTGTGGGTGAAACGAGATGAGGGGACGTTGTCTACGGCCTTGGGGGCTTTGGATGAAAATCATTTACTGTCTGTCCTTCGACTCTTTTACTTTCACAGCCCCTGGTAAAATAGCCAAGAGATATGTGTGGCTATAGTTGTATCAACAGAGTAGAAGGTGTTGGCTGGTTTGCCCAGGATGGTAGAGGAGGCCCAGGGGAGACCCCCAGACCTGCTGACCCCCAAGCTCAGGTTCAGCATCATGCCTTGAGAGGGATGCGTAAAGACCCCACAGGGATTTGGGGGTCACTGAAATCCCTTTGGACTTTTCAAGAATTTGAAATCACTTTTCTTTTTTTAGCTTAAAAGGGAAAACAGAGGCTTTTTTGCCCGACGAGTATACATCTTAGCTTTGGGGCTTGTACCAGCGTGAGTTCTTCCTCACACACCCACACACTTACCCTCGCTCCCACTCGAATCTGTAAACAGTTTTTAAATGTGTATTTTCTTTGAAAATAAAGCCACTTAAGCTTTACCAAGATGAGCCGCTGACATGAAATCCACATTTGGCAAACCTCCGTGGTCCGTGTTTTACTGAGTGTGGACTGTTATAAATTAAGTGAAGTCACTATGGGCTTTTTTGCCCCCAAATGGTTATGGAAGTTGAGCTGCTCCCAAGTAAAAGATAAATTATGGCTGGATGTAAAGAGGCATCATTTAAAAAGTGTCAGGATACAATTGGGTTCTTAAAAACCATGCAGAGCCGCTAAATTCACATGAAAATTGCGTAGCGAGGGATTGCCCAGGGTGACAGCGTCCTTGCCTTTGATTTATCCCGTCTGCTCAGCCAGCCCATTGCTCCAGGGCTCGGGTGGAGAGGCAGCATCCACCCGGAGGATGTCCACGGCCCCCACCCCCAGCCAGACCTCTGGTGAGCACCAGAGGCCCAGGGTCTGCCCAGACCCCCGGGAGAGGGGTGATGCGCGCAGAACCCCGCTTCATCAATATTTTTAAGTTGAAATATAGTTGATGTACACTATTGTGTTAGTTTCTGCTGTACAGCAAAGTGTCTCAGTTATACATATATAGACATTCCTTTTTTAATATTCTTTTCCATCATGGTTTATCACAGGATATTGAATATAGTTCTTTGTGCTCTACACGAGGACCTTGTTATTTATCCATCCTATATGTAATACTTTGCCTCTGCTACTCCCAAACTCCCATTCCTTCCTCCCCCTACTTCCCCTTCCCCTTGGCAACCACAAGTCTATTCTCTATGTCTGTGAATCTGTTTTTGTTTCACAGATATGTTGATTTGTATTGTATTTTAGATACACATATAAGCGATATCATACGATATTTGTCTTTCTCTTTCTGGCTTACTTCGCTTAGTATGATCATATCTAGGTCCATCCATGTTGCTGCAAATGGCATTATTTCATTCTTTTTTTTTTAAGGTTTTTTTTTTTTTTTTTTTTTTTTTTTAAACTGTGGACCATTTTTAAAGTCTTTATTGAATCTGTTTTATGTTTTGGCTTTTTGGCCCCGAGGCATGTGGGATTTTAGCTCCCTAACTAGGGATTGAACCTGTACCCCCTGCATTGGAAGGTGAAGTCTTAACTACTGGACCACCAGGAAAGTCCCATAATTCATTCTTTTTTATGGCTGAGCAGTATTCCATTGTATATATATACCGCGTCTTCTTTATCCGTTCATCTGTTGATGAACATTTAGGTTGTTTCCATGTCTTGGCTATTGTGAATAGTGCTGCTATGAACATAGGGGTGCATGTATCTTTTTTAATTATGGTTTTCTCTGGGTATATGCCCAGGAGTGGGATTGCTGGATCATATGGTAACTCTATTTTTAGTTTTTTGAGGAACCTCCATACTGTTCTCCATAGTGGCTCCATCAATTACATTCCCACCAATAGTGTAGGAGGGGATGTCAACCGCGAGGGTGCCCCTTTTTTTATTATTGGTGATCAGATCTTTGCGGTATCATCTTGAAGGTTGATTTTAGGCTTAATTGAACCACTTCTGCCGTGGTAAACCTTTTGGCTGCCCAAAGTCATTTGGTACTGCAAGTTCTACCGTGATCAAAATCTCTGTGCCCACATTTTCACCACTTAGGTTTTTACCCTGGAGTAGAGGAAAAAGGTGAGGTTCCTGAGTCAAAGGGTATGGTCCTTGAGCTGTATTTCCAAATTATTTCTAGCAGTCATTTCCAAGATGCCTCAAAATGCCCTCTCCAGCATTGAGTATTCTCATTGAGAAAAAAATCTTGCTAATTTTTTTAGGTAAGAAATAGTATTGTTTAATTTTTAGGACATCAAGATGTTTTTGTCTTTAAAAAAAAAAAGAAGAAAGTCCCTGCCTAAGGAAGCACTGAGGGTGGTAGAGACCCAGCTTGGCAGTGCTTTGCTGGTGTTTGCACGCATCAGCGCACTAGAGCCAGTTCTGTATGTTTCCCAACTCCCAGTTCTGTGATCGCTCCGTTGGTAGCTTGAATTCAGCCACGGTGAGAGCATTTACACCGTGGAAATTGGCAAATGATGCACACCAGGCCTCTCGCCTTTCCCCACGAACCGGTTGCTAACGTTATCAGCACTGCAGCCGTTTAACCCGGGTCAGAGAGGGCTTGTTGAGAAAACATGTGACAGCGGAGAAGCCTGCCATCTAGTTAGAGAAGGAGGGGTCTGGTGAATAGTAATGGACACTCCGCAATCAAGGACTGGCTCTTTGCAGCCCTCCTAGTCCTTAAGTGGGAGACAATGCGTTCCCTGCAGGCTTGAGTGTTCAAGGAAGACTTTGAGGAAGAACTCTGAGAGCTTACAAAACACAGAGGAAGGAGGAGTGAAGGCTGGGAGGCACGGTGTGTTGGAGGGGCTGTTAGGAGGCCCTCATTTCTTGTCACAGGTGAAGGTTCACATTAAAATCCCGGCTGGTGCCGTGAACCTGGGCTATGACATCAGCCAGGGCCCCTAGAGTGTCCATGCTGCCCCCCACGCCCCCACCACATCCCTCTCGGGGCTGGACCATGGTGGCGGGATGCTGTGGGCCTCATGGTCCTGGCATCTGGTTCCTATTTCATCAGAGGTTGGGGTTCACTGTCCGCAATCTGCAGCCCTCATGATTTCAAAGGCAAGGCTTAATTGGTCCCCAATGCTGGGCTTTTTTTCGTCTCCCAAGGAGAAATGAGTTCTGTTGCCGTGATGGATTGTGGAGCACAGGTGGAGCTTGCAAGTATATTTGGACATTGCAGAGGGATTCATTTTGAGACTCTGTGTGTAATAAACGGTTCAAGCTGGGGCCGGGGAAGGGAAGTGAGACCCAAGAAGTGGACAGCGAGAGAGGGCTTTCTGGATGCCAGCTCTCCATGGCAGACTTAGGTCCAGACAGACAGGGGAAGTATTCAGGTCTGGGTTTGGTTTGGTTTAAAAAGGCAATTCAGACGGTTACTTTTTATAAATTTATATATGTTTTATTTGTTTATTGGCTGCATTGGGTCTTCATTGCTGCCAATGGACTCTCTCTAGTTGTGGAGAGCGGGGACTTCTCATTGTGGTGGCTTCTCTTGTTGCAGAGCACAGGCCCTAGGCGTGCGGGCCTCAGCAGCTGCGGCACACGGGCTCAATAGCTGTGGCTCACAGGCTCTAGAGCACAGGCTCAATAGTTGTGGCGCAGGGATCCTCCCAGAGCAGGGCTCGAACCTGGGTCCCCTGCATTGGCAGGCAGATTCTTAAACACTGTGCCACCTAGGAAGTCCCCAGACAGTTACTTTAAACTGGCCCCTGGCCTCTTGGTGCTGAGTGCTGGCAGCCCTCCCCGCAGAGGCCTCCGCGATGGAGCTGGGATCCGGCTCTCAGTTCCGGCTGTTCCCAGAACCTTCTGCCCTAGAACCTTTGACTCTGGCCCAGGAAGACAGGTTGGCTGAGCATGGCGCCTCTGAAAGTCCCTAGCCCTGGTCGGTCTTTAGTTTCATTTCCTTCCTTCACGTCTGCACGTCATCTTCACGCCAGGGGACACAGAGTCTGTCTACACTGGAGACGCACAGAGGCCCGCGCGTTAGACGTGCCTTAGACACCACAGAGCTGGCAGGAATGCAGGTGAAGGGGAGCCGTCCACGGCCCCGTGATGCGCACCACTTCCGCCTCCTACTGCTGCCCACTTTGTTCCTATCTGCCCCACAATTTGCTCCTCCCAGAGGGTCTGCTCCTCCCAAAGGATCCGGAGTGGTTATGACAGAAGAACCTACAAGAAGGGCTGGGAGGTGACGGGTGTGCGCGGGGAGGTGTCCGTGGGCCAGGGAAGCAGAGCATCTGTAGGGGTGGTGGGAAGGGAGGGTGGGGGGCGTCGGAGGCGGAGGTGCGTGGCCAGCCTGGGTTGCAACATGGTGGCAAGGAGGGTGCCGTCCTCAGCCCACCTTGGTCCTGGGGCACATTCGTCTGTGAGGACAGCCGTGGGCCGTGGGCACAGCCCTGTGAGTGGTGCCAAGAGGGACTGTGAGGACAGGTGGCAGCCCCGCCTGCCTTGAGATCTGGAACCTGCTCGGTGCTTCTGGAAAGTGAGCCTTTTGGGAACACCAGGCGCCACCTCTACTCGGAGGACACCGAGATGGTTGAACGAGCTCCCTGTAGGTGGAAGCCATTCATTCATTCGTTCTTCCTCACCTTTGAACACTAACCTTGCCTTCCGCCGAGATGCTCGTTTCAAACATGACCCCTTCAGACTGGAAGGGCAGGCGCCTGGGCTCTGAGGGCAGGTCCGTTCCTGGCTCTCCGTGCAACCTTGTGACCTCTGGGTTTTGGTTCTCCAACCATCCAGCAGAGAACCGCTCGCCCACCCAGCACCTCCCGGGTGTAGGATGGGACGTCGTGTGAGTGTGCGCAGCTGTTCTCAAGGCCCACGGCCCCTTGGGATCCGCCGGGAGCTTTCAAAAATGCTCATGTGCCGGAGCCCACCTCAGAGGCTCTGCTGACCAGAGCTGGGCTGGGTGTTGGCATTTTTAATTCTCTGGGGTTTTGCGTATGCTTCCAGGCCCTGCGATCCCCTGAGGGATGGGGTGGGGGGTGGGTGATGGCCTCCTGAACGTCTGCCCCTCTGCCTGGGCCCCTGACCTCGTGGGGAGGGGGCTCTGCGGCGGGGCCGGCGCAGGGACAGGAAGGATGGAAAGTACCCACACTGCAGGCTCTCCCTTAGCCATTAAAGTTTATCGTCGCCGTGGACAGTGATTGAAAAAGGCTTTTTGCAGGACTGAAATGTGAGCAATGAAACTTGCCAGCTGATACTGACACAGGGCACTTATCTCATAAAAATATCCTCCGTGTCAAAAGGTTTCAGTAAATGTGGCTGCAAGTATTAGCGGTCGTTTCTGCTGGCCTCGGGCTCCCCCGGGGCCCCGCACGGGGCTGTAAAAGGGGGCTCTCTTAGCTCCTGCAAAGGAGGGGGGAGGAAAAGAAGGGGAAGGGGAGCCCTGCCTGCTGCTGGTGGGAAAAGTGCTGGCTCCTCGGCACCCCCACAGTTTGATTGGTTAGGTGCTGTCCCTTGTGTATCCTCCAGTTGCCAACTTCCACGACGGGGGCAGGGCTGCTCCTCCAGGGGCACGTTTGCTGACAGCCAGCTAGGACGTGAAGCTCCATTTGTGTGCGCTCACTGACCTCCCACAATGACCCTACGAGAGAAGGAAGTTACAGAGGCTGAGGCTCCGAGAGGTTAAGCAACTTGCCCAAGGTCACACAGCTAGTTAGTGGCTGAGCTGGGATTAGGAAACTAAAACCCCCCTCTTTTCAGGACACCCAGAGCCAGGATGAGTTCTCACTCTGTTTGGAAGCTGAATCGCTGCTGGAGGCCCAGGCTGCTCCAGGGCCTGAGCTTGTAGTGCAAATCAGGCTGAGAAACGTTTTCCTGTCTGCATCAGGGGGCTCTTCTGTGGGAACACAGGTTTTCAAGGCGGGCTCAGGAGAGACCCATCATGAATGATGCTGAACACACTCCGGTGTAGGGGCTCGTGACTCGGCCGTTGCTCCCTCCCTGGGGTCACCAGGGACTGCTGAGGAGTGGGCTGCACCCACGGCCATCCCAGGGCGAGTTTCTATCCAGGTGTCAGTACACCAGCTCATGCTGCCCCCGCCCCTCGCTAGGCTCCAGCTACTCCTGAGCCCACTGCTGGCTTGTGATCCAGAGGAGGGCCGGGCTCTCTCTCTGAGAAGGCAGCTGTGCTGACCGTGGGCAGGGCCCCCTCCCCACGCAGCCTCCCAAATCGGCATCCACTGGGGGGCAGGCAAGCCCAGGGGGTGTGACGGGGGCTCCTGAGCTCTGATCTGGGGGGAGTGAGCCTCCTGGCTGCAGATGGGTTCCCCCTCTCCTGGCCCGCACCCACGCATGGGTGATGAGGCCCGCTGGGCCCTGGGGTCGGCCCTCCTTCCACACCGGATGCCAGGTGGGTTGGGTCCAGAGAGAGCACCCAGGCAGGACCCAGGCCAGCAGCTCACAGACTCTGCTTCAGCGTCAGAAAGCCCGAGGGGCCAGGTGAGCAAAAGACAGCTTGGACAGGAGCTTTGCTTCCCTTCCCTGGCTCCGCCTCTGGGCCCCGCCCCCACCGCCACCTCTCTTCATGCACTCGCTTTCTACAACGTTCTCACTGGGGGTTCCAGCCACCACCCAGATCACAGCGTCCTGCAAGAGCTGTCCCCCCGCTCAGGCCTCATTTTTACAACCAGTCCCTGGATGTGCAACAACCCCCCCGCCGGCCCCATGCTCCACGGGCATCTCAGACTCAGCAGGTCAGAAACCACCCATTTTCTGGCTCTCAAAACAGCCTTTCTCTCCCGTGTCTCCCCTCACAGCTGGAGACACCACCACCCACCTCAGCCCCAGCCTGCTCCACTGAACCAATCTCACTCTTCACTCACCCCCGCACCCTGCAGCCCCAGTCCTGCCACTCCTGCAGCCTACACTGGCCGTGACCTGTCCCCTCTCTGCTGCCATTGCTCCAAGGTTAGGTCTGCTTCCCAGTCTATCTCCTGGCCTCCAGCATCACCCACACAGCTCACCCTCTGTGCCCTTGGATGTCAGATGTCGGTCTGACCCCGTGGCTCCTGTGCACAAAACCTCCTGCTGACTCTCCATCACCAGCAGGCTAATGTCACTGTCCTTTTTTAAAAAATTTATTTTATTGAAGTATAGCTGATTTACAATGTTGTGTTAGTTTCAGGCGTACAGCAGAGTGACTCAGTTATACATATATATATATATTCTTTTTTAAAAATTCTTTTCCATTGTGGTCTATCACAGGATATCGAATATAGTTCCCTGTATTATACAGTAGGACCTTGTTGTTTATTCATTATGTATAGTTTGCATCTGCTAATTTCAAACTCTCAATCCATTCCCCCCCAACCCTACTGCCCCTTGGCAACCACCAGTCTTTTCTCTGTCTGTGAGTTTGTTTCTGTTTCATAGATAAGTTTATTTGTGTCACAGTTTAAATTCCAGATATGTGATATCATATAGCATTTGCCTTTCTCTTTCTGAGTTGCTTCACTTAGTATCATCATCCCTAGGTCCATCCATGTTGCTGCAAATGGCAAAATTTCATCCTTTTTATGACTGAGTAGTATTCCATTGTGTATATGTACCACATCTTTTTTTTAAATAAATATTCTAATTTATTAATTTATTATTAAAGGAAAGAATTAAAGTTGTAAATTGGAGGAAAGAAGAAAAATAAATTATAACCCCAAGAATCGAATACAACCACTGTTAACATTTTGGTGTATTTTCTTTCAGTAATTTTTACCTTTGCAATTTTTAACATACATAAAACTTTTTTTCCCAGCTCTTTATTGGAGTATGATAGCTTTACACTGTTATGCCAGCTTCTGCTGTACAAGAAAGTGAATCAGCTGTATTTATACATATATCCCCATATCCCCTCCCTCCCTTGACTCCCTCCTATCCCAGCCCTCTAGGTCATCACCGATCATTGAGTTCATCTCCCTGTGTTATGCAGCAGTTTCCCATTAGCTATCTACGTTACATTTGGTAGTGTATATATGTCAATGCTACTCTCTCACTTCATCCCAGCTTCCCTTTCACCCCCTCCCCACCCGTGTCCTCAAGTCCATTCTCTACATTTGCATCTTTATTCTTGCCCTGTCACTGGATTCATCAGTACCATTTTTTTAGATTCCATATATATGTGTTAGCATACGGTATTTGTTTTTCTCTTTCTGGCTTTCTTCATTCTGTATGACAGACTCTAGGTCCATCCACCTCACTACAAATAACTCAGTTTCATTCCTTTTTATGGCTGAGTAATATTCCATTGCACATATGTGCCACATCTTCTTTATCCATTCCGCTGTTGATGGGCATTAGGTTGCTTGCATGTCCTGGCTCTTGTGAATAGTGCCACTGTGAACATTGGGGTGCATGTATATTTTTGAATTATAGGTATCTATGGATATGTGCCCACGAGTGGGATTGCTGTGTCATGTGGCAACCCTATTTTGAGTTTTTTGAGGAGCCTCCATACTGTTCTCCATAGTGGCCACACCGGTTTATAACAGCCAGTGTCCTTAACATCCTGTAAGACGGCCGTGCCCCAGCCCCCCCCCACTCTCCCCCCACCCCACCCCTACTCTCCCCCCGCTGTTGAGGCTGTGACAACACCGAGCACCCTTGCTCTTGCTCATCGCTGTAGCTTCCTGGTCCCCTTCTCTCTCACCTGTCACCTGTTGACTTGAGTGTCTCCCACTGGCTGGCAGATCCTGGAGACCAGGGCTGGTGCGTTTTCCTTCCTGCATCTCCAGAGCAGAGCCTGTGCCCAGGAGCTGAAGACGTGAGTCGTCTGGTGGAGAAGACAGAATGGGGAGCTGGACTCCCCCAAGGGCTCTGAGTGGATGTGGCCTCCCTTGGGAAGACCATGGGGAGAGCCTTTTCTGCCGTCAGGGACTTGAGCTTCTCCATGTGTCCAGGCGGCCACACTGTCGTAAGGAAGAAGTCATGACAGATGGGCTGGAGTGCAAGGGTGGTTAAGCCTCAGGCTCTAGAATCACAGACGAGGGTTGAAATCCTTCCTTGCCTGTGACTGGCTGTGTGATCTTAGACAAGTTCCATGCTCTTCAATCCTCAGTTTCCTCATCTGTAGAATGGGGGCGGTGACAGTGGCCCCCACATAGGGTTGACATAAGAGCAAATAAACATGAATGTCAAGTGCACAGAATTATGCCTGGCTTAGCATTCAAAACGATTTGTGTAATTGTAAGTCATTCAACCGATATTCTTGAGCTTTTCCCACTGGACTTCTGGGCATGGAAAAACAATGTAGTTACTACATGAACAATACGGACGTGGAGGCCGCTGCCCTCTCGGGCATTTATTGATCCTCTTTCATGTTCGTGGGGTATGGGGTGGCCAGGAGGCCGGTGTGGATGGCACATCATGGCCTCATGTCCGTGTGGGACCCACATGACCGCCTGCCCCCCAGCACTGTGGGGTGAGCAGGGACCGTCCGTAGTGGGACGTCATCCAGTGGCGATGGCGGAGGCCTCCACTCAGCTTCAGCCTGAGGAGGGATGGCCAGGGGAGCAGGGGTGCCCAGGACTGGCCAGAGCGTGGAGCGTGGCCGTGGGCCTCCGGGTGACTCACACACACCCACTTGGGTAGGGCCACCCACAGGCCACCCGTGGCACCCTGGAGCTGTGGTTTGGGGGAAAGCAATGTTGTGGGAGGAGCCTGGCCCGGGCTGGTGTTGCTTTGGCCCGGAGGCAGATTCGGGGTGGGGGTCTGATTTGGGAATTTTATTTTGCCCGAAAAGGGAGGAGAGTCAGCCGCCGAGCACTGCGTTGCTCGGCTTATGGCTGGTGGTCCAGGCTGTCTGCAGGGGTGCAGGGAGTCAGGGGTACAGCCTAGCACCAGAGTCCCCACCGCCTCTGCCCTGAAAAGGCATCTCTGACTGGTGGGGAGAATCGGGGTACACTGTCTTCCACAGCTTGTGCTGATGATCTGGCCCCCAGCAGAATGGCTGCAAGGGTCCCCCGGCTCCAGTTCCCTGTGTCACCATGCACCCCAGGATTGCTGTGTGATCCCTGTCATTCCTTATTGGAAATAAAAGCATCCTCCACCTTCTGGCCAGCTGGGTGATGCGGGTCCCACCGGGAGATCACCTGGAGGTGACTCCCAGACTCAGGAAGCCCCCCTGGTGCTCCCAACCCAGCTGGGCCCCTGGCCTCTGCCCAAATGGGGCCCTATTGTCCCTACCCACTAACTGTAAGCTGCCCGGCCAGCAGTCACCTTCTCTGGCCAGCCCTGTCCTGTCAATTGTATCCCCACTCCTGTGGTTCTTTCCGTTTCTGAGAACTCTTCTAAAGTGCCCTCTGCAGGGAGACTGTGAAATACTCAAGGGCCCTGGAGAAGTGAAGTAGATGTCATGGCTCCAAGCCTGGGAAACCGATGCTCAGAGGGGTGAAAACACACCCATCCATTCGATTCACCGGGGGACGACTGCTGAGTCGTGCACCTCATTTACACCCACTATGCACATGGAGATCCTGGCTCGGCCCAGGCCAGCAGGGGATCCTCGTCCTGGTTGGCAGCAGCGCTGGATGGACCGGCTCACCGCTGTTGCCATAGTGACGGCTTCTCCCTGGCGCGTGTGCTGGCCATGTGTGCGAGTACTGGCCTGCCCGTGGGGGGGCGCTGTCCATCTCATTTCCCTCTGGGTGCCCTCAGAGCCACTGGTGACACCTGCACCCTCCCCGGGCTGTGGTTTCTTCCTTCCAGATGTCCTGTCCCATCCTCGATCCCACAGGGCATCTGGTCCACCCCTGCCCGTGGGACATTGGCCAGTCGGGTCTCCCTGTGGCCCCCCAGGCCTGCAGCAGGGGTGATGGCAGGCCCTCAGCCACCCTGTCCCTTGGCAGGTGTGCAGGGACATCCCCTCCTAATCACGGGCTGCGTTTTAATTTATGCAGATGGGGGAGGGATGGTGGCAGGAGTCACAGACATCCATCACCCCATTTCCCAGCACCAGTCAATCGTCAGCGGGGCCTTAAAGATAATGCACGTTTTGTTTCAGGCAATTACTTAATCTTGACAAACTCCTGTGTTAACCAGGGCTCTTAGGGGGGCCACCATTAATCGGCACAAACCAGGTGGGGGCCTTTTCTGAACTGCAGTCGCTCTTGGGGACCCGGGCTGGGCCCTTTGCCGTCCTCGCTGCCCTAATTACACAGGCAGCATGCTAACAGCAAGCACCCTGCATGTGCTGTGGGGGCACCGGGCCACGGCGGTCAGGGGGCCCATTTTTAACATCGGCCAGCACACTTCCAAGCCAGGCAGATGATCCGTGGGGGTGACTAGCAGATCCCAGGAACACGGCTGGGGAAAACAGACTCTCACAGGTCCCTCCCAGACTTGCCTCCTGGACTTTGCTGTATCCCTGGGTAGCACTTAGAAGCTGCTGTGGGAAGTACTCCTTCCATTTTACGGAGGAGGGTTCAATTCACTTTCGGAAAGGCCACAGACCAAGTGCAAAGACCAAGTCCAGCCCTGTGTCTCCTGGAGTTTGTCAGCCCTGTGACTCTGCCTTCCCAGGTCACCTGTGCCTCGCCCCCTCCATCACACACCTGTGGCTCTGGTCACAGTGAAGCCCCTCCCCAGGCTGCCTGGGCCAGGAGCTGAGCTCCCAGGACAGGACCCTGGGCCTCCTTTTTGGTTCATGTTTTATCTTCATGGTCCTAGAAGAGCTCTCACTGCCCTATCCCTCCTGTAGGAACGTGGCTGGAAGTTCCATGGATGGCTGTGAGGTCTGGCTGTGACACTGATTAGCTGTGTGACGGACCCCAGCTAGGCTCCTGAACCTCCCTGTGCCTCAGTTTCCTCATCTGTAAAATGGAGATGATGATGGTGGTGGTGGTGGTGATGGTGATGGTGGTGATGGTCGTGGTGGTGGTGGTGATATATTCCTCATCAAGTGCTATGAGGATTAAATCACACTCGGGAACCCCCCAGCATGTAGGAAGCCTGGTGCATTTGCTGTTAGAACAACTTCCAATTTCCTTCTCTGAGGAGAGCCCCAGCTGAGGAGCTGACTTTGTCCTGCTCTTCCTATGACTGCTGTTCTAATACTACCAGGTCCACTACGACTGCTCTGTCTAATGCTGTTCTGCCGGGTCCTATCCACTCTGTCGGCTGTTCCTCCTCTGTCTAAGCTCTGTCTGCCACACATCTGTGCAGCAGGACTTTCTCTCCTATTAATTTAGGCTGAACAAGGCCCCCTTGTTATCCTCAAGTCTCTTTTCCAGGAGTGAGAAGATTCCCTCACTCACTCACTCACTCACCCCTTCACTTATTCACACTCTCCTTCCATGCCAGGCACCGGACTCTGGCTAGGAGGAAATGGTCCAAGGGCATATCTTCTGCCTGATTTGGGGAGGAGGCAGGAGAAAGGTCCAGGAAAGGTCACAGCAGAAGGCACACGTGATCTTGATACCAACCAGGGTTCTTGGACTCCTTAATCAATAGAAATTGATGAGAGGTCAGACAAGAAATTCAGGCAAGGATTTATTGGGGCCCCTTCTGCAGTGGGTGGGGGGAGTGAAAACAAGCGACAGTTTCCCTTGCTCACGCCGCAAGGGGAGGGGCAAGCTGGTTCCTTGTATGGAGTGAGGGAGGGGTCTGGCAGAGAGGTGGCTCAGGTGGTTTGCCCATCGCTTGGGTGGTATTGAGTGCAGGGGTATGTGCGGTACCCTGCTTTTTGCTCTGGGCTCTTCAGAAGTGGCAGTTGGGTTTTCAGTCTTTCTGTATCTTGTCTATAATTTGTTCCAACTGCGCATACACACAGTTCTTTTTAGTCGCTTGTAGTTTCTTTGTATCTTGAACTCAAGGAGATGTTTGCCCAGATGCAGTCACCACAGCAAATGGTCCCAGGTCCCAGGTCCCAGCCTGTCTCAGACTGGACTTGTCTCGGGCAGTATGAGTTGATGCTATAAGTAGGAGGTGGGCTTTGTGGGGAGGAGCAGGTATCGGGCTGGGAGATTTCTGGGGTCTACAAGGTGTCGGGCTGATTCTGGGAGCAGACTTGGGGGCAGGATCAGAAGAGTGCCAGGGCCAGGCGGGCTCTGGATTCCATTCTGCCGGTGACAGCAGGACCTGGGGGCCGCCTGCTGAGCAATGGAATCCCTCCTCTGGGTCCCCTTGTCTGGGGTAGAGCCGGACCCGCAGAGCAGGGCCGCTGCCCACAGGCCCTTGGATAGATGAAGAGGCCAGGCTGTTCTGGGGTTTGTGGAAGTGCAGCTCTGGTTTCTTCAGCCCCCAAACACATTGTGTGTGGGAGTTTGCCCCTAGATTTTAAAAGCTGTTTGTGTGGAGGGAAGTCCCTCCGTCTGCTTTTAATTCGCACACTTAGCTCATCAAAACACTGTTTGGCAAGAGGTTTTTTGATGTCCAGGGAGACTTTGGAGTTCTCCCCCTCCTTTCTTTAGCCCCTTTTATACAGTTTCATTCTAGGAAACAAGATTCTGGGCCCTACTCAGGGCCAGTGGGTTGGGTCACAAGGCCCTGGTTTTCTTTGTTTGTTTCTCCACCAGCAAAATTGGAGGAATGGGCTTTTCCTGGGGGTTCCACAGACGGCTCTCCAGTCCTGTGGGGTGGACGTCCAGTGTCCCTGGGTGCAGCAGTGGGAGGTTGTGGGCTGGCGTGTGGGGACGGGGGGCTGTCATTCAGACAGTTCGATCCAGAATCACGTGGAGCCAGTGCTGCTCAGGGAGCCGGGCTTCCGGAGGTCTTACATGGCTCCACCAGTGTCCATCCACAGCCCTGTCCACACGACTCCCTGCATGTGCGTTGCTTTCGGGGGACCCTCTTATTTGTCATAGGGTCTCAGGAGTCCAGATGCCCACTGTCTTGTTTGGGAACGCCTTCCCACGCTGATGGGGAAGGCAGCAGGCAGCAGTCCAGGGCAGAGCCCAAGGAGGCGCTGCAGACTTGCTCTGCTTGGCTCTGATGGGTCAAGGGTGTGCAAGGACTGTGGGATGAACAGGTACACATGACTGTACATAAAACAGATGACCAACAAGGGCTTGCTATGCAGCACAGGGAAGTCTACTCAGTATCTTGTAACAACCTATAGTGGAAGAGAATGTAAAAAATATATATATGTTTACATATATGTGTGTGTAATTGAATCTCTTTGCTGTACACTTGAAACTAACGCAAAATGTAACCCCACTATATTTCCATAAAAATTTTAAAAAGCGGATAAGCAGCAAGGATATATTATATACCACAGGGAAATTATAGCTATTATCTTGTAATAACATTTAAAGGAGTATTATCTGGAAAAACACTGAATCCCTATGCTGTATACCTGAAACTAATATAATATTTGAAATCATCTACACATCAATAAAAAACTTTTTAATAACTGAAGTCAGTAGGTTAAAAAAAAAACGATCAACAAACAAGGCTGTGGAAGGAACGAGCCTGGGAGGCCTTGTGACTTTAACGGATACAAGCAAAGGAGAAACGGAGGGAAGAAGATTAACTGCTTGTTACTTGGCTAATTTAAGGACCAAGTAGAAGTCTGCGGGGAGCTCAGATTCAGAAGGGAGGAAGGACTGAGATTTGGGGAGGACATTCATCACCATAATTTATGTATTGAGGAGACTTTACTTCACCCAGACTAGAATTCAAAAGCAGAGTCCAGTAATGATACCTGGGTAGGCCTGGGTTGTTCAGTAAGGCGCCCCGAGCCACGTTGGCTGTCCTGCATGTCCCATGAAGCCAATTCAAATTGAGGTGCGCCATCAATGAAACTCCATAACCGACTTGGAAGACTTAGTACGGATAAAAGGAAATAAGACATCAGGTTAATGATTTGTATGTTGAAAGGATAATATTTTTCATATACTGGGTCAAGGAAATTGTATTATGAAAATTATTACCTGTTTCTTTCTAGTTTTTTTTTAAATGCAGCTACTAGAACATTGAAAGTAACATATGTGGCCCGCATCACATGTCTGCGAGGCCAGAGCTGTCCTTGATGGGAGGACAATGGAGGAAACTCATTTTAGGTAGAGAAGGTTTGAAGGAAAAGAACCCTGTTGACTAATGTATAATCATCAGGACCATACTGACAAGGGGCTCCGAGGAGTGGTCCTTAGGGGTGCTGCTTCAGTGAGGGAATGGAAAGCACTTGGGATTTTGTAGTTGTTGTTGTTGTTGTCTGTTTTTATTTAGTTATTTTACTTTTTGGCTGTGTTGGGTCTTAGTTGCAGCACACAGGCTCTTTCATTGCAGCGTGCAGGCTTCTTTCCAGTTGTGGTGCATGGGCTTCGTTGCCCTGAGGCACGTGGGATCTTAGTTCCCCGACCAGGGCTTGAACCCATGTGCCCTGCATTAGAAGGTGGATTCTTAACCACTGGACCACCAGGGAAGTCCCGAAAAGCATTTGTAATGAGCCTTCAATGGCAGGAAAGTAAGTGCCGCCCACAGAGCTTGGAGGTGCTTGGAGGTGCTTGGAGGCTGTTCTCACAGCAGATCCGCTGCCTGGTTTGGAATCTTGCTGGCTGGCTTTGGCGGGCTCTGCCTCAGAACACGTCCTGGAGTCAGGCAGCCTCGGCCAGCCTGTGGAAGCATCACCAGTGCCTGGTGGGGGCAAAATGCTGTGGCCTCCTTGAGAACTGCAGCGGACTTGACCCTAGGCTCTCTTGGTGCTCTCAGGAGGCTGGGAGGCAGGGCGGAAGCACAGACTGGGGGCACCTTTTGATGCAGCTCTGCAGGAAAGGGCAGATGTTGGGAGGGAAGCAGAGTGGCAGGTGGCATCTTGGGAACCCGTGGGGAACAGGCAGAGGAGTGGTATAGGTGTCCTCCTGAAAGGGCTCAATGCACCCATGACATGACATGTGGGCTTTTCGGACAATGATGCGACAGTATTGAAGCTGCCAACTGGTGGTGCTGCTGGTGCAAACTGGCAGGTGAGTCAAGGACATGTCCAAGCAGGTAGACCTGTGCAGTGTGGGGTCCACACTGGGAAGCTCACATCTGTTCTGGGTCACCTGGTCCACCCCGGCCTGGGGAACAGGCAGAAGGAGCACAGGGACAAGTGACTTCTCTTTTCCCAGCCCCTGGGCTGGATGCATGCTCTCCACAAGGCCCCTTGGAGGGCTGCAGGGGACCCCTTTGAAGCTGCAGTCCCCTGGGCCTCAAATCTATTGTAGATTTTGGGGTCCTGCATACTGTGTTCTTTGGGACAGAATCTGTGGCCAAGACAATTTTCAAAGTTAATCAGGCTTGACCTTCTCCGAGGTTTCTTTTGGTCCTAAGAGTCTGTAATGTGGGACCCCACTGGTCTACCCCGACAGGCAGGCCACTCTTCCCTTCCTTACGATGGCAGGGATCTCCCCAGGGTGCCCCTGGAGTTCCTGCAATCCCCCAGCCCTCACTGAAGGGGCAGGAGGTCTGTGGAGATGGCCAGGCTGGCGCTGCAGGGACCCCACTATGTGCATGGCCTGCACAGGCTCTGACACGTTAGCTGGTCTCTGCTTCACGTCCACCTCTGACCTGGGTCCTGCCACCACCCCCATTTTACAGATGAGGAGGTCAAGCCACAGAGAGGTTAAGTGCATCAGTGGTGGGGCTGCTGGGCAGGGGCGTCAGCTGCAGCCTCACTGCTATTCACCACGACCCCCAGGTCTCTGGCCCAAGTGCCATCTACCTCCTGTGGCCTATTTCCCTCATCTTACCACCACCCTCTGTGGGTGTCTCAGTCAGCACAGGCTGTGTAACAAGAACACCAGAGATGGGTGGGGAGCTTAAACAACAGACATGTATTGCTCACAGTTCTAGAGGCTGGGAAGTCAGGGATCAAGGCACCAGCAGATTCGGTGTCTGGTGACCTCCCACTACCTGACCTGTAAAATGCCCGAGTCTCTCGGGACAGGAGTCTCTTGAGGTCCCTTTTATAAGAGCACTAATCTCATCATGAGGGCTCCACTCCCATGACCTCATCACCTCCCAAAGTCCCCATCTCCAAATACCATCATGTCAGGCGTTAGGATTTCAACATAAGAATTTGGGGGCGGCATAACCATTCAGTCTGTATTGGAGAGGGGCAGGTCCCAGGACTGCCTGGGCTCCCATGCAGTGAGGGCCACGTGACACTTGAGTCTGGCCTCTTCCTGGGGCATCTGGTCCAGCCGTGGACTGCACACGCCTCTCTGCCTGCCTGCCCACCCTGCCTTCCAGACCAGCCATGGGGGCAACCCGTGGAGTGGCTCATGCTGGCCCAGCCCAGCTACTTTGTCCTGCGTCCTTGGAAAGGCCAGCCTGTGGCTGTGGGGTGGGCCCAGCCACCGCCCTGGTCCTGCCAAGCCGCGTGTGGGGGCAGGTCTGACTGCGCGAGTGGCCTGGGCCTCGGGACACCCGCCAACTGGTGGTGTTGGAATTTCCTGTCTGATTTTAATTTCCCCCCACTATTCCTGCCCCCCCCCCCAAGTGAGACAAAAACGCCTTTTAATTGCATGCTCTGGAGTGCCAGTCAGGATATTATTATTCTTATTAAGTGCTTCCTGTGGGGCAGTGACCAGGCACGGGGAGGGGCTCTGGAAGCAGCCTGTCCTGGACTTATTATTGGGGATAATAGTGCCATTTGCATAAGGCCTGGCCACTGGGAAGGAGGCTGTCCCTAGACTTGTCTACACCGTCCTGCCTCCCAGCTCTGATGCTTCGGCCATTACTTGATTCCCACTGGGTGAGGCCTTGGCCGTCTGAGTCCACATGTCTGAAGGGCTGGCCTTTGAATCTGTCCAGGTTTCAAAGTGAACTGAGCGCCCCCAGCAAAGGGAGGTGTGCACGGGGCCGTCCGCATGGTTTCTCCAGCCCTGCGTGTACCTTGGTTCTTGTACTTGGAAAAGCACAGACCCCTGACTGCATTCCTCGTGCGCCTCCAACCACATTCAGAAGCCCTGGTACACGGGGCAGCGTGGTGGTCCCCAGGTTTCAAAGGCCACACCCAGGGCTCTCTCTCTCTCATGTGAGAAGTAATCTCTTACTTACTGGTGGCAGTGGGAACTCTAGGGCTACAGTGGGTTTGAAAAGGGTCATCTAGGCCAATCGTTTTCCAAGGGTGGTCCCTGGCAAGCTTGCACTTTTTATAAAGGCAGATTCTCAGGCCTGTCCCAGGCCCACAGAGGCCACGGCTCCAGCCATGGTGTTTTAACAAAGCCTACATGTGATTCTCGGGCCTGAGAAGCTCTGATGTTCATGCCTGGTAGGTGCTGCACTATGTGCCTCCTGTTGTGTGTATCGCACCATTGAATCCCTGAGTGGGCCCCAGAGAGGGGTGTTCCTCATCCTGAGTACACGGGAGAGGCCACGTGGTTTGGGCCAGCAGCCCTGCTGCACACAGCTCCGTGCCAGGGCGCGAGTGAGTCCTCTGGACTCTGTCCACACTGCCTCCCAGCTTGAAGGACCCATCATCCTCTCCAGATCTCCCAGTCCTGGCCCCTTGAGGGCCCAGCTCCAAAACCACCTCCTCCAGGGAGCCTTCCTGGTTGCTCTTGGTCCCACAGAAATCTTGCTTCCCCAACTCTGAGGCCATTGTGGCAGCTGTGCCCATGACACCTGCTCAGCCCCACAGGGCCAGGGTCTCCAGCTTTGCAGACGGCTCCATCTAGGTGCCTGGTGCTCCACCTGTGGGCAGGAATTCTGCTCCTTACTCTCTGGGGCCCTCGAGCAGGGTCCCCCTATATGAACAGAACAGGGGAAGCCCTCAGGCTGTGGATGTGATGTCCATCCTCCGGACTGTGATGAGCCAGGGTTGGAGCTCCATGCTGGGTGGTGGGTAGCTCCACCATGGATAATGAGGAAGCTGAGAAGCTGGACCTCGTGGGGCCTGCAGCCTGTGCAGGTCAAGGCCATGCTAGAGGGACCACATTCCAAAGTGCATCGTGTCCCCAGGTCAGACCTACATGCTGAGGGAGGGAGCAACCCGTGTCTTCTTTGGAGCTGGTGCCATCATTTCTGGAGTCTTCTGGGAAGGTGTGAGCTCCACCTCCCCCACGTGGCCTCTCCCGTGTACTCAGGATGAGGAACGCCCCTCTCTGGGATCTCTGCAGGGACAGGAGGGGGTGTGGGATTCGAGAGGAGCCCAACTTCAATGACTGAGGCTGGCGGACCTTCCGGCTTAATCCAGACACAAAATAAAGACACCAATCACCATTCCTTCCGTACACGATCAACCCTTTTTCTTTTGCCAAGCATCCTCATGTTCCTGTTCCCTGAAGAATTGAACAGTTTAATTGACCAGGTTGGGCATTCAGAGTGGAATGGAGAATAGCGATCTGCTCTCTGTTGGGGGAGTCCTCCCCAGAGGTACACTTCTTCAGACCATCGATCCCCCCTTACTTCCTGGAGAGTGGGGTTTGATGTAAGGAAATTGGATCATAAAAGAGATCCATCCTCTGAACCGCCACCCTCCAGCACATGGGGGCCATCCCCTGCTGGGACCTCTCAGCCTTGGGCTTCTTCTGTCACTGACTTTCCCAAGAGTTGAATTGTTGCTACAGCACAGGGAGATGTGGCTGAAAGCAGATCAGGAGGGGATGGATATACTTTTTTTTTAAGCTGCCTTTTAAAGGAAATTCACAATGATGTTCATTGGAACCATGAGGCCACCTGTGAATCCCCTCCTGTGTTTGTTTCATCTTGGGCAGCGTGGCACAGTTTCTGGGAAAGAACGGCAGGGACCCCTGGCATTAGAGCGGCCGGGCTGAGCCTCCTGCCAGTGAGCCGTGTGGGAATGGGGATGACTTCAGCAGGGATAAAATCGTAGAAGAATGTTCCCGCAGTGCCCTGAAGCACATGGCCCACCATTTCCACCCATCCCCACTCCAGTGCCGTGGTTCCTACCGTGGGCACACTCAGTGGTGGGTGGTGCATCTCAGCTCCAGTCGGATGCATCTTGGGGTCCCTTACCCCAAGGATGGGAAAAAGGTCCCACCATGACTCTTGTTCATCTCTCCTGAGGTTCACAGTGATGGGGAAGGGGGCTCCCACTTACTGAGCCCCTGCTCTGAGCAAATGCCGTCATAGGCTGCATAGAGTTGGGTGTGTATCATCCCATTTTACAGATGAAGACACCGAGGCTCAGAGCCCTTGTCACTTGCTAGCAAATGAAAAAACTGAGCTTCACACCAGGTCTGTCTGGATTTATGGCCTACGTGCTTCCTGCTCCTATCCCAAGCTAGACCATGGGGACCAGTCACCCCCTTAGGACTGTTGTTTGACTGATGGGCAACTCAGGGGCAAGGCGGATTTCAGTTGAGCTATCCACTTCACTGTGCTTGACTTCAAGGCTCCTTGTCTGCCATTTTGTTTTTTTTCTCCTCCACATTAGCCCCTTCTCCAAAGATACAGGTGTCTCTTGTGGCCTTGGTCCTTCCATTAGGGGGAAGTGACCTGGTAAGTCATTTGCACTTTAGTATGAATTTGTTTTTGTGACTTTCCAAAGGTCCATTTGCTTTTAGGAAAAAGAGTGAAACAGTTGCACTGGATATTTCTTAAGATGCAAGGAATCGTAGAGGAAAAGAACATAATCAATTTGTCATGAATGGGGAATCCCAAGCTGAAATGGGGGAGCCAAGAAGCCCTTTCCTGGTCCCCAGAGCCATGCCTCCATCTCAGCTTCTTAGAGGCCACCAGAGCTCAGCAGAGTGTCCCTGACGCACCCCAGCCTCCTGCACAGCCACCCCCCCCGCCCCAGGGCATGGCAGCTGTCCGACGGGGACCCATGCTCTGTCCTGGCCTCTGGCCTCCTTCCCCCGGGCCCCACCAGCTTCACTCAGATGTGTTTGTGCCTCGTTGTAACGCGGCCCTGTATCGGGCCAGGACCAGGCCTTCTTCCAGAGACTCCTGCCTGCACATCCCTCAGTCAGTGCCAGGGCTGGACAGTTCTTGCAGAAACCCATCTCTTCCCTGGTCCCAGGCCTGGAGCCCGTGTGCTCTGAGCTTATTCCCTACTGCAGTCCTTTTTGTTTTTTTGGCTGTGTTGGGACTTAGTTGTGGCATGTGGGCTCTTCTCTAGTTGTGGCACGTGGGCTTCAGAGAGTGCGGGCTCCAGAGTGTGTGGGCTCAGTAGTTGCAGCGCACCACCTTAGCTGCCCCGCAGCATGTGGGATCTTATTTCCCCCACCAGGGATCAACCCCGCATCCCCCTGCACTGGAAGGTGAATGCTTTACCACTGGACCACAAGGGAAGTCCCCTTGCTGCAGTCTTGTTGGGAAGGACCACATCACTGGACGCCGTGCTGATCTCTAGTGACTGGCAGCCCAGAGGTCTGGGGTGCCCCCAACACATCCAGTCTCTCTAAGGAGATGGCTGTTTTCCCCTGGCTGGCGCCTCCGGCTACATCTCTGAGCCCAGTCCTCAGGGCAGTGCCCCCATGTTGTAGCAACACGTGACTTCATCCGAGGAGAATTCTTCCAGCTGCTGACCTGGCTGCCTGGTCATGTTTTGATGAGCCAGTTTTCCCAATTCTTTGTCTAAACCCTCTGCTGACCCCCCGCACGCCCCGCTGCCCCATCCTGCCCGGCAGTAATTCACCAGGCTTGTTATTAATGGGGCATCACCTAGAGCCGGGCTTCCAAGGGAGGGTCCCCCTTGCCCCTTGTCAGGGTCCTTCTCACACCGCGAGATCCTTATACCAAGGACACTGCCCACAGAAACGTGCCCTCACCCCTGGGACCACCAGCCAAGGAGCCTTTGGTGTTTAAACCTTAGTGCAGAAAAATCCTGGGTGTTTTTTTTTTTTAAAAAAAGCCATCACGCCACCATCATCAGCTTCTCAAACTGTTGGTCTTTCTGTGCAGGATCAAAAACAAATATGCATTTTTTTTCATAGAGGGCAGGGTGAGCCATAGGAAATTCCCATCTTAGAGTTTCTTCCTCAGAAACTTGAAAAGAGCCATTTCTTTGAAATGGCATATGGGTGGGTGGGTGGGTGGGTGGGTGGGTGGGTGTGTGTGTGTGTGTGTGTGTGTGTGTGTGTGTGTGTGTGTGTGTGTGTGTGTGTGTGTGTGTGTGTTCGTGTTCCCCCTCATGCTGGAAGGACATGATTTCATGATTTAGCGTGGAATTTTTTTTTAACTTAAAGAGCCCACAATGAAAACACTGTGTGGACAAGTCCCATTCGGTATGTTCCTGGAAGGCTGCCTTGTTCTTTATGTTCATCTTCATAAGCTCCTTGGGTGCTGCTGACGGCCGGTGGATGGCACGCTCCCTTGCAGCAGGTCCAAAGTGGAACCCTCCTCCTCGGCGCGGCCGAGGGGCTCTAGGCAAAGCGTTCCCGTCTTAATGTTAACATAGGGAGGGGCGTGGGGGCCAGCAGGGGTCCATGCTGGTCTGAGAGGGTCCTGAGTCCTCAGATGAGTCACGGCAACCTTCATCCCTCAGTTTACCTGCGGTGGAGAGCTGGTCCCAGAGACGGCTGGGGAGGCACAGGTGGGCTCGGGTGGCGGCGCCAGGGGCTGGGGGCTGAGCGCATTCAGCAGGGCCACTCGGTCAGTGAGTTGGACAGAGAGGACCATAAGGACAAAACAGTGCCTGTGCTCAGAGGCACCCCCGCGACCCCCCATGACCCGCTTGGGATCCCTCCTGAAGCCTCAGTGAGTCACTGGCTGGGACAAGCGTGGCTCTTCCCTGGGGGAGCAGGTGACCCTTCACAAACAGCAGGCTCTGGTAGGAAGGAGCATAGCGTTCATCTAATCCCCGCTGCACGGAAGGATAATGTGAGACCCAGACAGAGGACACAATGTCACCAAAGTCCCAGGGCCGCCTAGTGGCAGGGCTAGTCTGGGATTCCTGGCCAACGCACACCCAGCCCCACTCAGCCTGATTCTACTCATGTGGCCTTTTGGGTTTGGTTTTGTTTTGTTATTTATTTATTTATTTATGGTTGCATTGGGTCTTGGTTGCGGCACGCGAGGTCTTTTATTGTGGCGCTCAGGCTTCTCTCTAGTTGTGGCATGAGGGTTTTCTCTTCTCTAGTTGTGGTACGCAGGCTCCAGGGCACGTGGGTTCTGCAGTTGCGGCACGCAGGTTCTCTAGCTGTGGCGCGTGGGCTTAGTTGCCCCATGGCATGTGGGATCTTAGTTCCCTGACCATGGATCGAACTCACATCTCCTGCATTGAAAGGCAGATTCTTTACCACTGGACCACCAGGGAAGTCCCTCATGTGGCCTTTTGAAAAGTTTCATCAGAGCACATGACTCCCTGCTCAGGACCCCTGGGGGCCTCCCAAATCTCCCAGAAAAAAATCCCCAAGTCCATCGCACAACCTGCCCACCTGGGCTTACAGGACCTCTTCTGTCTCTCCCAGCTCCATCCCTCTGCTCCAGCCCAGGTGACCTTTGTGCTGAGATCACCAAGCTCTCCCCCCCACTCTCTGAGCGGAGAACCCTGACTTCCTCCCACACGTCATCCGAGTCCCCTCTGTTCCTCTGTCCAACTTGGTTTTCTTCTTAGCTTCGTCGCCCCTGATGTGATGGTATTAACACTTTTCTGGTGTGTTCACTGTCTGTCTCCTCTCCCGGGGAAGCTGTGCAGCTCTGTGGTGGCAGCGGTGCGGGCAGCTTTGTAACCACACTCCCCAGGACCTGGAGCAGTGCCAGTATACAGTGAGCATCTGATGCAAGGTGGATGAATGAACAAATGAGCGAATGAATGACTGTTCCTGCAGTGACTGCACCCAGGCGTCGTCCCTGTGATGTGAATGAACTAGGTGGTTCTCTGAGGGTGGGCAGAGAGGTCCGGACAGCGGGTCCCCGGGCTAGGCTCCTTGCTCCTTCCCCTGCGGGCTGATGGGAAGCACAGCCCTCCATCCTGCACCAGCACTGGGCGCTGCAGGGTCGGACGTGAGCGCTCAGAAGCCGTATTTGCTGAGGGTCCGCTTTGTGCTGGGGGCTGGGCTCTGTGAAAGCACACGGGGCTGAGTGCAGAGAGACGGTGAAACCAGTGGTCACAAACTGCCCGACGGTTGCTCTCCTATGTAGACTTGCCACTCTGAGCCTCGATGTTCTTTCCTGAAAAATGGAGATAAGGACAGGGTTGGTGGTCCAACTAAACGAGACGCTGTAAGCAAAGCCCCACGAGGCAACTGATCTCACCAAAGATGAGCATCTGAGGAATGTCCCCTCCTGACCTGGGCGGGGAGTGCCACACTCAGCTGCTGGCCCACATAACACATCTCTGCCCGGACGGGAGGAACCTCTGACACGAGTTCTCAGGCTTGTCCTGAGGATCCCAAGCGGGTAAGCCTGGGGGTGGCCAGAGCCCCGGCTGCCTGCTCAGTCCGTGGGTGTCAGCTGTCTGAGGAGCAGCTGGGCTGGGGAGGTCTGTTTCCCTGGTAACCCCCACAGCCCGCATCCCAGGACCTGGCAGAAAGGAGGCAGCAACCCCAGCTACAGCAGGACCCTGCAGGTGGCTGTCACTTATGCCTCTGCTGGGAAGCCCCAGGCTCCTTCTCCCCAACCTCTCCCGTGTGTGTGCACGTGCCCACACACCCACACACATGCACACACACACAGCCTGGTCTTGTGCAGCAGCCGGGTCACCTCAGTGCCACGTCCGTTTCATGTTTGCCTGGTCAACTACCATGAGTGCTTCATTCCTGGGGGTTTTATAGCTCTTTAGCCCTGGATGAAGTTGCATTCATCCTGAGAAGAGCACTGCTAGCTGGTGAGGCAGAGGGGAAGGTCTGGGCTCTCCTGGCATCAGGGGACCCCCTCAACCTCTGCAGGTGCAAGATCGGTGGGGACAGGAGTGCCCCGGGGTTCTGGAGGATGGTCAGTGGAAAGACTAGGAATTCTGGGGCGGATGCAGCCTGGGGTTGCCGTGAAGATCCAGGAGTTGCTGTTTGCGAAGCTCTGAGAGCACAGCCCGGTGCTGTGCGAGTGTTTGCTAAATAACACACAAGCAGGGTGGGGACAGGAGGACTCCAGGATCACCCTGGTACCCAGGGACTGTCTCGGAGTGTTCGTTGGGGCTGTGCAGAGGGAAAAGCCAGCGCCTTGGATTCCCCTCCTGGCTCTGTCATCTATCAGCCCCATGACTTTGGGCTTAAATCACCCTTTGCCTCCATTTCCTCATCTGTGAAATGGGCACAGTAACACCTACCCTGGCTGCCTCGGGGGGCTTTTGGATATGCAGGGAAACAGTCAGAAATAGACAAAAGCAAACTATGTTTATTTTGTTAGCCATACTGGAATCTGGTCTACCTGGCTACATTTCAAAAAACAAAAAAAACAACCCTTTCCTGCAAGTTGGGGAGGTGAACAGTACCTCCCTGCTGATTCCCCTGGGGGTTCGGGAAGCCCAGTTTGTCTCCCAGGCTGTAAGCAGACCAGCGGGCCCTCTGCCCTCCCCAGGGTCTGCAGTGAGCAGAGGGTGACTTGTCCCCTGCCCCCCAGCCAGCAACTGGTGTAGTCATGGTTTAATTTTGGACTGCGGGGCTCAAAACATTAGTGATAATTGTCACCATCACTAGTAACACAGACAGAGAGCTTCTTACGTGCACAGATGCCTCCTGGGAAGAACATTTTATCTTCAGGGCAACCCTAAGAGCAGTTACTGTTACTTGTTTTTGGATGGACCCAGGGAGACGCAGAGGTAGCAGAGTCTGCCCAAAGCCAGGCCGTTGGTGAGCAGCAGCTTCGCTCTGGGTCTCTGCCTCCCAAAGGCGGCCTCGTCCTCCTGTCGCCGTTTTTAGGCTCGCAGCTGCACACCCAGCCTCACCTCCTCAGAGAACACGCGCCCGAGTGGGGAAGAGGGGGATCGTTCCCACAGTCCCAGCCCCGGAATGGAGCGCCCGACCACAGGGATGAGGCAACGCACCAGTGCCGTGTTTCCTTGGAGCCCAAGATTTGTGGAGGCTGGGTTTGGCAAACTGATTTAATCAGAGTGAGAGGATTTGCTCTTTTTATTGCTGGTCCCCGTGGAAGGTGTCAGGATTGTGGAATTAGGAAGATAAAATTGTGTGTAAAAATTAAGGTTAAATTTCAGAAGGAAAGTTTCCTCTTGTTAAGAATTCATAAGCAATGAACCCAAGTGTCCGTCAACAGGTGAGTGGATAACCCAGATGTGGTTTGTCTACACAATGAATGTTATTCAGCCTTAAACAAGGAAATTCTACCACTCAGCCACATAAAAGAATGAAATAATGCCCTTTGCAGCAGCACGCCCTAGAGATTGTCATACTAAGTGAAGTCAGTCAGACAGAGAAAGACAGATATCATATGACACCACCTATATGTGGAAAAGAAATGACACAAATGAACTTATCTACGAAACAGAAACAGACTCAGACAGAGAGAACAGACTGACTGGTGGTTGCCAAGGGGGACATGGGAGAGGGATGGATTGGGAGTTTGGGGTTAGCAGATGCAAACTATTATATAGAGAATGGATAAACAGTAAGGTCCTGCTGTACAGCTCAGGGAACTATATTCAATATCCTGAAATAAGCCATAATGGAAAAGAATATGAAAAAGAATGTATGTATGTGTATAGCTGAATCACTCTGCTGTGCAGCAGAAACTAACACAATTGTAAATCAACTAGACTCCAATAAAATAAATTTTAGAAAAAGGAAATTCAGACACATGCCGTGGTGGATGAACCTTGGGGACATTATGTTCAGTGCAAGAAGCTGGTCACAAGATGACAGCTAGTGTGTGATTCCACTCATACAAGGTCCCCAGAGGCGTCAGATCCACACAGGCAGAGAGGAGAGTGGTGGTCGCCAGGGGCCCGTGCGGAGGGAGGAGGGTTGCTGTTTAACGGGGACAGAGTTTCAACTGGGGATGATGGAAAGAGTTCTGGGGGGTGCATGGTGGTAGCGCATTCAGTTGTATCCTTAACAATGGTTAAAATGGTAAATTTTATGTTGTATGCATTTTACCACAATAAAAAGAGGGACTTCGTAGTGCTTACAATACTAGCATCTGTTTGCACAGTCGGTCAGCAGCATTATTTCTGTGCATTTATCATCACAGGCCCTGCAGTCAGCTGACCTGTGTGCATGGAAAACAAACCCAGCTGATTTCTTTAAACTCTTGAGTAGTTCAGACTCAACACAGATCCTCACTGGCCCGTGGCGCTCAGCCTGAGTGAGAGCTGACTGAGAAATCTTAGCCCTTTTCCCAGTTTAACTACTTCTTAAAGAGCCTTGTTTTCCTAAGGCCTGTAATTATGTTTGCCTCGAGGGTACCCAGGAATTTTTTTTTTTTTAATAAGCAAAGAGCATCCTACAATTATCATGATTTGTGGAGGCCTGGCCAAGTGCAGACAGGAGGCTGACGCACTCTGGAAACTGGGTCTCACGTGTCGGCGTTGGCATCCTGGGGGCCAGCGCCAGCGCACTTGGGGTCGGTAATTAATATTAAGAGCTAGAGCATTTGCGGACCCACAGAGGTGTCCACTGTGGGCTGCGAACAGGACGGGGCAGGCGGCTCGGTGGGACTTGGCCTGGCTGAGGCTGGCCGCAGTCGGGAGCCGGCCCTGCCTCCGCAGACGGTTCTAGGTAAACATCTCCAGCCTGGGAGACTGCAGCATCCGGATGCCGTGACCCAGGGCTTGCAAGAGCCACATCCAGCCGAGGCCGGGATGGGCAGAAGCCTGTCGGCTCTTGTCAGCCCTGATTTGCGGCCAAGTCTGTCATCTCCCTGAGTTCAAAGAGCGCTTAGCTGCTTGTCTTTGTCAGGAGCGCGGTTGGGGATCTTTTATGTGAAAGATGTAGGGTTCTCGGGCTGACTTTGATTATTTATTCATCCCCCTTCGTGGGTGTGTGATAGCCGGGCATCCCAGAGCCCCCCCGTCCTGACCGCTCTTGCTCTAAAATTCATCGAGCTTTATTTAAAGCCCTTTGAAAATTGCTTTTCGAGGGAGGGAAAAGTTTTTGAAGTCCTGTTTCTCTCTCCCCTCTGCAGTGCCCACGCATCTCCTGCCACCGTTCCACGCCCCCTTCCCGATTGACATGCGGCACCAGGAGGGAAGGTACCATTACGAGCCTCACTCTGTCCACAGCGTGCACGGGTAAGTTCCGCCCGCCGCCCCTGCCTCCGTCTCTCTGTTCCGAGTTCCTGATCCGCACTGTCCACCCTCGTCACCCAGGCATGCGCTGACCCCGTGTGAGGCGGGGCTGTGGGGCCTGAATCCCAGCTCCCCTCTGGTTACCTGAGAAGGAAGTGCGCCCACCTCCCACATCACCACTTCCAAGGGTGCAGGGGGTCCCAGTGTATCCACAAGCGCCCTGAGGCTCTTCCCCATCCAGGCAGTGGGGACGCCCTGCAGACCAAAGTCCCGTATAAGTACCGTGACTTTGGATAGATGCTGTCCCAACATAATCATTCTTAGTGCTCCCCCTTTCACACTCTCAAGTATCCCAGTTTGGACAATGAATTACAGGGTAACCCTACTGATAAGGACAAACTCATTATTCTTCGGGGCCTCTCCTACTCCCTGCTTTAAGACCCCTCAGTGAAGGAGTGTGTCCCCTGTGTGTTTCTCTCTAGACTTGTCCCTGCCCCTCTTCACTCCCACCCGGAGTCTCGGAGCCTGTAGCTGATGTCACTTTTCTTGGTCTTTATGGCTTCAAGACCTGATCCCTTGCTACCGCGTCCATTTTGCTTCCAGAAGAAAGGCTGAATCCTTCACCCCACCCACTATACCTCCACTGCGCCCCACACCTGCCTCTTGACCCAGACACCTGAGCTGTCCATGCCAAGCTGCCGTCTATGGGTCTAGCCCACCTGTACGTGGGTCTCAGCCCCTGCTGCACACCCTGCCTGGAACGGTCCCTCCTGCTGGCCACCTGCTCTAGACCCCCAAAACCTCAGCTCGGGAGCATCTCCTCCAGGGAGCCCACCCGGAGTGGGGGCCCTTCCCTGGATTCCCACCACACTGTAGCACCAGAATGAGCTGTTTTCACACTGCCTCCCGCGGGCTCTGAGCTGTGCTCTGATTTCCGCCTTGATGATGGCTGACACGTACGTAATAGGTTTACCATCAATGTTTGCCAAGCAGAGAACCCCCTCCACACATTCCACCCATTGAAGACAGACCCAGCCCCCATTGGAATAAAGTCATTCAGAACTCACTGAGCCCTCACTATATTCAAAGCCCTGTGTCTGAATTGGGGGGAGGGCAGGCGACCCCTGTTTCTGGGCACCCACTGCCCATCTCAGACAGAGCAAATCTGGGACTTCTGTTTACTTTTTCAAGATGTATTTTGGAATAATCTCAGACATATGAAAAAAGTTGCAAAAATAGTACAAAGGTTTCCTGTATACCCTCACCCAGTTCCTCAAATGTTCACATCTTACATAACCAAAGACTGGTCCAGTGCTATTAACAAACTCATAAATCTTATCTCAATTTCCTCAGTTGCCTATGCGTGTCCTTTTTTCCCCTGTTCAGGATTCAGCTCTTGCATTTAGTTGTCATAACTCCTTAGTCATCTTTAACCCAGGACATGGCTCTGTCTCTCTTGCCTTTCATGACCTTGACACTTTTTATATTCTTTTCCATTGTGGTTTATCTCAGGATATTGAATATAGTTCCCTGTGCTATACAGTAGGACCTTATTTATCCATTCTCTGTATAATAGTTCACATCTGCTAACCCCAAGCTCCCAATCCATCCCTCCCCCATGTCCCCCTTGGCAACCACAAGTCTGTTCTCTGTGTCTGTGAGTCTGTTTCTGTTTCATAGATAAGTTCATTTATGTCACATTCTAGATTCCACATATAAGCGATGTCATATATTTGTCTTTCTCTGTTTGACTTACTTCCCTCAAAATGACAATCTGTAGGTCCATCCATGTTGCTGCAAATGGCATTATTTCATTCTTTTATGTGGCTGAGTAGTATTCCATGGTGTATATGTATAACATCTTCCTTATCCATTCATCTGATGACGGAAACTTAGGTTGCTTCCACGTCTTGGCTATTGTAACTAGTGCTGTTATGAATATAGGGGTGTATGTATCTTTTCGTATTAGAGTTTCGTCCGGATGTATGCCCAGGAGTGGGACTGCTGGATCTTATGGCAACTCTATTTTTAGTTTTTTGAGGAACCTCCATACTGTTCTTTGTAGTGGCTGCACCAAGTTACATATGACCTTGACACTTGAAGAGGAAAGGCCAGTTACTGTATAGAATGTCCTCCATTAGAGTTTGCCTGGTGTTGACTCCTGATAAATTCAGATGATACATTGGGGGGATACCCCTAGAGAAATGGTGCTGTGCCCTGCTAGTGCATCGTGCTGGGGCCGATGACGGCCATATTTCTCATCCCTGGAGATGCTAACTTTGATCGCTTGCCTGCGGTGAGGTCTGCTGGGTTTCTCCACTTTAACCTTGGTCCCTTTGTAATTACAAGTCCCCTGTGGGGCAGTACTTGGGTAACACGTAAATTCCTGTTTCTCATCATATTTTCACCCACTCACTTGAACATCCGTTGATGATTCTTGCCCCAAACGGTAACTACTAGTATTTGCCTAATGGTGATTTTCTATTTCCGTGATTCCTTCCGCATGTACCGATTGGAATTCTACCGTGAGAAAGAGCTGTCCCTTCTCCCCCATTTCTCTATTTATTTGATCATTTATTTATATCAAATCAGTGTGTGGCTATTTGTCTTCGATGAGTTATACTCTGTTGCTGTCACTATTTATCGCGTTGTTCAAATTGTCCCAGATCTGTGCGTTGGGAGACCCTTCAGGTTGCCCCCGTGACATGTTAGGAGCTTTGCATTTCATTTCAGTGCCTGTAGCTGGTTCTTGCTTGACTAGGACCTGCTCTTGGCAGGCTTGTGTCCCCCTGATGGGTGGTGGGGCCATTTCAGCCTCTGCTTGCCTCCTGGTGTTCTCCAGCCGCAGGTGGCTGAGACCACAGCTCAGGCAGCTTCTGGAAGGTGTGTACTCATAGAGCTGGTGAATCACCCCAAAACTGCTCAGTTGGTGGCAGCTCAGATCCTATAAGTATCAGGGGAGGGGGTTGGCATGGCTGTTTTTCTGCTCCTGAGAACTGTTCAGCTGGTTCCATGACACAGATCCTGGGCACGGCAGGCCTGCAGCGACGTCCTCCCTGCAAGGGGCCCTGTGCTGGTCAGAGACACACACACTGCTGAGAGCTCCTTGGGGAAGAGTCCAGGCAGGTGTGCGTCTCTCTGCAGGCTGGAGCATCCTGGCCCCCATATCCCCACATACCTAGGGGCAATGACAGAGATGTAAGAAGACCTCACCATTGATGACTGCCATTTCTCGAAATAACTCTGACCTGTGGACGGGCTCTGCTGTAAACACATCATGTGTTCATCTTACTTAATCCTCTCAACCCTATAAGATGTGCATGTCATGTTAGCCCCATTTTACAGATGAAGGAACTGAGGCAGCAGAAAGGTTAAATAATTCATCATTAGGGCCCCCACTTAGGAAGTGAGAAAGTTAGAAATCTATTTATGGCCTCGTAAGCCCTCCCGGCCTCGCTCTTGGGAGCAAGTGTATGGCCACAGGTCCCCTGCATGGGTCCAGATGATTGCTTCTTGCAGGCTCATGTAGCTCTTTGTTAGGGCACTGCCCCCAAGCCTCTGGACCAGCAGCCTCCCCTCGGAATCTGCTATGAATGCAGAGTCTCAGGCCCCCCTCCCAGAGGGTCAGAGGCCGAGTCAGACGCTCCAGGATGGGCCCACCATCTATGTTTAATGCACGTTGTAGGTGATGCTGCTGTAGGCTGCAGGCTCAGGTTTGAAATGTTCCAGCTGCAGGCAGGAACCCTGTCACTGAATCGGGGGCCCTTGGTACTGTCACTCCCCGGACTCGTGGAGAGCTGCGGCCAGGAGGTGGCCCTGAGTCTTCTCCAGCCTTTGCCATTCACCAGGTCAGGGTTGGACACAGGCCATGTCCCCTCTCTGGGCCTGCTTGCCTCCTGGCCAGTGAGGGACATAGTATGGGTAGAGTACTCGGAGAAGCAGAAAGTGGTGGTGGCAGGCAGCAGGGGAGGGCGTGGCCAGGCCAGCAGGCCTGTGGAATGGCCTTGTCACTCACTGGCTCTTCACATGGTACCTAAAGGGCTGTGTGGAGTTTCCTGTTGCTGCTGTTAACACATTACCTCCAACTTGATGGCTTAAAACAGTACAAACGTATCCTAAAAGTGCTGTGGAGGGCAGAAGTCTGAAGTAAGTCTTCTGGGCCTAAGATCAAAGTGTTGGCAGTGCTGGTTTCCTTCTGGAATCTTCCAGTTCCAGGAGAGAATCCATTTCCTTGACTTTTCTAGCTTCTGGAGGCTGCCCTCACTCCTTGACCCGTGATCCCTGCCTCTCACCACGTCAGCTTTTTGCCCACTGCATCTTTCTCACATCGCCTTCTTCCTCTCCTGTGGCAGTTTTCTCCCTCTGCCTCTCTTAGAAGGTTGCCAGCCATTGCTTTAGGGCCTTGAAATACAGCATCACCTTCCTGTCTAAGTATCTTTAACTCAATTACATCTGCAAAGTCCCTTTTTCCATAGAAGGTGCATTCACAGTTTCCAGGATTAGATCACGGGCATCTCTGGGTGTTGTTTTGGCTCATTCGTGATCACCAAGCCCCGGTGGTAAGTCTGGCATCACCCAGTAGAAGACAGTAAAGGGCGTCAATCATTTGTGCAGGGCCTTCAGGTGCCAAGCTTTGCACTGCAGCCTGGCTGTACAGTATTAGTGAATCCTCCTGATTGCCCTGTGAAATGGGGTTATAATCTGAATCTTACAGATGCAGAGGTTGAGGTTCAGAGAGGTGCACTGACGTTGCCGTGTCCTTCTTGCAAGGTGGGCCTGCTTCCTTCTGCTCAAAGGTTGAGGATCCCAGCCTCCCCCCCACCCCAAATCCTGTGTCCTGCTGGGATGGGCTCCCAGCAATTCCACATTATCCTAGAGACAGTTGGTCCCCCCTCCCCAGGCCACAAGGGGGACACAGGAAGTGTTCAGGAGTAGCCTCGATCCCTGCAAAGCCCATCCCTTCATCCCCCCAGGTGGGTGCCCCAGGTGGGAAACAGGATAAAGCCTCGGAGAAAAATGGGCCCCCTGGCTGTGGCTTCCGTGATTAATGTGGTCGGAGCCTGGTGGAGCGCCGCGTCCATCAAGCCCCTGCTGTAGCCGCTCCTCCTCGCTGGCGCCAAATGTGTCTAATTACACAAACGTTGCGCAGCAAATGAGGTGCGCCGTCACCTCCCGTCCCTTCGTCAGAGCCTCTGCGTCCGCTTGCCTCTGAGGGCTGCTCAGCTCCCAGGACCTGCGCCCAGGACCGCTGCCCATTGGCGCTCCTGGGTGCAGTGGGCGTGGCTCCGGGCAGAGCGCTCCTCCCCCAGCCCTGCTAGGCTGCCTGGGCTTGAACCCCAGCGCTGAACGCACCAGCCTAGGGATGTGACCACCTGACCAACCTGAACGGATAAACCTCAGGTTTCTCATCTGTAAAAGCACACAATAATAGTACCTACCCCATCTACTGAGTTATTTGGAAAATTAAATGGGGTAATATGAATAGCGCGTTAAGAACAGTTTGGAAAGAAGCAATAGATGTTAACAACGATGGTGATTGCTGTTGTTATTTCCGTGTGTCTATTGGAGAAGGGGCTCATTGTGGCAGAAGCAGGCCATGGCGTGACTTTGGAAGAGGATGCTGTTTGGGGCCTGTGCCACAGGAAGGTGGAGAATGGGGCTGAAGAGGTCCCACTGGGGATAGAGGGAGGAGGGGTCTTCTCCTACCTGCCACCCAGTTAAGGAATTTGCACTTTATCCTTTTGGCAGCCAGGAGCTGGAGGGAGTGGTCCAGTTCAGTTTCGGAGTAACTGTAGGAGCTGTTGGAGGAGGGGCAGGAGAAGTGGGGGAACATGGGAAGGACACCAGCTACAACTGTCACTGTGGTGTGGGCAGGGGAGGAGCAGGGCCAGGGCTGCCCGCACACCGCCCCAAGCAGGCAGCCACACATGGGAAGAGCAGCCCGCGGGTCCAAACCCACCCCACACCGCCCATCTGGACGACTTCCTCCAAGACAGCCGCCCCCAGCCCTCTCCAGAGCTGCCTGCCTGTCACCTGGAGGTGCCAGTCCAGCACAGTCCCCGCATGGCTCACTAATGCCCCCATGGCTCCAGGAGAGTAAATGGCACTGGAGTCCTGCCGCAGCACCTGTCATCTGTCTAAACCGCAGGTGATGGGGAAACAGATGGTTAGAGGGGTGGTTTTGCTGGTCAGGTGTGGTTCTTCTGTGACACCCCCCCTCCCCCCCACACTGTGGGGACAGGCTCCTGAGTCTCCGAGGGTCCGTTCTCAAGGGCAGGAGAGAAGGTCCTGCAGTCTCTCTATCACCTGGTGACCACTAGCAGGGAGGAGGAGCTCTTTGGATCCCCTCCCGCCCCTGCCCCTTGGAAACAGGCTCAACGGATATTGTGGGGACCAAGGCTGAGGTGGGGCACGGCAGGGCCCTCAGCTGGAGCCCCTCCCCACCCCCCAGTGTGTGCGGGAGTGGGGGCTGCCTTGGGCCAGGATTCACTCACGTGTTTGTAGGGAGGGTGGAAGCTCGTGTTCCTGGTGCAGAAGGCTGGGATCAGTCCTCAACTCTCCAAGGTACTTGTGGGGTCCTTTCCATCCCAGCGCTACCCTGAGACTTCAGAGAGGACCACTTCCAATTGCTTGCAGCCCAGGAAGGTTATGGAGACCAGCTCATGGAGCAGTCCTCAAGCTTGGCTGCAGACTTGAACTAGATTGTGTCTTAACGATGCACATCCCTGGGTCCTGACCCCAGAAGTTCTGGCTCTTTTGGGCTAAGGTGAGGTCTGTTTATAGGCACCCACAGGCCATAGTTTGGGGCCACCCTGCTTATTTTATATTCCAGAAAGCAGGCCCAGAGCTGTGGGTTTGTTGTCCAGAGTCACAGAGCTAGCAGGCTGTAAGGCCTTTTCTCTCCATGATAACAGCTCTTAAATATGGGTGTTAAACACCCCCTGCTTCCTCTTTGTCACCCACTCACAGAGGCACACAAGGTGACCTAAATCTCTTCCTGTTCTCAGCCTGCAGGAGGAGGTGTGCATACGGGGGTGGCGGGGCGGGGGGGGGAAGGGAAGGGGACAGCCATAGGGAGGACAGTTGCCGGGCTCCATACCTGACTTCTCACACCCATGACCCCCTGCACCTGCCTGGATTCTGGACCCGACCACCACTAATCGCTCCCCTGCATCACCTGATCCTGAGCTGTAATTGGCGAGCAATGCTCCAGGGGTCACAGCCAAGGCCACCCTGAATGGAGAAGAGAGGAGGGGGCGAGGGGACTCTTGCTAGGGTCTTAGCCATCCGTTCATGGAACGTCCACACACTGGCCCAGGTACTTTAAGAAAAGAGCGGGAACACCAGCTGGTGTCCACTGTCCTCTGGACACTATCTGGACACTTTGTCATGCAAGTACGTTGCCCAGCCTCCCCAAGGACTGTTCAGGACGGCGGGACCCTACCTCATCCCAGCAACTGCGTATTGATGGGGACGGTCATCCCCGTGTCCCTCGAGAAGGTGGTTTCTTGACTGTTGCAGGCTGAGCTCGTGAACGGTCAGGTCTGGGGGGATTTGGAGATGGCTTTTTCCAAGGTCGATGTTCCAGCAAGACGGCACTGGCTCGTCGTGAGGTTAATAAACATGTGGCCGGCTCGGCTGCAAGCCAGCTGCATTATCCTGGGCCCCTGACAGCTCTGTCCTCAGCCAGCCACTGAGGGAGGCGGCAAGATACGTGGAGGTTTTCTTCTTGATTCTTGGCCCAGCACGCCAGGTTCACGGTCCAGAGAGGATGGGCTTCATTTGTATTTCACCAAGAGCGTTCTCTGCCTTCAGCAAACATGTGTTTCCATCGAGTAACTGATGGAAGAGCGGAGGAGGCTTCTGAAGGGCATGTCTGCCTGAATCCTGGGCCAAGATACTGGGTGGGTCCAGGGTTGCCCACCAGGGACCTTGTCCTCCTCCCCTCTGGTCCACACCGCTCTTCCATCTCCAGGGAGTGCTCCTTAAATGCTGCGAGCCTGACTGCTTTTTCAGAGGAACTGCGCAGCAGGTGGACATGGAGCCCAGAAGACCCTGGGACCAAGCAGTCTGATGGGCAGCTAACCCACATCCCATGGCTCTCTGAGGACCAAGTGACAGATAGATGTGGAGCCTTGGCTCCTGGGGATGGGCATGGCCCTTAGGGGGCCCTCCAGGCAGGCCCTTCCTCTCTCTGGGCAACAGGATGCTGGGCTGAGACTAACTGAGATTCAGTCACAGCAGCCTGTGTCCCGCCCTCTGGATTATATCATCTGACCCTCATCAGCACCACATTGAAAGGGAGCATCCCCACACCCACTGGATACATGGGGAAACTGAGGCTTGGCGAGGTTGACCGCTGTTTCCGGGGACATTCTGCTAGTAAACAGCACAGCAGGATGAACCTGGGCAGCTTGACCCTGGAGGGCTCCTCTCCACCCTGACCCCTCTGTGAAATCCCCTCCTGCTCTGAGAGCTTCAGATCCCCAGCTCCGGGAATGTGCTCAGTGGCGTGGGACAGACAACTCATTTATAATGGAATCCGCCCGTAAAAGTTTAATGAGGAGCGTGTCTGATAAGGCGGCCCGCTCTTTGATCTTTGCTGAACACTGGCCCTCAGAGAAGAGTTGCTGCCTGACTCTGGGCTTTGCAGAGAGCCTGTGTGGTCAGCCGAGGGCAGAAGGGGCCCCGGGAGTGAAGCAAATCTCCACGTGCAGAAATGAGGCGGGTCTGCAGCAGGGGAGGGTGCACAGAGCAGGCGTGGGGAGGGGCTGCCCGGATGAAAGGTCCTGCAGGGTTGAGAGGTGATCTTTCTGGTTCCCCTCCTGACCCACTGGGCCCCCATCATCTTGGATAGTTCCCATCCCACACCCCTGGGAGGGGGCCAGGGTTCAAATCCTATGCCATCTATACTCTTGGGCTCGATGTTTAACCTCCAGAGTCTCAGTTTCCCCATCTCTAAAATGGAGACAAAGCAGTACCCCACCTGGGGTGCTTGTGGAAATTGGGCAAGTGAGTGAGTGTAACACAACAGAGAACAGGTCCTGGTGCCCAGTGATTGCTGGACAAGGGCGTGCTCTGTTCATTATCCTGTTGACACCAGAAGGAAATGCACATTTCATTCCAGACACTCTGCTGGGTGCTGGGCAGATGATATTATATCCCATCCTCTCAACACCCTGTGAGTTGGGTGAATACTCTCCCCCATTCATAGAGCAGAAAATTGGAGGTTTCCAGAATTTAAGGGCTTCCCAAGATCACTTAGCCAGTAAGTGAGATCTGACCCTCAAGCCTGAACTCTTCTCTATGCTGTGATTATCCTCAGAGAGGAAGGGGCATCTTGTTGTAGATCTTAGGGCTACAGTGTGTTATCCATGCTGTAATCAATCCACAGGAATTAATCACTAACAGTAAAATTTCAGGTGTCGGTAGACAGATTGGACTTTGACTTTGGCAGGGGGGATCTTTTCCCACATATACATGCTGTTCACTCGGGGTGGAAGCTGCTGCCGGTGCCCAGAATGCATCAGTTTATCGAGCCTAATTCATTCTTGCTGAATTTATCTGTGTCCCAAATGCTGTCACGAGGGGTCACTCCTGCCAGCCTTGGGCCACACTTATTGAGGTAATTTGTAACCAGTGCCCTGCCCCCGAGTCCTGTTGCGGCTGCTTTCCTCCATCACTGCAGCCAGCATCATTGTGCCAATCATGGGCCCTGGGACCCACGGAGAAGAACGTGTCCGGCACCATGGGAGTCCCTTCCTTCATCTTCCTCTTCCAGGAGCTACATTTCTGAAATGTGAAGTTGACCTGTCCCGCCCAAGCAAAGTAGCGTTTACTTGCTGCTTCACCCAGTGGGGAAGTCCTTAGCACGTGTTCATTCCACAACACCCACCCAGTGCCTGCGATATGCCAGCCTTGCACCAGGGATGTGGTCCAAGGAGGTGCAGTCTTGCTGCTTACATGGCCTGGGAGGGGGAGGGGGGAAATCGGGCAGTCGCAGAGTGGTGTGCTGGGGGCGTGGGGGGGTGGGGGAACCCAGAGCACCAGGAAACCAGGAGTGGAAAGCTTTTATCAGCAAGGAGGCACAGAGGCCTGCCTCTGCCCATCCCACCCTCGCCCCAGCCTGCCGGAGCGGGGCTCCACAGCCTGCTTGGAGTTGCCCTTGTTCCGATGAGGGGCCTCGAACCCCAGGCCCTTCTCAAAGCCCACACTAATGGCTTGGTAAAAATTGGCAGCGTACCCACCTCTAAGAAGACAAGACGTCTTATCTAAACTATTTGGGATTATCCGTCTAGTTTTGACAGGCATCCAGGAAAGGAAATTCCACACACCCCTCTGGCTGGCCAGGCCAGAGAGGAAGAATTCTCACCTAGGAGGAGTTTCCCTGTATGCAGCCCACCCTCCACCCAGGCCTGTTCTCCTTGCTTAAATCCAGACCCCTAGGGAAGCCTAACGAAGCCCTTCCCCCAACCCAAGACCCCACGTCTCACTCCCACCATGGCTCCCCTTCTAGCCCCCTGCATTTGCCCTGTGATAGGACTGTCCCCATAAAGCCGTGACTTTCTGGAAGGTTCTGCTCAGCTGTGCTCAGCCAAAGGCAACTCCTCTTACAGATGCAGGACCCACATACCCAGAGGCTAAGTCACACCTCAGGTACCACCTCTTCCCCAGCTCCTCAGACACGTGGATGGAATCCACAAGTCATCACTTTGCTAGGAAAAAAGTCTCCTTGATACTTCCCTCTTATTTTTTCTGCTTTTCGGGTCTTTATATTTGAAAAAGCTGATCACCTTCCCAACCTTCTGCTCCGAGGAGAAGAAAATGTGATAAAGGGTGGGCGATTGAATTAACCCCCGTTGCCTTTGTGGCTAGATCTTAACCAAGTCCATCTGTATGGCCTCCTTTGTAGGCGCAATTTTATAACCTAATTTCCCTACCCAAACATCAGTGTTTACTTAGTAAGAAATCTGCGCTTTGTCAGCTGAACACAGTGATTTCTTTATTACGGGTCTGCCCTGCACAGGGAGTGACAGCTGAGAGTTGGTGCTCAGCTAGGTCTGGTGGACCGAGTGGGTCTGGGATGGGAACGGGGTGAGCGGAGGGTCTAAAGGATTGCACGTGTGTACAGAGGTGTGCCAGCTGTGAAGCAAGGTTAGAGTTAGGGTTAGCTGGGGCTGGCCGGGAGGGAGCCTGGGTAGCAGACAGATGGAGCAGCCAAGAGGAGCCCAGTGGGTGACCCCAGACACAACCACTGGACCGTCAAAGCCTTCCAGCAGCCCACGCAGATTCTCCACGACAGCCCCGTGGCCACTCCACTCCCCACCCCAGAACCCCCGTCGACTCGGCCAGCTTCTAACCAGAGGCCAGCTTCCACCCAGTTATCCTTTTTAAAAAATTGGTCTTATTACATTGAAGACGTACAAAATAATAGCAAAAGTGTGGTTACAATGTAAAGAGTAACAATGACCTTCATTCCCTACTCTGCTCCAGGACAGGGGATGGGCCGGCACCTTTGAGGCCTCGTGTGCCCCTCCAGGGTCCTGCTCCAGGGCTCCCCCTCCATCACCCTCTGGGACTTGGAGTTATCACCCTTAATAATACATTGTTTGGGTTTGCTCTGTGTGCTTTATATAAATAGAATCATTGCAGATGGATTCTTGGGGAACCTGGTTTTCGCGGGCTGTAGAATGTTCCAGAGAGTCATCCCATTGGTGCATGGGGCTCTTAATTTAATTCTCACTGCTCTGAAGTAATCTGGACAGACAGGTACCTGGGATGTGTCTGTGCTTTGGCTATTTTGAATATCACTGCAGTGAAAGAAAGCTCTAGCGTCATCCTCCGGGTCTCACGTACCACCCATTCTTTAGAATAAATGTGTGTTTGAGAATGAAATTGCTGAGTCATGGGGTATTCGTGTTTTTAACCCTCCTAGATGTTGTCAGACTCTTTGCCGAGCCACTCCCACCAGCAGGGTTTGAGGGTTCAGCCTGCTCCACATCTTTGTTACCAGGGTGATGTCATCTACATTTTCATTTTTGTTTAAATGGCATCTCCTGGATTCGATTTTTTTTATTTCCCTTATCACTAATGATGCTGACTACATCTTTTCGTATGTTTCTTGGCCAACAATGTTTCCTGCTCTTGAAATGCCTGTTCAGCTATTTTGCCCATTTTTCTATGGAGTTGTCTTTTTCCTATTGATTTCACTAAGCTTTTTATATATTAAGGCTACTCATTTGGTCGTTGGTTATCTGTGCTACAAATATCCTCTCCCAGTCTGTACCTGTCTCTTTGCTCCTATGATGGAGCATCTGGGTGAAGAGACGTTCCTTCAGGTTACCGACAGTTCCTTCATGGTCTTCCTCACATGCTCTCCCCCACCCGGCTGTCTGGTCTGACCTTCAGCCCCCGGGACTCTGCTACCTATTCCCTGATTTGACTGCCTTTTTTTTTTCAGCTATTCTCCCATCTCAGAACACCAGGCCTGCAACACTCACTGCCTCCTTTCATTCCCCTGTGAGAGTTGTGCCCCAGCTCAGATGCCCCCTCCTTCAGGAAGCCTTCTCAGATTACCCCAGCAGAGTGAATGGATTCTTTCCCTCCCACTCCTCTTTCTGCTCCTGCACCTTAGGTACTGTTTGCAGGCTGCAATCAGTGTCCACGCTCCCTCCTTGATCCCAGAGGTCCCAGCATGGTGATTTATTTTTTTGAAGTATAATTTGATTTACAATATTGTGTTAGTTTCAAGTGTACAGCAAAGTGATTCAGTTACATATATATCTTTTTCAGATTATTTTCCATTCTAGGTTATTACAAGATATTGACTACAGCTCCCTGTATATACAGTAGGACCTTGTTGTTTGTCAATTTTACATATATTAGTGTGTATCTGTTAGTCCCAAATTCCTAATTTATCCCCCACCCCCATATTTCCCCTTTGATAACCATAAGTTTGTTTTCTATGTCTATCAGTGTGTTTCTGTTTTGTAGGTAAGTTCATTTCCATCATTTTTTTTAGATTCCACACGTAAACGATAACATATGGTATTTATCTTTTTCTGTCTGACAACTTCACTCAGTATGATCATCTTTAGGTCCATCCATGTTGCTGCAAATAGCATTATTTCATTTTTTTAATGGCTAACCAGTATTCCATTGTATATATGTACCACAACTTCTTTACTATTCACTTGTCAATGGACAATTAGGTTGTTCCCACATCTTGGCTATTGTACATAGTCAAACATTTGTGATTTTTGCGGGGGAGACTCTTTTCCTAACAGCTTGTCATCAACACAGCCTCATGGGCACTTATGCTTTTTGCTGAAATCACGTGTGTGTGGGTTCAGAGCCAGGGGAATGTCAGAGTCGACCAGATACTCCTGGTTCGGCACGTGTCAGTCAGGTTGGCAGCCACCTGCCCCACTTCCTGGGTGCGGGGTCCTGACTGAGTCTTCCTCCAACCCCCAGCTCCCGCCCAGCGTCGTCAGAGGCCCGTACTCAGTGGCTGGTGGAGGGAATGATGCATGACCACAGGAACAAACCAGTGAATGGCTGATTTGGTCCAGCTGCTGTGGTCCAGCTCCTGTTTGCAGGTGTCCTGTTTGCTGGCTTGTAGAGCCTCCCCCACATGGACAGAGTGCAGCCCAGAGGCACCAGAATGTGCTGGTTAGTCGCTGATTTGGGGAGAGGCAAGTCTCCAGTGATTTCCAAGAGAATTCACTGCACCTCTCGTTACAATTGCAAACCCCTTGGTATATTTTGAAAAGGAGTTGATTTCTGGAACTTTTAAAATTAACGTTTAAAAAAGGTGGTAAGCAAGCTTGCCAGGGTACAGTTTCATATACAAGATAATAATAATAATAAAAACCAGACAAGCAAGAAACAGCACAAATGAAACCAACAAACAAAAGCCTTGGAGAGGAGATTGAACTCCACCCAGCGGGGCATGATGGAGTTCTGTTTCTATCTGTTCATAGGCCAAGGGCAGCGGCCTGGCCATGCAGGGCTGCCTGTGAGAGCAGACACGTGCCTGCCCTCCCCCTCCCCGCGGGTGCCAAGGAGCCCCACTTTGGG